>NC_088410.1:15011866-15084366 GCF_034236695.1 Oncorhynchus nerka
TTGTCAAATAGATATGACTGTGTGTTTATGTTCACATGTTAAAGAGAAAGAAGAAGTTTAAACTCACTTATAACACCCAGTTTAACCTGTGTGATCAGTGTAATGTAACGTTGTTCTGTCCTGCTGGTTTCTACTCCACACCAGTAGGTCCCAGTATCATCTTCAGTCAGGTCACTGATGGTCATTGTGGAGAATCTCTCTGTTCTGTTGTCAGAAACAGAGAAACGACCAGCTTCTGCAGTTGTCTGGTGAGCAGCGACCATATAAACACAAGTCTTGAAGTCATTGCTTTCCTTGCAGAAATACTTGATGTTGTCCTCATGGTCCTCTGGATAGTTGCATCTGATGGTAGCTTCTCCTCCCAGAAAGGCCGTCTCTGTGACTGACTTCACACAGCAGTCATCTGTCAATAGGAACACACATCACAACCTTAGTCTAGTACTATAGACTGACTTCACACAGCAGTCATCTGTCAACAGGAACACACATCACAACCTTAGTCTAATACTATAGACTGACTTCTCACAGCAGTCATCTGTCAACAGGAACACACATCACAACCTTAGTCTAGTACTATAGACTGACTTCTCACAGCAGTCATCTGTCAATAGGAACACACATCACAACCTTAGTCTAGTACTATAGACTGACTTCTCACAGCAGTCATCTGTCAATAGGAACACACACCACAACCTTAGTCTAATACTGACTTAGTCTAATACTGACTTCTCACAGCAGTCATCTGTCAACAGGAACACACATCACAACCTTAGTCTAATACTGACTTAGTCTAATACTGACTTCTCACAGCAGTCATCTGTCAATAGGAACACACACCACAACCTTAGTCTAATACTGACTTAGTCTAATACTGACTTCTCACAGCAGTCATCTGTCAATAGGAACACACACCACAACCTTAGTCTAATACTGACTTAGTCTAATACTGACTTCTCACAGCAGTCATCTGTCAATAGGAACACACATCACAACCTTAGTCTAGTACTATAGACTGACTTCTCACAGCAGTCATCTGTCAATAGGAACACACATCACAACCTTAGTCTAGTACTATAGACTGACTTCACACAGCAGTCATCTGTCAATAGGAATACACATCACAACCTTAGTCTAGTACTATAGACTGACTTCACACAGCAGTCATCTGTCAACAGGAACACACATCACAACCTTAGTCTAATACTATAGACTGACTTCTCACAGCAGTCATCTGTCAACAGGAACACACATCACAACCTTAGTCTAGTACTATAGACTGACTTCTCACAGCAGTCATCTGTCAATAGGAACACACATCACAACCTTAGTCTAGTACTATAGACTGACTTCTCACAGCAGTCATCTGTCAATAGGAACACACACCACAACCTTAGTCTAATACTGACTTAGTCTAATACTGACTTCTCACAGCAGTCATCTGTCAACAGGAACACACATCACAACCTTAGTCTAATACTGACTTAGTCTAATACTGACTTCTCACAGCAGTCATCTGTCAATAGGAACACACACCACAACCTTAGTCTAATACTGACTTAGTCTAATACTGACTTCTCACAGCAGTCATCTGTCAATAGGAACACACACCACAACCTTAGTCTAATACTGACTTAGTCTAATACTGACTTCTCACAGCAGTCATCTGTCAATAGGAACACACATCACAACCTTAGTCTAGTACTATAGACTGACTTCTCACAGCAGTCATCTGTCAATAGGAACACACATCACAACCTTAGTCTAGTACTATAGACTGACTTCTCACAGCAGTCATCTGTCAATAGGAACACACATTACAACCTTAGTCTAGTACTATAGACTGACTTCTCACAGCAGTCATCTGTCAACAGGAACACACATCACAACCTTAGTCTAATACTATAGACTGACTTCATTGATTAGTGGTACTGATCATGTAATAACATATGTAGCTAAATTCATTTCATAAAGTTAAAGTAAAAGTCTCTCACCCTTCTTCACCTCCAGCTCTACCTTGGTATAACTGTCAGGTATAGTAGGTTTGTTCACTCCACACCAGTAGGTCCCTTCGTCTTGTCTGGTCAGTTGTCTGATGATCACCTTGAAGTAGTTTCCTCCAGTGTTGTCATACAGAGAGAATCTACCACTGTGCTGCCAGGTGTTATTCAATCCAGTTCTGATTTGATCCTCACAACTCAAAATATACTGCCGTTTACAGAAATATTTGTCATGACTTCTGTCTTCTGTGGAATAATGACAGTAGATGATGACAATTCCTCCAGAGTATCCTGTCACTTTGAAGGAGCTCAAACAACCTGTCAATCAGACCAGAGAAAATACCTCTTGGTTTGGTGTTTTGTAAGACTAATCAAATGAAATAATTTTGTCACGTGCCCGAATATAACAGGTGTAGTAGACCTTACAGTGAAATGCTGAATACAACAGGTGTAGTAGACCTTACAGTGAAATGCTGAATACAACAGGTGTAGTAGACCTTACAGTGAAATGCTGAATATAACAGGTGTAGTAGACCTTACAGTGAAATGCTGAATACAACAGGTGTAGTAGACCTTACAGTGAAATGCTGAATACAACAGGTGTAGTAGACCTCACAGTGAAATGCTGAATACAACAGGTGTAGTAGACCTCACAGTGAAATGCTGAATACAACAGGTGTAGTAGACCTCACAGTGAAATGCTGAATACAACAGGTGTAGTAGACCTTACAGTGAAATGCTGAATACAACAGGTGTAGTAGACCTTACAGTGAAATGCTGAATACAACAGGTGTAGTAGACCTTACAGTGAAATGCTGAATACAACAGGTGTAGTAGACCTTACAGTGAAATGCTGAATACAACAGGTGTAGTAGACCTTACAGTGAAATGCTGAATACAACAGGTGTAGTAGACCTTACAGTGAAATGCTGAATACAACAGGTGTAGTAGACCTTACAGTGAAATGCTGAATACAACAGGTGTAGTAGACCTTACAGTGAAATGCTGAATACAACAGGTGTAGTAGACCTTACAGTGAAATGCTGAATATAACAGGTGTAGTAGACCTTACCGTGAAATGCTGAATACAACAGGTGTAGTAGACCTTACAGTGAAATACTGAATACAACAGGTGTAGTCGACCTTACAGTGAAATGCTGAATACAACAGGTGTAGTAGACCTTACAGTGAAATGCTGAATACAACAGGTGTAGTAGACCTTACAGTGAAATGCTGAATACAACAGGTGTAGTAGACCTTACCGTGAAATGCTGAATACAACAGGTGTAGTAGACCTTACCGTGAAATACTGAATACAACAGGTGTAGTCGACCTTACAGTGAAATGCTGAATACAACAGGTGTAGTCGACCTTACAGTGAAATGCTGAATACAACAGGTGTAGTAGACCTTACAGTGAAATGCTGAATACAACAGGTGTAGTAGACCTTACAGTGAAATGCTGAATACAACAGGTGTAGTAGACCTTACAGTGAAATGCTGAATACAACAGGTGTAGTAGACCTTACAGTGAAATGCTGAATACAACAGGTGTAGTAGACCTTACAGTGAAATGCTGAATACAACAGGTGTAGTAGACCTTACAGTGAAATACTGAATACAACAGGTGTAGTAGACCTTACAGTGAAATGCTGAATACAACAGGTGTAGTAGACCTTACAGTGAAATGCTGAATACAACAGGTGTAGTAGACCTTACAGTGAAATGCTGAATACAACAGGTGTAGTAGACCTTACAGTGAAATGATGAATACAACAGGTGTAGTAGACCTTACAGTGAAATGCTGAATATAACAGGTGTAGTAGACCTCACAGTGAAATGCTGAATATAACAGGTGTAGTAGACCTCACAGTGAAATGCTGAATACAACAGGTGTAGTAGACCTCACAGTGAAATGCTGAATACAACAGGTGTAGTAGACCTTACAGTGAAATGCTGAATACAACAGGTGTAGTAGACCTTACAGTGAAATGATGAATACAACAGGTGTAGTAGACCTTACAGTGAAATGCTGAATATAACAGGTGTAGTAGACCTTACAGTGAAATGCTGAATACAACAGGTGTAGTAGACCTTACAGTGAAATGCTGAATACAACAGGTGTAGTAGACCTTACAGTGAAATGCTGAATACAACAGGTGTAGTAGACCTTACAGTGAAATGCTGAATACAACAGGTGTAGTAGACCTTACAGTGAAATGCTGAATACAACAGGTGTAGTAGACCTTACAGTGAAATGCTGAATACAACAGGTGTAGTAGACCTTACAGTGAAATGCTGAATACAACAGGTGTAGTAGACCTTACAGTGAAATGCTGAATACAACAGGTGTAGTAGACCTTACAGTGAAATGCTGAATACAACAGGTGTAGTAGACCTTACTGTGAAATGCTGAATACAACAGGTGTAGTAGACCTTACAGTGAAATGCTAAATACAACAGGTGTAGTAGACCTTACTGTGAAATGCTGAATACAACAGGTGTAGTAGACCTTACTGTGAAATGCTGAATACAACAGGTGTAGTAGACCTCACAGTGAAATGCTGAATACAACAGGTGTAGTAGACCTTACAGTGAAATGCTGAATACAACAGGTGTAGTAGACCTTACAGTGAAATGCTGAATACAACAGGTGTAGTAGACCTTACAGTGAAATGCTGAATACAACAGGTGTAGTAGACCTTACAGTGAAATGCTAAATACAACAGGTGTAGTAGACCTTACAGTGAAATGCTGAATACAACAGGTGTAGTAGACCTTACAGTGAAATGCTAAATACAACAGGTGTAGTAGACCTTACAGTGAAATGCTGAATACAACAGGTGTAGTAGACCTTACAGTGAAATGCTAAATACAACAGGTGTAGTAGACCTTACAGTGAAATGCTGAATACAACAGGTGTAGTAGACCTTACAGTGAAATGCTAAATACAACAGGTGCTGAATACAACAGGTGTAGTAGACCTTACAGTGAAATGCTGAATACAACAGGTGTAGTAGACCTTACAGTGAAATGCTGAATACAACAGGTGTAGTAGACCTTACAGTGAAATGCTGAATACAACAGGTGTAGTAGACCTTACAGTGAAATGCTGAATACAACAGGTGTAGTAGACCTTACAGTGAAATGCTGAATACAACAGGTGTAGTAGACCTTACAGTGAAATGCTGAATACAACAGGTGTAGTAGACCTTACAGTGAAATGCTGAATACAACAGGTGTAGTAGACCTTACAGTGAAATGCTGAATACAACAGGTGTAGTAGACCTTACAGTGAAATGCTGAATACAACAGGTGTAGTAGACCTTACAGTGAAATGCTGAATACAACAGGTGTAGTAGACCTTACAGTGAAATGCTGAATACAACAGGTGTAGTAGACCTTACAGTGAAATGCTGAATACAACAGGTGTAGTAGACCTTACAGTGAAATGCTGAATACAACAGGTGTAGTAGACCTTACAGTGAAATGCTGAATACAACAGGTGTAGTAGACCTTACAGTGAAATGCTGAATACAACAGGTGTAGTAGACCTTACAGTGAAATGCTGAATACAACAGGTGTAGTAGACCTTACAGTGAAATGCTGAATACAACAGGTGTAGTAGACCTTACAGTGAAATGCTGAATACAACAGGTGTAGTAGACCTTACAGTGAAATGCTGAATACAACAGGTGTAGTAGACCTTACAGTGAAATGCTGAATACAACAGGTGTAGTAGACCTTACAGTGAAATGCTGAATACAACAGGTGTAGTAGACCTTACAGTGAAATGCTGAATACAACAGGTGTAGTAGACCTTACAGTGAAATGCTGAATACAACAGGTGTAGTAGACCTTACAGTGAAATGCTGAATACAACAGGTGTAGTAGACCTTACAGTGAAATGCTGAATACAACAGGTGTAGTAGACCTTACAGTGAAATGCTGAATACAACAGGTGTAGTAGACCTTACAGTGAAATGCTGAATACAACAGGTGTAGTAGACCTTACAGTGAAATGCTGAATACAACAGGTGTAGTAGACCTTACAGTGAAATGCTGAATACAACAGGTGTAGTAGACCTTACAGTGAAATGCTGAATACAACAGGTGTAGTAGACCTTACAGTGAAATGCTGAATACAACAGGTGTAGTAGACCTTACAGTGAAATGCTGAATACAACAGGTGTAGTAGACCTTACAGTGAAATGCTGAATACAACAGGTGTAGTAGACCTTACAGTGAAATGCTGAATACAACAGGTGTAGTAGACCTTACAGTGAAATGCTGAATACAACAGGTGTAGTAGACCTTACAGTGAAATGCTGAATACAACAGGTGTAGTAGACCTTACAGTGAAATGCTGAATACAACAGGTGTAGTAGACCTTACAGTGAAATGCTGAATACAACAGGTGTAGTAGACCTTACAGTGAAATGCTGAATACAACAGGTGTAGTAGACCTTACAGTGAAATGCTGAATACAACAGGTGTAGTAGACCTTACAGTGAAATGCTGAATACAACAGGTGTAGTAGACCTTACAGTGAAATGCTGAATACAACAGGTGTAGTAGACCTTACAGTGAAATGCTGAATACAACAGGTGTAGTAGACCTTACAGTGAAATGCTGAATACAACAGGTGTAGTAGACCTTACAGTGAAATGCTGAATACAACAGGTGTAGTAGACCTTACAGTGAAATGCTGAATACAACAGGTGTAGTAGACCTTACAGTGAAATGCTGAATACAACAGGTGTAGTAGACCTTACAGTGAAATGCTGAATACAACAGGTGTAGTAGACCTTACAGTGAAATGCTGAATACAACAGGTGTAGTAGACCTTACAGTGAAATGCTGAATACAACAGGTGTAGTAGACCTTACAGTGAAATGCTGAATACAACAGGTGTAGTAGACCTTACAGTGAAATGCTGAATACAACAGGTGTAGTAGACCTTACAGTGAAATGCTGAATACAACAGGTGTAGTAGACCTTACAGTGAAATGCTGAATACAACAGGTGTAGTAGACCTTACAGTGAAATGCTGAATACAACAGGTGTAGTAGACCTTACAGTGAAATGCTGAATACAACAGGTGTAGTAGACCTTACAGTGAAATGCTGAATACAACAGGTGTAGTAGACCTTACAGTGAAATGCTGAATACAACAGGTGTAGTAGACCTTACAGTGAAATGCTGAATACAACAGGTGTAGTAGACCTTACAGTGAAATGCTGAATACAACAGGTGTAGTAGACCTTACAGTGAAATGCTGAATACAACAGGTGTAGTAGACCTTACAGTGAAATGCTGAATACAACAGGTGTAGTAGACCTTACAGTGAAATGCTGAATACAACAGGTGTAGTAGACCTTACAGTGAAATGCTGAATACAACAGGTGTAGTAGACCTTACAGTGAAATGCTGAATACAACAGGTGTAGTAGACCTTACAGTGAAATGCTGAATACAACAGGTGTAGTAGACCTTACAGTGAAATGCTGAATACAACAGGTGTAGTAGACCTTACAGTGAAATGCTGAATACAACAGGTGTAGTAGACCTTACAGTGAAATGCTGAATACAACAGGTGTAGTAGACCTTACAGTGAAATGCTGAATACAACAGGTGTAGTAGACCTTACAGTGAAATGCTGAATACAACAGGTGTAGTAGACCTTACAGTGAAATGCTGAATACAACAGGTGTAGTAGACCTTACAGTGAAATGCTGAATACAACAGGTGTAGTAGACCTTACAGTGAAATGCTGAATACAACAGGTGTAGTAGACCTTACAGTGAAATGCTGAATACAACAGGTGTAGTAGACCTTACAGTGAAATGCTGAATACAACAGGTGTAGTAGACCTTACAGTGAAATGCTGAATACAACAGGTGTAGTAGACCTTACAGTGAAATGCTGAATACAACAGGTGTAGTAGACCTTACAGTGAAATGCTGAATACAACAGGTGTAGTAGACCTTACAGTGAAATGCTGAATACAACAGGTGTAGTAGACCTTACAGTGAAATGCTGAATACAACAGGTGTAGTAGACCTTACAGTGAAATGCTGAATACAACAGGTGTAGTAGACCTTACAGTGAAATGCTGAATACAACAGGTGTAGTAGACCTTACAGTGAAATGCTGAATACAACAGGTGTAGTAGACCTTACAGTGAAATGCTGAATACAACAGGTGTAGTAGACCTTACAGTGAAATGCTGAATACAACAGGTGTAGTAGACCTTACAGTGAAATGCTGAATACAACAGGTGTAGTAGACCTTACAGTGAAATGCTGAATACAACAGGTGTAGTAGACCTTACAGTGAAATGCTGAATACAACAGGTGTAGTAGACCTTACAGTGAAATGCTGAATACAACAGGTGTAGTAGACCTTACAGTGAAATGCTGAATACAACAGGTGTAGTAGACCTTACAGTGAAATGCTGAATACAACAGGTGTAGTAGACCTTACAGTGAAATGCTGAATACAACAGGTGTAGTAGACCTTACAGTGAAATGCTGAATACAACAGGTGTAGTAGACCTTACAGTGAAATGCTGAATACAACAGGTGTAGTAGACCTTACAGTGAAATGCTGAATACAACAGGTGTAGTAGACCTTACAGTGAAATGCTGAATACAACAGGTGTAGTAGACCTTACAGTGAAATGCTGAATACAACAGGTGTAGTAGACCTTACAGTGAAATGCTGAATACAACAGGTGTAGTAGACCTTACAGTGAAATGCTGAATACAACAGGTGTAGTAGACCTTACAGTGAAATGCTGAATACAACAGGTGTAGTAGACCTTACAGTGAAATGCTGAATACAACAGGTGTAGTAGACCTTACAGTGAAATGCTGAATACAACAGGTGTAGTAGACCTTACAGTGAAATGCTGAATACAACAGGTGTAGTAGACCTTACAGTGAAATGCTGAATACAACAGGTGTAGTAGACCTTACAGTGAAATGCTGAATACAACAGGTGTAGTAGACCTTACAGTGAAATGCTGAATACAACAGGTGTAGTAGACCTTACAGTGAAATGCTGAATACAACAGGTGTAGTAGACCTTACAGTGAAATGCTGAATACAACAGGTGTAGTAGACCTTACAGTGAAATGCTGAATACAACAGGTGTAGTAGACCTTACAGTGAAATGCTGAATACAACAGGTGTAGTAGACCTTACAGTGAAATGCTGAATACAACAGGTGTAGTAGACCTTACAGTGAAATGCTGAATACAACAGGTGTAGTAGACCTTACAGTGAAATGCTGAATACAACAGGTGTAGTAGACCTTACAGTGAAATGCTGAATACAACAGGTGTAGTAGACCTTACAGTGAAATGCTGAATACAACAGGTGTAGTAGACCTTACAGTGAAATGCTGAATACAACAGGTGTAGTAGACCTTACAGTGAAATGCTGAATACAACAGGTGTAGTAGACCTTACTGACGAGCCCCTAACCAACAATGCAGTTAAAAAAATACAGATAAGAATAAGAGATGAAAGTAATTAAAGAGCAGCAGTGAAATAACAATAGAAATGTACATGGGGGTAATGATACATAGTCAATGTGCAGGGTAATGATACATAGTCAATGTGCAGGGGTAATGATACATAGTCAATGTGCAGGGTAATGATACATAGTCAATGTGCAGGGGTAATGATACATAGTCAATGTGCAGGGGTAATGATACATAGTCAATGTGTGGGGGTAATGATACATAGTCAATGTGTGGGGGTAATGATACATAGTCAATGTGTGGGGGTAATGATACATAGTCAATGTGCAGGGGTAATGATACATAGGGTGGGGGTAATGATACATAGTCAATGTGTGGGGGTAATGATACATAGTCAATGTGTGGGGGTAATGATACATAGTCAATGTGTGGGGGTAATGATACATAGTCAATGTGTGGGGGTAATGATACATAGTCAATGTGCAGGGGTAATGATACATAGTCAATGTGCAGGGGTAATGATACATAGTCAATGTGTGGGGTAATGATACATAGTCAATGTGCAGGGGTAATGATACATAGTCAATGTGCAGGGGTAATGATACATAGTCAATGTGTGGGGGGTAATGATACATAGTCAATGTGTGGGGGTAATGATACATAGTCAATGTGCAGGGGTAATGATACATAGTCAATGTGTGGGGGGTAATGATACATAGTCAATGTGTGGGGGTAATGATACATAGTCAATGTGCAGGGTAATGATACATAGTCAATGTGCAGGGGTAATGATACATAGTCAATGTGCAGGGGTAATGATACATAGGGTAATGATACATAGTCAATGTGCAGGGGTAATGATACATAGTCAATGTGTGGGGGTAATGATACATAGTCAATGTGTGGGGTAATGATACATAGTCAATGTGCAGGGGTAATGATACATAGTCAATGTGCAATGATACATAGTCAGGGGTAATGATACATAGTCAATGTGCAGGGGTAATGATACATAGTCAATGTGTGGGGGTAATGATACATAGTCAATGTCAGGGGTAATGATACATAGTCAATGTGCAGGGTAATGATACATAGTAGTCAATGATACATGTCAATGTGCAGGGGTAATGATACATAGTCAATGTGTGGGGGTAATGATACATAGTCAATGTGTGGGGGTAATGATACATAGTCAATGTGTGGGGTAATGATACATAGTCAATGTGCAGGGGTAATGATACATAGTCAATGTGCAGGGGTAATGATACATAGTCAATGTGTGGGGGTAATGATACATAGTCAATGTGTGGGGGTAATGATACATAGTCAATGTGTGGGGTAATGATACATAGTCAATGTGTGGGGGTAATGATACATAGTCAATGTGTGGGGGTAATGATACATAGTCAATGTGTGGGGGTAATGATACATAGTCAATGTGTGGGGGTAATGATACATAGTCAATGTGTGGGGGTAATGATACATAGTCAATGTGATGATACATAGTCAATGTGCAGGGGTAATGATACATAGTCAATGTGCAGGGGTAATGATACATAGTCAATGTGTGGGGGTAATGATACATAGTCAATGTGCAGGGGTAATGATACATAGTCAATGTGCAGGGGTAATGATACATAGTCAATGTGTGGGGGTAATGATACATAGTCAATGTGTGGGGGTAATGATACATAGTCAATGTGCAGGGGTAATGATACATAGTCAATGTGCAGGGGGTATATGCGGGGTAATGATACATAGTCAATGTGTGCAGGGGTAATGATACATAGTCAATGTGTGTGGGGGCACCGGTACATAGTCAATGTGCAGGGGTAATGATACATAGTCAATGTGCAGGGGTAATGATACATAGTCAATGTGTGGGGGTACCGATACATAGTCAATGTGCAGGGGTAATGATACATAGTCAATGTGTGGGGGTACCGATACATAGTCAATGTGCAGGGGTAATGATACATAGTCAATGTGCAGGGGTAATGATACATAGTCAATGTGTGGGGGCACCGGTACATAGTCAATGTGCAGGGGTAATGATACATAGTCAATGTGCAGGGGTAATGATACATAGTCAATGTGCGGGGGTAATGATACATAGTCAATGTGTGGGGGCACCGGTACATAGTCAATGTGCAGGGGTAATGATACATAGTCAATGTGCAGGGGTAATGATACATAGTCAATGTGCAGGGGTAATGATACATAGTCAATGTGTGGGGACACCGGTACATAGTCAATGTGTGGGGGCACCGGTAACGATACATAGTCAATGTGTGGGGGCACCGGTAACGATACATAGTCAATGTGCAGGGGTAATGATACATAGTCAATGTGTGGGGGCACCGGTACATAGTCAATGTGTGGGGGCACCGGTAACGATACATAGTCAATGTGTGGGGGCACCGGTAACGATACATAGTCAATGTGTGGGGGCACCGGTAACGATACATAGTCAATGTGTGGGGGCACCGGTAACGATACATAGTCAATGTGTGGGGGCACCGGTAACGATACATAGTCAATGTGCGGGGTAACGATGCATAGTCTATGTGCGGGGGTAACGATACATAGTCAATGTGCGGGGTAACGATACATAGTCAATGTGCGGGGGTAACGATACATAGTCAATGTGTGGGGGCACCGGTAACGATACATAGTCAATGTGCGGGGGCACCGATACATAGTCAATGTGCGGGGGTAACGGTACATAGTCAATGTGCGGGGGCACCGATACATAGTCAATGTGCGGGTAACGATACATAGTCAATGTGCGGGGGTAACGATACATAGTCAATGTGCGGGGTAACGATACATAGTCAATGTGCGGGGGTAACGATACATAGTCAATGTGCGGGGTAACGATACATAGTCAATGTGCGGGGGGTAACGATACAGGGTCTATGTGCGGGGGTAACGATACATAGTCAATGTGCGGGGGTAACGATACATAGTCAATGTGCGGGGGTAACGATACATAGTCAATGTGCGGGGGTAACGATACATAGTCAATGTGCGGGGGTAACGATACATAGTCAATGTGCGGGGGTAACGATACATAGTCAATGTGCGGGGGTAACGATACAGGGTCTATGTGCAGGGGTAACGATACATAGTCAATGTGCGGGGGTAATGGTACATTTGATTTATTTTATTTATTTATTTCACCTTTATTTAACCAGGTAGGCAAGTTGAGAACAAGTTCTCATTTACAATTGCGACCTGGCCAAGATAAAGCAAAGCAGTTCGACAGATACAACGACACAGAGTTACACATGGAGTAAACAAACATAGAGTCAATAATACAGTATAAACAAGTCTATATACAATGTGAGCAAATGAGGTGAGAAGGGAGGCAAAGGCAAAAAAGGCCATGGTGGCAAAGTAAATACAATATAGCAAGTAAAACACTGGAATGGTAGTTTTGCAATGGAAGAATGTGCAATGGAAGAATGTGCAAAGTAGAAATAAAAATAATGGGGTGCAAAGGAGCAAAATAAATAAATAAATTAAATACAGTTGGGAAAGAGGTAGTTGTTTGGGCTAAATTATAGGTGGGCTATGTACAGGTGCAGTAATCTGTAAGATGCTCTGACAGTTGGTGCTTAAAGCTAGTGAGGGAGATAAGTGTTTCCAGCTTCAGAGATTTTTGTAGTTCGTTCCAGTCATTGGCAGCAGAGAACTGGAAGGAGAGGCGGCCAAAGAAAGAATTGGTTTTGGGGGTGACTAGAGAGATATACCTGCTGGAGCGTGTGCTACAGGTGGGAGATGCTATGGTGACCAGCGAGCTGAGATAAGGGGGGACTTTACCTAGCAGGGTCTTGTAGATGCCATGGAGCCAGTGGGTTTGGCGACGAGTATGAAGCGAGGGCCAGCCAACGAGAGCGTACAGGTCGCAATGGTGGGTAGTATATGGGGCTTTGGTGACAAAACGGATTGCACTGTGATAGACTGCATCCAATTTGCTGAGTAGGGTATTGGAGGCTATTTTGTAAATGACATCGCCAAAGTCGAGGATTGGTAGGATGGTCAGTTTTACAAGGGTATGTTTGGCAGCATGAGTGAAGGATGCTTTGTTGCGAAATAGGAAGCCAATTCTAGATTTAACTTTGGATTGGAGATGTTTGATATGGGTCTGGAAGGAGAGTTTACAGTCTAACCAGACACCTAAGTATTTGTAGTTGTCCACGTATTCTAAGTCAGAGCCGTCCAGAGTAGTGATGTTGGACAGGCGGGTAGGTGCAGGTAGCGATCGGTTGAAGAGCATGCATTTAGTTTTACTTGTATTTAAGAGCAATTGGAGGCCACGGAAGGAGAGTTGTATGGCATTGAAGCTTGCCTGGAGGGTTGTTAACACAGTGTCCAAAGAAGGGCCGGAAGTATACAGAATGGTGTCGTCTGAGTAGAGGTGGATCAGAGACTCACCAGCAGCAAGAGCGACCTCATTGATGTATACAGAGAAGAGAGTCGGTCCAAGAATTGAACCCTGTGGCACCCCCATAGAGACTGCCAGAGGTCCGGACAGCAGACCCTCCGATTTGACACACTGAACTCTATCAGAGAAGTAGTTGGTGAACCAGGCGAGGCAATCATTTGAGAAACAAAGGCTGTCGAGTCTGCCGATGAGGATGTGGTGATTGACAGAGTCGAAAGCCTTGGCCAGATCAATGAATACGGCTGCACAGTAATGTTTCTTATCGATGGCGGTTAAGATATCGTTTAGGACCTTGAGCGTGGCTGAGGTGCACCCATGACCAGCTCTGAAACCAGATTGCATAGCAGAGAAGGTATGGTGAGATTCGAAATGGTCGGTAATCTGTTTGTTGACTTGGCTTTCGAAGACCTTAGAAAGGCATGGTAGGATAGATATAGGTCTGTAGCAGTTTGGGTCAAGAGTGTCCCCCCCTTTGAAGAGGGGGATGACCGCAGCTGCTTTCCAATCTTTGGGAATCTCAGACGACACGAAAGAGAGGTTGAACAGGCTAGTAATGGGGTGGCAACAATTTCGGCAGAATTTTTTTGAAAGAAAGGGTCCAGATTGTCTAGCCCGGCTGATTTGTAGGGGTCCAGATTTTTCAGCTCTTTCAGAACATCAGCTGAATGGATTTGGGAGAAGGAGAAATGGGGAAGGCTTGGGCGACTTGCTGTTGGGGGTGCAGTGCTGTTGACTGGGGTAGGAGTAGCCAGGTGGAAAGCATGGCCAGCCGTAGAAAAATGCTTATTGAAATTCTCAATTATGGTGGATTTATCAGTGGTGACAGTGTTTCCTATCTTCAGTGCAGTGGGCAGCTGGGAGGAGGTGTTCTTATTCTCCATGGACTTTACAGTGTCCCAGAACTTTTTTGAGTTAGTGTTGCAGGAAGCAAATTTCTGCTTGAAAAAGCTAGCCTTGGCTTTTCTAACTGCCTGTGTATAACGGTTTCTAGCTTCCCTGAACAGCTGCATATCACGGGGGCTGTTCGATGCTAATGCAGAACGCCATAGGATGTTTTTGTGTTGGTTAAGGGCAGTCAGGTCTGGGGAGAACCAAGGGCTATATCTGTTCCTGGTTCTAAATTTCTTGAATGGAGCATGTTTATTTAAGATGGTTAGGAAGGCATTTAGTCAATGTGCGGGGGTAACGATACATAGTCAATGTGCGGGGGTAACGATACATAGTCAATGTGCGGGGGTAACGATACATAGTCAATGTGCGGGGGTAACGATACATAGTCAATGTGCGGGGGTAACGGTATATATTCAATGTGCGGGGGTAACGATACATAGTCAATGTGCGGGGGTAACGATACATAGTCAATGTGCGGGGGTAACGGTACATAGTCAATGTGCGGGGGTAACGATACATAGTCAATGTGTGGGGGTAACGATACATAGTCAATGTGCGGGGGCACCAATACATAGTCAATGTGCGGGGGCACCGATACATAGTCAATGTGCGGGGGCACCGGTTAGTCGAGGTAATTAATGTAATATGTAGGTAGAGTTATTGAAGTGACTATGCATAGATGACAACAGAGAGTAGCAGTGGTGTAAACGGGGGGGGGGGGGCAGCATATGATCTGGGTAAACTTTTGACTAGATGTTCAGGAGTCTTCCGACTTGGGGGTAGAAGCTGTATAGAAGCCTCTTGGACCTAGACTTGGTGGACAGAGAGAGAACAGTCTATGACTAGGGTGGCTGGAATCTTGGACAATTTATTGGGCCTTCCTCTGACACTGCCTGGTATAGAGGTCCAGGATGGCAGGAAACTTGGCCCCAGTGATGTACTGGGTCGTTCGCATTACAGTTACCATACCAGGCAGTGATGCAGCCAGTCAGGATGCTCTTGATGATGCAGCTGTAGAACCTTTTGAGGATCTGAGGACCCATGCCAAATCTTTTTAGACTGCAGTGTAATGCTGTAGCTGAATAGGTTTTGTCGTACCCTCTTCATGACTGTCTTGGTGTGCTTTGACAATGTTAGTTTGTTGGTGATGTGGACACCAAGGAACTTTAAGCTCTCAACCTGCTCCACTGCAGCCCCATCGATGAGAATGGGGGCGTGCTCGGTCCTCTTTTTCCTGTAATCCACAATCATCCCTTTTGTCTTGATCACGTTGAGGGAGAGGTTGTTGTCCTGGCACCACACTGCCAGGTCTCTGACCTCCTCCCTATAGGCTGTCTCGTCATTGTCGGTGATCATCGTCAAATTGAATGATGGTGTTGGAGTCGTCTCTGGCCGTGCAGTCATGATTGAACAGGGAGTACAGGAGGGGACTGAGCACATATACCTGAGGGGCCCCTGTGTTGAGGATCAGGAGAGCACCCAGATGGAGAGGATAGATAGCTAGCTAGTTAGCTGCTCCAAGCTATTGAATAGCTGCAGGTATACGTCTGTGTTTATACAGTCAGATTTCAAAAAGGCTTCATTGCGAAAGCATAACATGCGATTATCTGAGGACAGCGCCCCACTTACAAAAGCATACAAACATTTTATATGCATATCCTAGCTTCTGGGCCTGAGTAACAGGCAGTTTACTTTGGACACGTTTGTCATCCAAACTTCATAATACTGCCCCCTAGCCCAAAGAAGTTAAGGGGTTCAGCCACAGCACTACCCAGTACACAGGACTCATCTGAAATTCTTACTCGGACTGTATCCTGCCGAGTGGATGGATACCATATTGGAGAGATCCAATATAATGCTACATAACATGACTACATGACTCCTGAAAGAGTAGTGAAACTCTTCTCCCAGTAAAATCGAACTGTGAATCCTGGGGCAACATTATGGGTGACATTTTCAAGCCGCAAGATATTTAAGGTGAGAACTTGTTCTCAACTTGCTTACCTGGTTAAATAAAGGTGAAAAAGGTGCAAAACATTTCTTAGCTTTTCTCAAAGCTGCTATGAAGTGACTATTCATGCAATGTCATGACTTAGATTTTCCTGCCACAGAAACAGGAAGTGACTATGGCACAATTTTAGTTGTGCAAGGGAGCGCGGATCTGTGTGACACAATACCTATTTTACACCACGAAAACTGTGCCCTAAGTTTGCATAATAATGCAACTCACTTGAGATTTGCTTGATGAATGTCATTGACCCCTGACCTCTAGACGGGGGTCCTTCTCCAGAAAAATGTTACTACTTTAAAGCGAATTTCCTGAAGTTTATTTATGACACTATTCAGATAGTAATGAAACAGAGAAACAGGCAAATGGAAAGGAACAGTGGGAAGGTTGGCAGCAGGTTTGGTATTAAACCTAACCACTAATGGAAAGGAACAGTGGGAAGGTTGGCAGCAGGGATTACATTTACATTTAAGTCATTTAGCAGACGCTCTTATCCAGAGCGACTTACAAATTGGTGCTTTCACCTTATGACATCCAGTGGAACAGCCACTTTACAATAGTGCATCTAGGTCTTTTAAGGGGGGGGGGGAGGGGGAGAAAGATTACTTTATCCTATCCTAGGTATTCCTTAAAGAGGTGGGGTTTCAGGTGTCTCCGGAAGGTGGTGATTGACTCCGCTGTCCTGGCGTCGTGAGGGAGTTTGTTCCACCATTGGGGGGCCAGAGCAGCGAACAGTTTTGACTGGGCTGAGCGGGAACTGTACTTCCTCAGTGGTAGGGAGGCGAGCAGGCCAGAGGTGGATGAACGCAGTGCCCTTGTTTGGGTGTAGGGCCTGATCAGAGCCTGGAGGTAGTGAGGTGCCGTGAGGTGCCGGGATTGGTATTAAACCTAACCACTAATGGAAAGGAACAGTGTGAAGGTTGGCAGCAGGGTATTAAACCTAACCACTAATGGAAAGGAACAGTGGGAAGGTTGGCAGCAGGGATTGGTATTAAACCTAACCACTAATGGAAAGGAACAGTGAGAAGGTTGGCAGCAGGGATTGGTATTAAACCTAACCACTAATGGAAAGGAACAGTGAGAAGGTTGGCAGCAGGGATTGGTATTAAACCTAACCACTAATGGAAAGGAACAGTGGGAAGGTTGGCAGCAGGGATTGGTATTAAACCTAACCACTAATGGGAAGGAACAGTGAGAAGGTTGGCAGCAGGGATTGGTATTAAACCTAACCACTAATGGAAAGGAACAGTGGGAAGGTTGGCAGCAGGGTATTAAACCTAACCACTAATGGAAAGGAACAGTGGGAAGGTTGGCAGCAGGGATTGGTCCCTGATCTCAGGTGCAAAGTTATGTAGCATGTGTTACCATAACTACAAGACTCTGAACAGGAAACACTAATATTAATGGTTGATGACAGTGGGGGAGTGTTACCATAACAACAAGACTCTGAACAGGAAACACTAATATTAATGGTTGATGGTTAATGGTTATGTTAAAAATTTGAAATAAGGCAGAAAAACAATATTACAATACATGGAAAAGGAAACAGCATACAGTATTAAGAAATTGCAATGTTTTACAGAACACCAGCTCATAAATAACTAGAGCACACAACTAATATTTCACAACTTTCATGACTCAATATGTACTTTCTTTTGTTACCATAACAACAAGACTCTAAACAACCAGAAAAAATGTAAATAAACACAATTTTGTTTCTGGTGTCCTTTGACAGCTCTTTGGTCTTGGCCATAGTGGAGTTTGGAGTGTGACTGTTTGAGGTTGTGGACAGGTGTCTTTTATACTGATAACAAGTTCAAACAGGTGCCATTAATACAGGTAACGAGTGGAGGACAGAGGAGCCTCTTACAGAAGAAGTTACAGGTCTGTGAGAGCCAGAAATCTTGCTTGTTTGTAGGTGACCAAATACTTATTTTCCACCATAATTTGCAAATAAATTCAGTAAAAATCCTGCAATGTGATTTTCTTTCTCATTTTGTCTGTCATAGTTGAAGTGTACCTATGATGAAAATTACAGGCCTCTCTAATTTTTTAAGTGGGAGACCTTGCACAATTGGTGGCTGACTAAATACTTTTTTGCCCCACTGTACGTATTCAGACCCTTTGCTATGAGACTCGAAATTGAGCTCAGGTGCATCCTGTTTCCATTAATCATCCTTGAGATGTTTCTACAACTTGATTGGAGTCCACCTGTGGTAAATTCAATTGATTGGACATGATTTGGAAAGGCACACATCTGTCTATATAAGGTCCCACAGTTGACAGTGCATGTCAGAGCATAAACCAAGCCATGAGCTCAACGGAATTGTCCGTAGAGCTCCGAGACAGGATCATTGTGAGACACAGATCTAGGGAAGGGTTCACAAACATTTATATATTATATATATATATATATACACACACACACACACACACACACACACACACACACACACACACACACACCCCCTCCTTGTATCTCTCACCTCTCCAGTAGGGTCAGGTTGTGTGTTGGAGGAGACTGGTGGTGGTGGTGGTGTTCTCCTGGTTCCTCTCCTCTGTCTGTAGAACAGGAGAAGGACCAGTCCTAACACTGTCACCATGACAACCAGACCAGCACTGGTCCACACCATCAGACCTGACCACAGACAGGAGGAGAGACTTTAGAGTACTGTATATATCATAGATACCATCAGACCTGACCACAGACAGGAGGAGAGACTTTACAGAGTACTGTATATATCATAGATACCATCAGACCTGACCACAGACAGGAGGAGAGACTTTACAGAGTACTGTATATATCATAGATACCATCAGACCTGACCACAGACAGGAGGAGAGACTTTACAGAGTACTGTATATATCATAGATACCATCAGACCTGACCACAGACAGGAGGAGAGACTTTACAGAGTACTGTATATATCATAGATACCATCAGACCTGACCACAGACAGGAGGAGAGACTCTACAGAGTACTGTATATATCATAGATACCATCAGACCTGACCACAGACAGGAGGAGAGACTTTACAGAGTACTGTATATATCATAGATACCATCAGACCTGACCACAGACAGGAGGAGAGACTCTACAGAGTACTGTATATATCATAGATACCATCAGACCTGACCACAGACAGGAGGAGAGACTTTACAGAGTACTGTATTTTATTTTATTTAACCAGGTAGGCCAGTTGAGAACAAGTTCTCATTTACAACTGCGACCTGGCCAAGATAAAGCAAAGCAGTGCGACAAACAACACAAAGTTACACATGGAGTAAAACAAACATACAGTCAATAATACAATAGAAAGAGACAGTATATATACAGTGTGTGCAAATGGTGTGAGGAGGTAAAGCAAAAAATAGGCCACAGTAGCAAAGTAATTACAATTGATCAGATGAACACTGGAGTGATGGATGAGCAGATGATGATGAGCAGATGAAGGTGTGTCAGTAGTGATACTGGTGTGCAAAACAGCAGAACAGTAAATAATAACAATATGAGGATGATGCAGGTAGATTTTACATGTATATCATCGATACCATCATTAGAGAAAAGCAAAATGGTGACAGTATTTGTGGATGCATGTTCTGTCGTTTTACACACAGCTCCTACTAGACCGTCAACTGTCACCTCATGTCTGCACAAACTTCCCAAACCTCCCTACAACATCGCCATACACCTCCACAACCTTCCCAAACCACTCTACAACATCTCCATACACCTCCACAACCTTCCCAAACCACTCTACAACAACTCCATACACCTCCACAACCTTCCCAAACCTCTCTACAACAACTCCATACACCTCCACAACCTTCCCAAATCTCTCTACAACATCTCCATACACCTCCACCACCTTCCCAAACCTCTCTACAACATCTCCATACACCTCCACAACCTTCCCAAACCTCTCTACAACAACTCCATACACCTCCACAACCTTCCCAAACCTCCCTACAACATCGCCATACACCTCCACAACCTTCCCAAACCACTCTACATCTCCATACACCTCCACAACCTTCCCAAACCTCTCTACAACAACTCCATACAGCTCCACAACCTTCCCAAACCTCTCTACAACATCGCCATGCACCTCCACAACCTTCCCAAACCTCTCTACAACATCGCCATACACCTCCACAACCTTCCCAAACCTCTCTACAACAACTCCATACACCTCCACAACCTTCCCAAACCTCTCTACAACATCGCCATACACCTCCACAACCTTCCCAAACCTCTGTACAACATCTACATACACCTCCACAACCTTCCCAAACCTCTCTACAACATCTCCATACACCTCCACAACCTTCCCAAACCTCTCTACAACATCTCCATACACCTCCACAACCTTCCCAAACCTCTCTTCAACATCCCCATACACCTCCACAACCTTCCCAAACCTTTCTACAACATCCCCATACACCTCCACAAACCTTCCCAAACCTCCTTACAACTTCCCCTTACTCCTCCACAACCTTCCCAAACCTCTCTACAACATCCCCATACACCTCCGCAACCTCCCCAAACTTCTCTACAACATCCCCATACACCTCCGCAACCTCCCCAAACTTCTCTACAACATCCCCATACTCCTCCACAAACCTTCCCAAACCTCCTTACAACTTCCCCTTACTCCTCCACAACCTTCCCAAACCTCTCTACAACATCTCCATACACCTCCACAACCTTCCCAAACCTCTCTTCAACATCCCCATACACCTCCACAACCTCCCCAAACTTCTCTACAACATCCTCTAACCTCTCCACAACCTTACCAAACCTCTCTACAACATCCTCTAACCTCTCCACAACCCTCCCAAACCTCTCTACAACATTTATGGCATCTGGAGACATCAGTTTTGGTCCTTCACAGAGAACAGGTATGATGCACCTGGCACTTCCATCATTCTATCACCATCAGACAACTATAATATGATGTTATATAATGTTATCAGGCTATCAGATAATATAGACAGAATCAACTATATCTGGTCATGCATTGGACACAAATCTCACTACTTCTCTCTTTCTCTCTCTCTCTCTTTCTACCGCTCTCTCCCTTTCAATTCAAGGGGTTTTATTGTTATGGGGAACATATGGTTACGTTGCCAAAGCAAGTTAAATGGACACTCACACAAGTTCCAAGATAATAAATATACTTCATATTATGTCATTATTTCATATTATGTCTATATAGAGTTTTGTAACGATGTGCAAATAGTTAAAGTAAATAAGAGAAAATAAATATTTACAATGACGTTTGTTTTTCACTGGTTGCCCATTTCTTGTGGAAACTGCTGTGTGATGACACACTGTGGTATTTCACCAAATAGACGTGGGAGCTAATAAAAATGGGGTTTGTTTTCTAATTCTTTGTGGATCTGTGTAATCTGAGGGAAATGTGTCTCTAATATGGTCATACATTGGACAGGAGGTTAGGAAGTGCAGCTCAGTTTCCACCTCATTTTGTGGGCAGTGAGCACATAGCCTGTCTTCTCTTGAGAGCCATGTCTGCCTACGGCGGCCTTTCTCAATAGCAAGGCTATGCTCACTGAGTCTGTACATAGTCAAAGCTTTCCTTAATTTTGGGTCAGTCACAGTGGTCAGGTATTCTGCCGCTGTGTACTCTCTGTTTAGGGCCAAATAGCATTCTAGTTTGCTCTGTTTTTTTATTGTTAATTCTTTCAATGTGTCAAGTAATTATATTTTTGTTTTCTCAGGATTTGGTTGGGTCTAATTGTCTTGCTGTCCTGGGACTCTGTGGGGTCTGTTTGTGTTTGTGAACAGAGCCCCAGGACCGGCTTGCTTAGGGGACTCTATTCCAGGTTCATCTCTATGTAGGTGATGGCTTTGGAGAGAGGAAAAAAAATAGAGGTCAGCGCATATAGTTAAAATATGTCTCTTGTGATTGGTCGCCAGTGTGTGTATGTATCTTGTGATTGGTTGCCATTGACTCAGGTGTCTCTGGGTTTGCTGATTGTGGAGTAGATGGGAGGAGCCTCAGAGGAGCTGTGTGGATGATTGACTGTAGAGTAGACGGGGCTTTGACCAAAGTTCACAGTAGCGTAGTCACATGATGAAATGCCCACTTTAGCAATGGAAGCGGTGGCTTCATTGGGGCACCTGCCCTCTTTAGTAATGGTGACTCTGGCTTCATCGGGGAATCTGGGGATCTTGTGGAAATTGACGCTGGCGTAGTGGGGAGAGTCAGAGTAGCTTGTGGGCAAGTTGGCGGTGGCATAGATGGTGGAGGTCGCAGCATCTGAGTCTGACTGTAGGGGGCGCTCCATTATCTCCTCATAGTCACCGTCACCATGACAACCCTGGAAAGGAAGAAGAGGAGGAAGAGGAGTATGGAGAGGGAGAGGAGGAAATGGAGAAGGAGGAGTGAGATACAAGGGGAGAGAGAGAGAGAGAGAGAGAGAGAGACAGAGAGAGAGAGAGAGAGAGAGAGAGAGAGAGAGAGAGAGAGAGAGAGAGAGAGAGAATGGAAGAAGAGACAATAGTATGACTAATAAAAGACAACTCATTGACATCTTTCAGTCCAAAAATAATAATTATAATACAGACACTGACCCCTTCATTGTTTCCTGTGTCTGGACTCACTCTGTGTGTTGAAGAGACAGATCCTGTGGAACACGACACACACACACATCACTCAGAGAGAGAGAGACGGGAAGAGAGAGAGAGAGGGAGAGAGAGACAGGAAGAGAGAGAGAGAGAGATATGTGATATGTGTCCTTTAACTATTTGTACATTGTATATATATATATATATATATATAATATGACATTTGTAATGTCTTTACTGTTTTGAAACTTCTGTATGTGTAATGTTTACTGTTCATTTTTGTTGTTTTTCACCTTATATATTCACTTTGTATGTTGTCTACCTCACTTGCTTTGGCAATGTTAACACATGTTTCCCATGCCAATAAAGCCCTTGAATTGAATTGAATTGAATTGAGAGAGAGAGAGAGAGAGAGAGAGAGACAGGAAGAGAGAGAGAGACAGGAAGAGAGAGAGAGAGAGAGAGACAGAGAGAGAGGAGAGAGAGAGAGAGAGAGAGAGAGAGAGAGAGAGAGAGAGAAAAGAGTGCTTCACTTCCCCCAGAACCAGGCAGGTGTCAGACACTCCTCAGTGACTATTCATTCTCTTCTTCTCAACCAGGGACAAATGATGATGTGGATATTATGCAAATTAATTAATCTGAACGGAAACTGAGATATTTGAAAAAGGGGAACATTCTCTCCATTTATAGACCTGTGTGTGTGTGTGTGTGTGTGTGTGTTTCTCACCTGTGGCCTTGTTGTATTTCCATCTGTAGAATAGGATCAGGCTGATCAGCAGCAGTAACACTACCAGACTAACAGACACCATGATGACCACTGAGGTACCTGAAACAAACACACACACACACACACACACACACACACACACACACACACACACACACGATGACGGGTGTTCTGTAACCTGACTAGGTGTTCTGTAACCTGACGAGTTGTTCTGTAACCTGACTAGGTGTTCTGTAACCTGACTAGGTGTTCTGTAACCTGACTTGGTGTTCTGTAACTTTACAAGGTGACACTACATACAGATATGTCTAACACTAACCTACCCCTCATATCATACCACTAACCTACCCTCATATCATAACACTAACCTACCCTCATATCATAACACTACATACAGATATGTCTTCCACTAACCTACCCTCATATCATAACACTACATACAGATATGTCTACCACTAACCTACCCTCATATCATAACACTACATACAGATATGTCTACCACTAACCTACCCTCATATCATAACACTAACCTACCCTCATATCATAACACTAACCTACCCTCATATCATAACACTACATACAGACATGTCTACCACTAACCTACCCTCATATCATAACACTAACCTACCCTCATATCATAACACTAACCTACCCTCATATCATAACACTAACCTACCCTCATATCATAACACTAACCTACCCTCATATCATAACACTACATACAGACATGTCTAACACTAATCTACCCTCATATCATAACACTAACCTACCCTCATATCATAACACTACATACAGATATGTCTACCACTGACCTACCCTCATATCATAACACTAACCTACCCTCATATCATAACACTACACACAGACATGTCTAACACTAATCTACCCTCATATCATAACACTAACCTACCCTCATATCATAACACTACATACAGATATGTCTACCACGGACCTACCCTCATATCATAACACTACATACAGATATGTCTACCACTAACCTACCCTCATTTCATACCACTAACCTACCTTCATATCATACCACTAACCTACCCTCATATCATACCACTAACCTACCCTCATATCATAACACTACATACAGACATGTCTACCACTAACCTACCCTCATATCATAACACTAACCTACCCTCATATCATAACACTAACCTACCCTCATATCATAACACTAACCTACCCTCATATCATAACACTAACCTACCCTCATATCATAACACTAACCTACCCCTCATATCATAACACTAACCTACCCCTCATATCATAACACTAACCTACCCTCATATCATACCACTAACCTACCCTCATATCATAACACTAACCTACCCTCATATCATAACACTAACCAAAGTGAGACTCATACATTTGAATTTGTAAACGTGTATTTACCAGATCCATTGAGGATGATGATGATGGTGATGATGATGATGATGATGATGATAATGATGATGATGGTGAGAGGAAGGTGGTTGTGGGTGGGTCTGGTGGTGCTGTTGTTGTTGTTGTTGTGGTATTGGTTGGTTTCACTGAAAACAATGGACACAAGTATGAAAATGTTTTAGCAAGGTGAGGAGAGGGAGAGATAGAGAGATGAGGGAGAGAGAGATAGAGACAGAGAGTGGTGGTGGAAGAGGAAGAGAGAGATAGCGAGAAAGATAGTGATAGAGAGTAAGAGACAGAGATAGAGAGAAATTGATAGCGAGAAAGAGAGTGATGTCAGAGCCGTACTACACCGGCTCTGACGCTCGTCACTAACATTTTCAACCTCTCCCTGTCCGAGCCTGTAATACCTACATGTTTTAAGCAGACCACTAAGGTACACTAAGGTAACCTACCTAAATGACTAACGACCTGTAGCACTCACGTCTGTTGCCATGAAGTGTTTTTAAAGGCTGGTCATGGCTCACATCAACACCATTATCCCAGAAAACCCTAGACCCACTTCAATTTGAAAACCGCCCTAAGAGATCCACAGATGATGCAATCTCTGTTCCTCCTTGTTAGCCAAATAGCAAACTTTGCCTGAGCAAACAGAAAATTCAACAAAACACATTTGGCTTTCTCCTTACTCAAATACCTGTATCCCATTATAAAAATCCCAACAGTAAAAACCACCCCCAACCTCTCACACAGACATTCCAACAGAGACATTAATGGCATTAACCTGGTAGACACAGAAAACACATGAATCACAGTTTCTTTCATTTTACAGAAAGGACACCCCTACCCGATTCCCGGTTCAACCCGTGCCAACCAGCTGTTAGTGGCCAGGGTTTCATGTAGAACCCTCCACCAGAGGTTCCCTGACCTCTTTGGTACTGAGGGTTTGTAGAGCCCCCTCCATCTAAAATCCACCATACTCTCCTCCCCACATGTCCCCTGCCAATGATGTGCCTTCACTACTGCTAGGCTCCTAATGTTCCTCACCTTAATGCAGAGGTTGTAGATGGTTTTACCTCCCACCACCTCAAACGCCATCACCTGCACTGGCGGAAACATTGGTGGCCCCTCCCCCTTTGGCCACTCAAACACCCCCCTTACCGGCTCAGACAGGGCCTCCTGGACTCCCCTTACCGGCTCAGACAGGGCCTCCTGGACCCCCCTTACCGGCTCAGACAGGGCCTCCTGGACCCCCCTTACCGGCTCAGACAGGGCCTCCTGGACCTCCTCCAGGAATCTCTTCAGCAGCCTAAGAGACGTTATTCCTGTTTGTTGTGGCAGGACTTCCGGGGTTTTCCACCCCTCCTTTCCCATCAGTCGCAGGTCACCCAGCCTTAGTAAACCCCCTGCCATCAGTTGCCTCTGCAGGGTGGCCGACTGAACCGATCTCAAAGGGATGGCTGGGTTGTTGAAGATAGGCTCCTCCCACACCTACAGCCCAGGCTCCACACCCCCTTCTCGTGCTGCCAGGCCCTCAGCACTGCAAAGTAAAAATCTGACCTGCTGTACTCAGCCTCTCCAGCTTTATGAAGAACAGCTGCCGTCCACCCTATTTCGCCAGCTCTCCTCAGCAGCGCGCATGCAGCCTTCCTGCAGCCTTCATGCAGCCTTCCTGCAGCCTTCATGCAGCCTTCCTGCAGCCTTCCTGCAGCCTTCATGCAGCCTTCCTGCAGCCTTCAGCCTTCCTGCAGCCTTCCTGCAACCTTCCTGCAGCCTTCCTGCAGCCTTCCTGCAGCCTTCCTGCTCTCCTGTTCCACCTGTTCTCCTTCGTGGACGGTCATGTACAACACTGCCACACTCAGCCAGTGTTGGCCCGACCAGAAAAAGTCCACCAGCTTTCATTGCAGGTCTGGGGGGGGGGGGGTTGAGGACAGCCAGTTTATGGCACAGGGAAGATGCCACCAGGTTGTTGATTATCAGCACCCTCCCTCTATATGACACTTGGAACAGGAGCCACCTCCACCTGGCCAGTCTTGACACCACTGCCTGTGACAGCCCCTCCCAGTTCTTCCTGATCAAACTTCTCCGAGCCCAGGTACACCCCCAACACTTTAAGCCCTTCACAACCCTACTGCAAACCCCCTGGAAGCAGAGGAGGGGCCCTATCCCCCCATGGCCCACATAACAGAGCTTTGCTCTTGCTCCAGTTCACCTTACCTAAAGAAGCTCCCTCGTACACCTTCAGACTAGTCTCTAGTGCCTGCATATCCTGACCATCACAGAAACGTCATCTGCATATGCTGACACTGCTATACCTGTCACCAGATCCATGCCTTTCCAGCACACTCTCTGCAGTCTCCTGCGTAGCAGTCCTAAAAAAGGCTCAATGGCTAACGTGTATACCTGCCCAGATGGAGGGCATCCTTGTCTAATGCCCCGTCTCACCCAGACTGGCCTACTGAGCCCCCCTCCCACCTTGACCATACATGACGCCCCAGCATACAACAGCTTCACGCAGGTCAAAAAACTCTTCCCAAACATCACATTAAACATGTACTCATGGTCCACTCTATCAAAAGCCTTCTCTTGATCTAAAGAGACCAGTCCAAAGTTCACATTAGAACCTCTCGACAAGTCAAATCAAATGTATTTGTCACATACACATGGTTAGCAGATGTTAATGCGAGTGAAGCGAAATGCTTGTGCTTCTAGTTCCGACAATGCAGTAATAACCAACAAGTAATTTAACTAACAATTCCAAAACTACTGTCTTATTCACAGTGTAAGGGGATAAAGAATATGTACATAAAGATATATGAATGAGTGATGGTACAGAGCAGCATAGGCAAGATACAGTAGATGGTATTGAGTACAGTATATACGTATGCATATGAGATGAATAATGTAGGGCACATATGTCAGAGTCAAGGCCCGCGGGCCACATCCGGCCCGCAAGAAGGTTTTTACGGCCCCTGGGATGATCTTGATTTATTATTAGAACCGGCCCGCAGCAAGCCGGCAGCCCGCAGATCTTTTACACGCACCAATACTACATTTCCCACAATGCAAAGGTGACGCACCGAGCAGTAGGCTGCTTCATTTCAATATTTATTGGCACAGCAGTCGTCAGCATCACAGTAAAATTAACTTTCAGATACCCATCAAAAATGGCAAAACGGAAGGTGGATACTGAGAACCGGGGGTTTCAAACAAGGTGGGAGTCGGAGTATATGTTCACGAAGGTAGCTGGAAAACCTGTGTGTCTTCTGTGTGGAGAAAGTGTGGCGGTACTGAAAGAGTATAATCTGAGACGACATTATGAAACGAAACACGCGGACAAAAACAAGAATATGGACATGGAACAAAGGCTACAAAAGGCAGAGGAATTAAAACGAGGCCTCAAATCTCGACAGGCTCTGTTCAAAAAAGCCAAATCACAAGGCCAGGCTGCTGTCAAGGCCAGTTTTATTTTGGCAGAAGAGATCGCTAAATCAGCCCGGCCATTTACGGAGGGGGATTTCATCAAAAACTGCATGATTAAAGTTTGTGACGAAGTTTGCCCAGAAAAAAGGCAACTCTTTTTAAATGTGAGTCTGAGCAGAAACACCATTGCCGAGAGAGTAGACCAGTTGTCCATCAATCTAAAAGAGCAGCTTGTGAAAAAGGGAAAAGATTTTATTGCATATTCCTTGGCTGTGGATGAGAGCACCGACATTTCTGACATTGCCCAGTTGTCAATTTTCATCCGCGGAGTGGACTCCAACCTAAGCGTGACAGAGGAGTTTTTGGCTTTACGTCCTATGCATGGCACAACTACGGGGATTTGTATGAAGAGGTGTCAAGATGTGTAAATGAGATGGAGCTGCCTTGGGAAAAACTCGTGGGTTTGACAACCGACGGAGCACCTGCGATGTGTGGACACAGGAGCGGACTGGTGGCGAAGATACGGGAAAAGATGCAAGAGGAAAACGCGACAGGTGAGCTGACAGCTTATCATTGTATCATACACCAGGAAGCGTTGTGCGGTAAAGCCTTGAAAATGGAGCATGTAATGAGCATCATCACGCGCACAGTTAACTTTATCAGAGCCAAAGGTTTGAATCACCGCCAGTTCAAGGCATTTCTGACGGAGTTAGAAACGGAGCATGGTGATTTGCCTTATCACACAGAGGTGCGATGGCTAAGCCAGGGAAAGGTGCTTCAAAGATGTTTCGAGCTTCGTGAGGAGATTTGTCTGTTCTTGGACAGCAAAGGGAAAGACACAACACAACTCCGAGACGAAATGTTTCTGTGTGAAATGGCTTTTCTGTGTGACATTACGAGTCATCTGAATGCAATAAACTTGCAGCTGCAGGGTCGGGATCGTGTCATCTCTGATATGTACAGTACAGTGAAGGCATTTAAAACCAAACTGACTCTGTGGGAGACGCAGATGCGGAAAGAAAATTTGAGCCACTTTCCCAGCTGCCAGACCATGAAAGAGAAGCTCTCTACCAGTGCGTTCCCGAGCACACAGTTGGCTGATAAAATAGGTATGCTTGCCGCTGACTTTCGACGCCGATTTGCTGACTTTGAAGCACAAAAAAGCAGGTTGGAACTGCTCGGTAACCCATTTGCTGTTGACGTGGAAAGCTCACCACCAAACCTCCAAATGGAGTTGATTGACCTCCAATGCAATGATGCACTGAGGGCAAAATATGCGGCAGTGGGTGCTGCGGAGTTCGCCCGTTTCCTCCCGGCACAATGCCCCAGCTGCGCATCCAGGCTGCTCAAACGTTGTCTATGTTTGGCAGCACATACCTGTGTGAACAACTGTTTTCTTTGATGAACCTGAACAAAACATCACACAGAAGTCGACTTACTGCTGAACACCTCCACTCAATTCTGAGGATTTCTTCAGCTCAGAGCCTTACCCGAACATTGATGAACTTGTGGAAAAGATGGGACACCACCAAGTATCACCCTCAACCTCAAACAAGTGAACATTACTGTGCAATCACATATTTAGAGTTTTTACTCAGTTCAAGTTTAAAAGTTAAAATTTAATATTTGTTTTCACTGCATGTTACTTCTCCTTAAACAAAGTGTTGTTTTTGATTAATAGATTTTTGCACTTTATTTTTTTGTATTTCAATCCAATTATATTTTAAAAATATTTCAGTTGAGTGGATGATAGAAAATAGCTATTATTGTTTTTTCTTTGAAGTAAATTTAGCCCACTTTTGCTAAAATAGAAAATATAGTCTACTGATGGTGCCTTGAATACCGGTTTCTTTCATTTAATGTTCATGTTATGGGGATATTTATATAAAGGAAATTTGTCTTTTGTGTCTGTTGAAAATTAAAGATTACTGACAGAGCCATAAGAAAATATTGCTTTATTTATCTGATCATATTGTAATATATTTGTTAGGTTTTCAGTAGGTTCAATTAGGTTCACTAGACTATATGCGTCATTTAAAATTTTTTCAATGAACATTCGAACAGTCCGGCCCTCGTCTTGTAGCTGATTTTTTTATTTGGCCCTCCGTCCATTTGACTTTGACACCCCTGATGTAGGGTATGTAAACATTATATTAGGTAGCATTGTTTAAAGTGGCTAGTGATATATTTTACATAATTTCCCGTCAATTCCCATTATTAAAGTGGCTGGAGTTGAGTCAGTGTCAGTGTGTTGGCAGCAGCCACTCAATGTTAGTGGTGACTGTTTAACAGTCTGATGACCTTAAGATAGAAGCTGTTTTTCAGTCTCTCGGTCCCAGCTTTGATGCACCTGTACTGACCTCGCCTTCTGGATGATAGCGGGGTGAACAGGCAGTGGCTCGGGTGGTTGATGTCCTTGATGATCTTTATGGCCTTCCTGTAACATCGGGTGGTGTAGGTGTCCTGGAGGGCAGGTAGTTTGCCCCCGGTGATGCGTTGTGCAGACCTCACTACCCTCTGGAGAGCCTTACGGTTGTGGGCAGAGCAGTTGCCGTACCAGGCGGTGATACAGCCCACCAGGATGCTCTCGATTGTGCATCTGTAGAAGTTTGTGAGTGCTTTTGGTGACAAGCCAAATTTCTTCAGCCTCCTGAGGTTGAAGAGGCGCTGCTGCGCCTTCTTCACGATGCTGTCTGTGTGAGTGGACCAATTCAGTTTGTCTGTGATGTGTATGCCGAGGAACTTAAAACTTACTACCCTCTCCACTACTGTTCCATCGATGTGGATAGGGGGGTGTTCCCTCTGCTGTTTCCTGAAGTCCACAATCATCTCCTTAGTTTTGTTGACGTTGAGTGTGAGGTTATTTTTCTGACACCACACTTCGAGGGCCCTCACCTCCTCCCTGTAGGCCGTCTCGTCGTTGTTGGTAATCAAGCCTACCACTGTTGTGTCGTCCGCAAACTTGACGATTGAGTTGGAGGCGTGCGTGGCCACGCAGTCTTGGGTGAACAGGGAGTACAGGAGAGGGTTCAGAACGCACCCTTGTGGGGCCCCAGTGTTGAGGATCAGCGGGGTGGAGATGTTGTTGCCTACACTCACCACCTGGGGGCGGCCCGTCAGGAAGTCTAGTACCCAGTTGCACAGGGCGGGGTCGAGACCCAGGGTCTCGAGCTTGATGACGAGCTTAGAGGGTACTATGGTGTTGAATGCCGAGCTGTAGTCGATGAACAGCATTCTGTCCCTGATTCAGAACAAGTTGTCCGTGATTGAGCGTCTTGGTACACAATATGTTTGGTCCTTATGTACTATCGAGTCCAAATGGGACTTCAGTCTGTTAGAGAGGACCTTGGCAAATATCTTGTAGTCCGCACAGAGTAATGCCACAGGCCTCCAAGTCTTAAGTTCACACAAGTCCCCTTTTTTGAGCAGGAGAGTCAGAGCCGCCCGACGGGGGGACATCTGGGTTACGGCCTCTGCCAGTTCATTGGACTACAGAGGAATGTCCATTTCATCCCTCTGTGCCAGAGAGAGCTTAGGGAGTCCTGCTATCAAGACCTGAGCACACATAGGATCACACAGTTCTGCCCTATACAACTCAGTATAAAACTCCACAGTCCGCTCCCGCATCTCGCCCACCACAGAGGTCACCCGCCCATCAGACAGCCGTAGACGATGCATAACCTTGGCTTCACGGCTCTGTCTTTCCAACCCAAAGAAGAAGGAGCTGGGAGCATCCATCTCCTTGAGCGTGGAGAACCTAGCTCTTACAAGTGTTCCCTTTGCTTTAACCTGCAGAAAACTGCCCAGTTCCCTACGTAATTCAGCTAAATTAGCCTGAAGGCCTACATTGACTTGCCCCACCATCTCAACCTCCATCGAGCTAATACAAGGCTCTAGTTGCCCCAGTACTCTCCTAGCCTCTGATAATGAGAGAGCTGTGTAGTGTTGACAGAAAAGCTGAATTTGGACATTCCCCAGATCCCACAATTGACTCAGAGACTCATACATCTCTTTCCGCAGCCCCACCTTTCCCAAATGGTCTGGAAACCTGAGCAAAAAGTGGCACCTTGAAAGAGCTTTACATTGAACTTCCAATAGGATGCCTGCCGGGGCCCTGGTGAAATAGACAGCCGAGCCATGGTTATGTGGTGATCCGAAAACCCCACCGGGAGAATGGTAGCACCCAGCAGCCTATTGCTCCGATTCCTAGACATGTGAAACCGATCAAGTCGGGCTGCACTCACCCTAGCCCCAAAAACCTTCACCTATGTATACTGTCTTGCGTGGGGATGTTTAGTTCTCCAAACATCCACTAGGTCGAACTGATTAATGATGTCCCTTAACACTTCCAGCCTCATCTACACCACCATCCATAGCATAACTAGGCCCAGCCTCATCTACACCACCATCCATAACCTGACTAGACCCAGCCTCATCTACACCCCCATCCATAACTTGACTAGACCCAGGCTCATCTACACCACCATCTATAACCTGACTAGACACAGCCTCATCTACATCACCATTTATAACATGACGAGACCCAGCCTCAACACCACCATATATAACCTGACTAGACCCAGCCTCATCAACACCACTAACTATAACCTGACTAGACCCAGCCTCATCAACACCACTATCTATAACCTGACTAGACCCAGCCTCATCAACACCACCATCTATAACTGACTAGACCCAGCCTCAACACCACCATCTATAACCTGACTAGACCCAGCCTCATCTACCCCACCATCTCTAGCCTGACTAGACCCAGCTTCAACACCACCATCCATAACCTGACTAGACCCAGCCTCATCTACACCACCATCCATAGCCTGACTAGACCCAGCCTCATCTACACCCCCATCCATAACTTGACTAGACCCAGGCTCATCTACACCACCATCTATAACCTGACTAGACACAGCCTCATCTACATCACCATTTATAACACGACGAGACCCAGCCTCAACACCACCATATATAACCTGACTAGACCCAGCCTCATCAACACCACTAACTATAACCTGACTAGACCCAGCCTCATCAACACCACTAACTATAACCTGACTAGACCCAGCCTCATCAACACCACCATCTATAACCTGACTAGACCCAACCTCATCAACACCACCATCTATAACCTGACTAGACCCAGCCTCATCAACACCACCATCTATAACTGACTAGACCCAGCCTCAACACCACCATCTATAACCTGACTAGACCCAGCCTCATCTACCTGACCATCTCTAGCCTGACTAGACCCAGCTTCAACACCACCATCCATAACCTGACTAGACCCAGCCTCATCTACACCACCATCCATAGCCTGACTAGACCCAGCCTCATCTACACCACCATCCATAACTTGACTAGACCCAGGCTCATCTACACCACCATCTATAACCTGACTAGACACAGCCTCATCTACATCACCTCTATAACCTGACTAGACCCAACCTCATCAACACCACTAACTATAACCTGACTAGACCCAGCCTCATCAACACCACCATCTATAACCTGGCTAGACCCAGCCTCATCTACCCCACCATCTCTAGCCTGACTAGACCCAGCTTCAGCTACCCCACCATCTCTAGCCTGACTAGACCCAGCCTCCGCTACCCCACCATCTCTAGCCTGACTAGACCCAGCCTCATCTACACCACCATCTCTAGCCTGACTAGACCCAGCCTCTTCTACACCAAAATCTCTTGCATGACTAGACCCAGCCTCATCTACACCACCATCTCTAGCCTGACTAGACCTAGCCTCAGCTGCCCCACGATCTCTAGCCTGACTAGACCCAGCCTCATCTACACCACCATCTCTAGCCTGACTAGACCTAGCCTCAGCTGCCCCACCATCTCTAGCCTGACTAGACCCAGCCTCATCTACACCAAAATCTCTAGCCTGACTAGACCTAGCCTCAGCTGCCCCACAATCTCTAGCCTGACTAGACCCAGCCTCATCTACACCAAAATCTCTAGCCTGACTAGACCTAGCCTCAGCTGCCCCACCATCTATAGCCTGACTAGTCCCAGCCTCATCTACACCACCATCCTGATAGCAAACTTACCAAACCGACTCAGCACTTTCCTGATTTGATTATCCGTAATAAACGGAGGCAAATTTGGAACTACCACCCTTGTTGAAGGAGTAGAGAGAGGCGAAACTGGCACCAACACATCCCTTACAAATATTCCACTAGCAATTAGCATACCAACCAAATTATCCCTTTTCATGAATACAACCACGGCTTTGTTCAATCTAGAAGCAGAATATATAAAGTCAGCTCCTACCTGTTCACCGACCGAGAGCAGAACCTCCTCCACCTTAACTCCATTCTCAGGAACACACCTGAATCCATGCCGTATCGACAGCGTCTCCTCCGCGCTATTCTGAGAAGCCATCGCGCACACAACACCTTCCAAACCCCAGGAAACTTACTCTGTCCTCTTCCAGCCTAACTTTTTAAAACTGTGGATACCGCTAAAACAAATATTGCATTAACCCTCCACCACAGAAAAATACAATTGAAAGAAAGACCAAGAAAATAATCAAAAGACCAAACACTCAAACTCCAAAAAACTCCCAGCATGCACTGCAAGAGAGAGAGTGATTGTCACGTTCTGACCTTAGTTCCTTTGTGATGTCTTTGTTTTAGTATTGTCAGGGCGTGAGGTGGGTGGGCAGTCTATGTTCTTTTTTCTATGATTTGGTATTTCTGTGTTTGACATGATATGGTTCTCAATCAGAGGCAGCTGTCAATCATTGTCCCTGATTGAGAACCATACTTAGGCAGCCTGTTTTCACCCTTGAGTTGTGGGTGATTATTATGTTTTGCACCTGACGGTTGTGCTTTTTTGTTTTCTTTGTGTGATAGTGTTCAGTTTAAATAAATAACATGAACAAGTACCACGCTGCGTATTGGTCTGATCCTTGCTACTCCTCCTCAGATGAAGAGGAGGAGATCCGTGAGAGTGAGTGATAGTCTCTCTCTCTATCTCTCTCTCTCTGATGACAACTGCAGGGTTCATGATGACATTCATACTGAAACTTGGGGTTTTATATCTTGAACACATGACTGCTTATTGATACTGAGACAGATATAGAAACACAGACATTACAGAGGAAGTTACAGTGTTCTGTTCCAGTGTCTTTTCACACCACTACAAACACACAGACACACCCAGCCTCCACTAACACACTGACTAACATACTGTAGTTATTGCTATATCTAATATCATGATAGAATAGAATGCTATGTATTATTTACACTGTCAGACATAACATAGTGACTGCAGGTGGACAGCATGGGAAGCAGAGAAGGCTGGTGGGAGGAGAAATAGGAGGATTGGCTCATCCTAATGGATGGAATGGAATAGGTAGAACAGTATTGATCCTCAAAGACACACATAGTTTCCATGGTTTCCATGAGTTGATACTTTTCCATCCGTTCCATTCCAGCTTTCACAACGAGCCTCCGATATCTCCTCCCACCAGCCACCACTGATGTAAAGAGTTGATCCACTCACCCACAGAGAGGATAAATCTAGTGAAGTCTGCAGGTCTCCATCTTCTATCAGATCCACACCAGTATGTCCCAGAATCCTCTGGTCTCAGCTCTTTGATGTGCACTGTGAAGACGGTCTTCTCACGGTTATCAAACAGGGAAAACCTGCCACTGTCGGCCATTTTGTTCTGTATCCTAGATGTTATCTTATCTTCACATGTTGAAGGACTGTCCCCTTTACAAAATAACTTCTCTTTCTCCTCATTCTCGCGTGGATATTTACACCAGAGACTGACGACGTCCCCAACATGTCCTGTCTTCTTTACAGGTCTGACGTTCCTCCAAGCTGTGAGGGACATTAAAAAAACACATGTAATAATGATTTTAATTCAACTACTTTTGTTGCATACAGTAGATGTGACTGTAACTTGTGTGTTTATGTTCACATGTTAAAGAGAAAGAAGAAGTTTAAACTCACTTATAACAAGCAGCTTCACCTGTGTGATCAGTGTAATGTAACGTTGTTCTGTCCTGCTGGTTTCTACTCCACACCAGTAGGTCCCAGTATCATCTTCAGTCAGGTCACTGATGGTCACTGTGGAAAATCTCTCTCCTCTATTGTCAGAAACAGAGAATCGCTGTACGGTGTCAGATATTTTGTTGTTTTTGGAGTTCATGGAATTGCAGATGAAGCGATCTTGTTCCTTGCAGAAATACTTGATGTCGTCCTCATGGTCCTCTGGATAGTTGCATCTGATGGTAGCTTCTCCTCCCAGAAAGGCCTTCTCTGTGACTGACTTCTCACAGCAGTCATCTGTCAATAGGAACACACACCACAACCTTAGTCTAGTACTATAGACTGACTTCTCACAGCAGTCATCTGTCAATAGGAACACACATCACAACCTTAGTCTAGTACTATAGACTGACTTCTCACATCTGTCAACAGGAACACACATCACAACCTTAGTCTAGTACTATAGACTGACTTCTCACAGCAGTCATCTGTCAATAGGAACACACATCACAACCTTAGTCTAGTACTATAGACTGACTTCTCACAGCAGTCATCTGTCAATAGGAACACACATCACAACCTTAGTCTAGTACTATAGACTGACTTCTCACAGCAGTCATCTGTCAATAGGAACACACATCACAACCTTAGTCTAGTACTATAGACTGACTTCTCACAGCAGTCATCTGTCAACAGGAACACACATCACAACCTTAGTCTAGTACTATAGACTGACTTCTCACAGCAGTCATCTGTCAACAGGAACACACATTACAACCTTAGTCTAGTACTATAGACTGACTTCTCACAGCAGTCATCTGTCAACAGGAACACACATCACAACCTTAGTCTAGTACTATAGACTGACTTCTCACAGCAGTCATCTGTCAATAGGAACACACATCACAACCTTAGTGTAGTACTATAGACTGACTTCTCACATCTGTCAACAGGAACACACATCACAACCTTAGTCTAGTACTATAGACTGACTTCTCACAGCAGTCATCTGTCAATAGGAACACACATCACAACCTTAGTCTAGTACTATAGACTGACTTCTCACAGCAGTCATCTGTCAATAGGAACACACATCACAACCTTAGTCTAATACTATAGACTGACTTCTCACAGCAGTCATCTGTCAACAGGAACACACACCACAACCTTAGTCTAATACTATAGACTGACTTCTCACAGCAGTCATCTGTCAATAGGAACACACATCACAACCTTAGTCTAGTACTATAGACTGACTTCTCACAGCAGTCATCTGTCAATAGGAACACACATCACAACCTTAGTCTAGAACTATAGACTGACTTCTCACAGCAGTCATCTGTCAATAGGAACACACATCACAACCTTAGTCTAATACTATAGACTGACTTCTCACAGCAGTCATCTGTCAATAGGAACACACATCACAACCTTAGTCTAATACTATAGACTGACTTCATTGATTAGTGGTACTGATCATGTAATAACATATGTAGCTAAATTCATTTTATAAAGTTAAAGTAAAAGTCTCTCACCCTTCTTCACATCCAGCTCTACCTTGGTATACCTGTCAGGTATAGTAGGTTTGTCCACTCCACACCAGTAGGTCCTTTCATCTTGTCTGGTCAGTTGTCTGATGATCACCTTGAAGTAGTTTCCTCCAGTGTTGTCATACAGAGAGAATCTACCACTGTGCTGCCAGGTGTTCCTCAATCCAGTTCTGATTTGATCCTTACATCTCAAACGGTTCTGCTCCAAGCAGAAATATTTCTCACGACTTCTGTCTTCTGTGGAATAATGACAGTAGATGATGACAGTTCCTCCAGAGTATCCTGTCACTTTGAAGGAGCTCAAACAACCTGTCAATCATACCACAGAATGTACATTTGATATTCAACATATTCACAAACACAAACAAATTCTTAACAGTTTCCTGAAGACCCCAAAAAACAATATTTAAAAAAGTACATCTGTAGTGTTCCCTGATCTGATGTAGCAGCCTTTATAAGAAGACATTGATGTTATTAAGATGTTATTACATTGTTATAGAGAGTTAGAACAAGCTTATTACCTGTCATGAAGGAGAGGAGGAGGACTATCAGCAGGATCCTCATCTTGTTGTGTTCTCTCCAGGTTGGTCCAGGTGTCTATAGGTCCTGATATAATGTTGTGTTCTCTCCAGGTGTCTATAGGTCCTGATATAATGTTGTGTTCTCTCCAGGTGTCTATAGGTCCTGATATAATGTTGTGTTCTCTCCAGGTGTCTATAGGTCCTGATATAATGTTGTGTTCTCTCCAGGTTGGTCCAGGTGTCTATAGGTCCTGATATAATGTTGTGTTCTCTCCAGGTTGGTCCAGGTGTCTATAGGTCCTGATATAATGTTGTGTTCTCTCCAGGTTGGTCCAGGTGTCTATAGGTCCTGATATAATGTTGTGTTCTCTCCAGGTGTCTATAGGTCCTGATATAATGGTGTGTTCTCTCCAGGTTGGTCCAGGTGTCTATAGGTCCTGATATAATGTTGTGTTCTCTTCAGGTTGGTCCAGGTGTCTATAGGTCCTGATATAATGTTGTGTTCTCTCCAGGTGTCTATAGGTCCTGATATAATGTTGTGTTCTCTCCAGGTGTCTATAGGTCCTGATATAATGTTGTGTTCTCTCCAGGTTGATCCAGGTGTCTATAGGTCCTGATATAATGTTGTCTGTCCAAGTCTGTAACTTTCTCTGTTCTTCTCTACTTATAGGAACTTAAATACAAACTTCATGTACTTTATGTACTCTCTCTCTCTCTCTCTGCCCCTCCCTCTCTCACTCACTCACTCACTCACTCACTCACTCACTCACTCACTCACTCACTCACTCACTCACTCACTCACTCACTCACTCACTCACTCACTCACTCACTCACTCACTCACTCACTCACTCACTCACTCACTCTTTGCAGTCTTACAACTATGTACTTCCCTGTTTCTGCATCTCTTTGCCCCTTCCTCTCTCTCTCTCTCTCTCTCTCTCTCTCTCTCTACTAGTTCAAACCCTCCCACCAGATGTTATTTCTGACAGCTCCTCCCTCTTCCTCCTAAACCAATCACATCTATATTCCTACATCACACAGCAGAGAGAGAGAGAGAGAGGGTGTGTGTGAGAGAGAGAGAGAGGGTGTGTGAGAGAGAGAGAGAGAGGGGGGGGGGGGGGTTGTGAGAGAGAGAGAGAGAGATCAGTGAGAAAAAGAGAGGGAGAGAGGCCTCTCATGACACAGAAACACAGTCAAACACACTGGAGAGAAACATTGGTTATTCTACCACTGGAGGGTGACCTCCCTCCACCTCTCTCTCTCTCTCCATCTATCCCTCCCTCCATTTATCCCTCCATCTCAGCTCTGTGTCTAATGACAGTGGTACATGCTGATGAGACAGGTACTGAGTTTACTGACAGCACCAGTGGAGGCTGGTGAGGGGAGGACTACTTATAGTAATGTCTAGAATGGAACGTATCAAACACATAGAAATATATTGGTGCTTTATTGATATATACACAGTCTCATTTCCCATCAAGTGGAGTAAAAAACACTGAATAATCAAAGGTTCCTAAAAGCTACAAACTGTCTCTGTTCAAGTCAGTGTTACATTCACAGTAGAAACAATGAATGAATGAATGAATGAACAAAATAATGCATATATGAACAATTTAAAATAATAATTATTTGTAAAAATGAATAAAAATATGAATGAATTAACAAACAAATAATAAATGAATGATTTTAAAATCAAATTGTATTTAGCCCTTCGTACATCAGCTGATATCTCAGAGTGCTGTACAGAAACACAGCCTAAAACCCCAAACAGCAATGCAGGTGTAGAAGCACGATGTAAAACACCAATGAATGAAAACATGAATTAATGCTGTTCCATACAGATCAGTGACAGTAGTAGACTATGTAGCAGAGTGTTTAATGGTGCAGTACATTATGAGGTGTCTACAGTAGTAGACTATGTAGCAGAGTGTTTAATGGTGCAGTACATTATGAGGTGTCTACAGTAGTAGACTATGTAGCAGAGTGTTTAATGGTGCAGTACATTATCAGGTGTCTACAGCAGTAGACTGTGTATCAGAGTGTTTAATGGTGCAGTACATTATGAGGTGTCTACAGTAGTAGACTGTGTAGCAGAGTGTTTAATGGTGCAGTACATTATGAGGTGTCTACAGTAGTAGACTATGTAGCAGAGTGTTTAATGGTGCAGTACATTATGAGGTGTCTACAGTAGTAGACTATGTAGCAGAGTGTTTAATGGTGCAGTACATTATGAGGTGTCTACAGTAGTAGACTGTGTAGCAGAGTGTTTAATGGTGCAGTACATTATGAGGTGTCTACAATAGTAGACTATGTAGCAGAGTGTTTAATGGTGCAGTACATTATGAGGTGTCTACAGTAGTAGACTATGTAGCAGAGTGTTTAATGGTGCAGTACATTATGAGGTGTCTACAGTAGTAGACTATGTAGCAGAGTGTTTAATGGTGCAGTACATTATGAGGTGCCTACAGTAGTAGACTATGTAGCAGAGTGTTTAATGGTGCAGTACATTATGAGGTGCTAACAGTAGTAGACTATGTAGCAGAGTGTTTAATGGTGCAGTACATTATGAGGTGTCTACAGTAGTAGACTATGTAGCAGAGTGTTTAATGGTGCAGTACATTATGAGGTGTCTACAGTAGTAGACTATGTAGCAGAGTGTTTAATGGTGAGGTACATTATGAGGTGTCTACAGCTGTTGGGTCAGTGTCTAGGTGGTTACTAGCATCAGAGTCTTTACTGAAGCATAGTGAAGACAGGCTGGGTCTCTGGTGAAGTTGACAGTAGCATAATGGAGACAGGCTGGATCTCTGGGGAAGTTGACAGTAGCACAGTGGAGTCAGGCTGGAACTATTGGGAAGTTGACAGTATCATCGTGGAGTCAGGCTGGATCTCTGGGGAAGTTGACAGTAGCACAGTGGAGTCAGGCTGGGTCTCTGGTGAAGTTGACAGTATCATAGTGGAGTCAGGCTGGATCTCTGGGGAAGTTGACAGTATCATAGTGGAGTCAGGCTGGATCTCTGGGGAAGTTGACAGTATCATAGTGGAGTCAGGCTGGATCTCTGGGGAAGTTGACAGTAGCACAGTGGAGTCAGGCTGGAACTATTGGGAAGTTGACAGTATCATCGTGGAGTCAGGCTGGATCTCTGGGGAAGTTGACAGTAGCACAGTGGAGTCAGGCTGGGTCTCTGGTGAAGTTGACAGTATCATAGTGGAGTCAGGCTGGATCTCTGGGGAAGTTGACAGTATCATAGTGGAGTCAGGCTGGATCTCTGGGGAAGTTGACAGTATCATAGTGGAGTCAGGCTGGATCTCTGGGGAAGTTGACAGTAGCACAGTGGAGTCAGGCTGGGTCTCTGGTGAAGTTGACAGTAACATAGTGGAGTCAGGCTGGGTCTCTGGTGAAGTTGACAGTAGCATAGTGGAGTCAGGCTGGGTCTCTGGTGAAGTTGACAGTAACATAGTGGAGACAGGCTGGATCTCTGGTGAAGTTGACAGTAGCATAGTGGAGACAGGCTGGATCTCTGGGGAAGTTGACAGTAGCATAGTGGAGTCAGGCTGGGTCTCTGGTGAAGTTGACAGTAGCATAGTGGAGACAGGCTGGGTCTCTGGTGAAGTTGACAGTAGTATAGTGGAGTCAGGCTGGATCTCTGGGGAAGTTGACAGTAGTATAGTGGAGTCAGGCTGGATCTCTGGGGAAGTTGACAGTAGTATAGTGGAGTCAGGCTGGATCTCTGGGGAAGTTGACAGTAGCACAGTGGAGTCAGGCTGGATCTCTGGGGAAGTTGACAGTATCATAGTGAAGTCAGGCTGGATCTCTGGGGAAGTTGACAGTAGTATAGTGGAGACAGGCTGGATCTCTGGGGAAGTTGACAGTAGTATAGTGGAGTCAGGCTGGATCTCTGGGGAAGTTGACAGTAGTATAGTGGAGTCAGGCTGGATCTCTGGGGAAGTTGACAGTAGCACAGTGGAGTCAGGCTGGATCTCTGGGGAAGTTGACAGTAGCACAGTGGAGTCAGGATGGATCTCTGGGGAAGTTGACAGTAGCACAGTGGAGTCAGGCTGGATCTCTGGGGAAGTTGACAGTAGCGTAGGTCACATTGTCTGAAACCTCTGTGGACGGACCAAAGTTGAAGTGGATGTCATCTCGACGAGGATTGGTTGCGTTGGTATAGATGGTGGTGATGTCACAGGCTGTATCTGGGTTCTGATTGGTTGTAGTGGCGTAGATGGGGTTAGTGATGGTTCCTGTGTCTGGATCTAGGTTGGTTGTCATGGAGTCAGGCACCAACAGGCTGGCAGAGTGTTTGGATGCTGAAGAGGATCACAAACATGTTATTTAGAAAAATCTATATTTATGTTTTACATATTTGTTAATTTTTTAAATAATGTTTGCGTGTGATAACTAGTGTACCTGTTGGTCTCCTGTCTCTGTCTCTCCTCTGTCTGAAGAACATGAACAGCAGCAGACCCAGCAGTAGTAGAACAACACCCAGAACAACACCAGAGAACATCACAACACCTAGAATACCCAGAACAACACCAGAGAACATCACATCACCTAGAACACCCAGACCAACACCAGAGAACATCACATCACCTAGAACACCCAGACCAACACCAGAGAACATCACATCACCTAGAACACCCAGACCAACACCAGAGAACATCACATCACCTAGAACACCCAGAGCAACACCAGAGAACATCACATCACCTAGAACACCCAGAACAACACCAGAGAACATCACAACACCTAGAATACCCAGAACAACACCAGAGAACATCACATCACCTAGAACACCCAGAACAACACCAGAGAATATCACAACACCTAGAATACCCAGAACAACACCAGAGAACATCACATCACCTAGAGCACCCAGACCAACACCAGAGAACATCACATCACCTAGAACACCCAGACCAACACCAGAGAACATCACATCACCTAGAGCACCCAGACCAACACCAGAGAACATCACATCACCTAGAGCACCCAGACCAACACCAGAGAACATCACATCACCTAGAACACCCAGAGACTACACCAGAGAACATCACATCACCTAGAACACCCAGAGACAACACCAGAGAACATCACATCATCTAGAACACCCAGAGCAACACCAGAGAACATCACATCACCTAGAACACCCAGAGCAACACCAGAGAACATCACATCACCTAGAACACCCAGAGACAACACCAGAGAACATCACATCACCTAGAACACCCAGAGCAACACCAGAGAACATCACATCACCTAGAACACCCAGAGACAACACCAGAGAACATCACATCACCTAGAACACCCAGAGACAGTACTCAGGCATAATGTAACAGTGATGCTACATTTAGCTCGTCTCTACTGTACTGTACCTCTGGGTTTCTACCATCTCAGAGGGAGGGAGGAGGGAGGACAACATTAGACAGAGAAACAGGTGGTGTTGATGAGAGCAGAACATAGAGAGGAAATGTCAATGAGATATCAATAGTCACAGTCAGATTATTCAATCTAATATGAAGTCTCAGGCAAAGTCAATGTGTTGTTAATGTGGTTCAATGTTATTCACTGTCTGGAGGTGGAAGATGTAATGACTAGTTTCCACCACAAGGTGGTGTATCTTTAGATTCATATTTGTAGTTTATGAGGACAGGATGCTTGGTAGTTGTAGTTTATCTCTCAGGGTCATGTGGTGCCGAGGGTTCATTATGTTACCTTGTGTTCTAGTCATGTCTGTGGTGATGCTGTTGTTACCTTGTGTTCTAGTCATGTCTGTGGTGGTGATGCTGTTGTTACCTTGTGTTCTAGTCATGTCTGTGGTGGTGATGCTGTTGTTACCTTGTGTTCCAGTCATGTCTGTGGTGGTGATGCTGTTGTTACCTTGTGTTCTAGTCATGTCTGTGGTGATGCTGTTGTTACCTTGTGTTCTAGTCATGTCTGTGGTGGTGATGCTGTTGTTACCTTGTGTTCTAGTCATGTCTGTGGTGGTGATGCTGTTGTTACCTTGTGTTCCAGTCATGTCTGTGGTGATGCTGTTGTTACCTTGTGTTCTAGTCATGTCTGTGGTGGTGATGCTGTTGTTACCTTGTGTTCTAGCCATGTCTGTGGGAGATGTTGCACCTACTGTTCCATTGGTCCTTTCTATTGGAATATAATGCGTCAAATAAGTCAGGTGAAAACAATTAGAGAGAGAGAGAGAGAGAGACAGAGAGAGAGAGACAGAGAGAGAGAGAGAGAGAGAGAGAGAGAGAGAGAGAGAGAGAGAGAGAGAGAGAGAGAGAGAGAGAGAGAGAGAGAGAGAGAATGCGCCTGCGTACTTGTTTACGTGTGTGGTTTTGGGTGTGTGTTACTGAGACTGAAAGTAGTACCCACTCTGTGTGTTTCAGAGGAAGTGGTGTGAACCTACAATGGCTGTAACTACTAGTCTTTCAATACAGCACCTCTCTGAGTACAGTTACCATACTAAAGATAACGACTATAACTACTAGTCTCTCAATACAGAACCTCTCTGAGTACAGTTACCATACTAAAGATAACGACTATAACTACTAGTCTCTCAATACAGAACCTCTCTGAGTACAGATACAATACTAAAGATAATGACTATAACTACTAGTCTCTCAATACAGAACCTCTCTGAGTAGTTCAACACTAAAGATAATGACTATAACTACTAGTCTCTCAATACAGAACCTCCCTGAGTAGTTCTATACTAAAGTCGCTCTGGATAAGAGCGTCTGCTAAATGACTTAAATGTAAATGTAAATGTAAAGATAATGACTATAACTACTAGTCTCTCAATACAGAACCTCTGTGAGTAGTTACCATACTAAAGATAATGACTATAACTACTAGTCTCTCAATACAGAACCTCCCTGAGTAGTTACAATACTAAAGATAATGACTATAACTACTAGTCTCTCAATACAGAACCTCCCTGAGTAGTTACCATACTAAAGATAATGACTATAACTACTAGTCTCTCAGTACAGAACCTCTCTGAGTACAGTTACAATGCTAAAGATAATGACTATAACTACTAGTCTCTCAATACAGAACCTCTCTGAGTACAGATACAAGACTAAAGATAATGACTGAACAGGTTATAGGGACTAAATGACAAGGGTTAATATTAGTGACTGGGGGAGAGGTAGGTGTGGAGATGAGATGTGATGGGGGAGAGGAGAGGAGGAGGCGTGAGAGGGAGATGTGAGGGGGGGGAGAGGGCGGTGTGGAGATGAGATGTGATAGGGGGAGAGGAGAGGAGGAGGCGTGAGAGGGAGATGTGAGGGGGAGAGGGCGGTGTGGAGATGAGATGTGATAGGGGAGAGGAGAGGAGGAGGCGTGAGAGGGAGATGTGAGGGGGAGAGGGCGGTGTGGAGATGAGATGTGATGGGGGAGAGGAGAGGAGGAGGCATGAGAGGGAGACGTGAGGGGGAGAGGGCGGTGTGGAGATGAGATGTGATGGGGGAGAGGAGAGGAGGAGGCATGAGAGGGAGATGTGAGGGGGAGAGGGCGGTGTGGAGATGAGATGTGATAGGGGGAGAGGAGAGGAGGAGGCGTGAGAGGGAGATGTGAGGGGGGGAGGGCGGAGATGAGATGTGATAGGGGGAGAGGAGAGGAGGAGGCGTGAGAGGGAGATGTGAGGGGGAGAGGGCGGTGTGGAGATGAGATGTGATGGGGGAGAGGAGAGGAGGAGGCATGAGAGGGAGATGTGAGGGGGGAGAGGGCGGTGTGGAGATGAGATGTGATAGGGGAGAGGAGAGGAGGAGGCGTGAGAGGGAGATGTGAGGGGGGAGAGGGCGGAGATGAGATGTGATAGGGGGAGAGGAGAGGAGGAGGCGTGAGAGGGAGATGTGAGGGGGAGAGGGCGGTGTGGAGATGAGATGTGATGGGGGAGAGGAGAGGAGGAGGCATGAGAGGGAGACGTGAGGGGGAGAGGGCGGTGTGGAGATGAGATGTGATGGGGGAGAGGAGAGGAGGAGGCATGAGAGGGAGATGTGAGGGGGAGAGGGCGGTGTGGAGATGAGATGTGATAGGGGGAGAGGAGAGGAGGAGGCGTGAGAGGGAGATGTGAGGGGGGGAGGGCGGAGATGAGATGTGATAGGGGGAGAGGAGAGGAGGAGGCGGAGAGGGAGATGTGAGGGGGAGAGGGCGGTGTGGAGATGAGATGTGATGGGGGAGAGGAGAGGAGGAGGCATGAGAGGGAGATGTGAGGGGGAGAGGGCGGTGTGGAGATGAGATGTGATAGGGGGAGAGGAGAGGAGGAGGCGTGAGAGGGAGATGTGAGGGGGAGAGGGCGGTGTGGAGATGAGATGTGATAGGGGGGAGAGGAGAGGAGGAGGCGTGAGAGGGAGATGTGAGGGGGAGAGGGCGGTGTGGAGATGAGATGTGATAGGGGGAGAGGAGAGGAGGAGGCATGAGAGGGAGATGTGAGGGGGAGAGGTAGGTGTGGAGATGAGATGTGATAGGGGGAGAGGAGAGGAGGAGGCATGAGAGGGAGATGAGGGGGGGAGAGGTAGGTGTGGAGATGAGATGTGATAGGGGGAGAGGAGAGGAGGAGGCATGAGAGGGAGATGTGAGGGGGAGAGGGCGGTGTGGAGATGAGATGTGATAGGGGAGAGGAGAGGAGGAGGCGTGAGAGGGAGATGTGAAGGGGGAGAGGGCGGTGTGGAGATGAGATGTGATAGGGGGAGAGGAGAGGAGGAGGCATGAGAGGGAGATGTGGGGGGGAGAGGGCGGTGTGGAGATGAGATGTGATGGGGGAGAGGAGAGGAGGAGGCATGAGAGGGAGATGTGAGGGGGGGAGGTAGGTGTGGAGATGAGATGTGATAGGGGGAGAGGAGAGGAGGAGGCGTGAGAGGGAGATGTGAGGGGGGGGGGAGAAGAGGCGACGTGAGAAGGAGAGGAGGAGATGTGAGGTGGGAGAACAAAAGGAAGACAGAAAGAGAGAGAGACGACAGAGGAGGGATAAAGATACATGGAGAGAGAGAGAGATGTAGGCCTACAGATAAGCGTGTAGGCTTTAGAGAGCAGTTCTACTGAGGGCAATATACCTGCTTTGGAGTTTGAGGAGTCATTTGCCATGGTGATGTGTGTTGATGGGTGTGTCGTGGAGAGGAGAGGTCTGGAGGTGATGGAGCCAGGGTTGGGAGGAACAGGAGCTGTAGAGAGAGATAGAGAGTCATGGAGAGAGAGAGAGAGTGAGAAAAAGAGAGAGAGAACGAAATAAAAAGAGGAAGAGAAAGATAGAGAGAGAGCGTGAGGGAGATAGATAGAGAGAGAGCGTGAGGGAGAGAGATAGAGAGAGTGAGTGAGGGAGAAAGATGGAGAGCGAGAGTGAGGGAGAAAGATAGAGAGAGAGAGTGAGTGAGAAAGATAGAGAGAGAGAGTGAGTGAGAAAGATAGAGAGAGAGAGCGTGAGGGAGAGATAGAGAGAGTGAGTGAGGGAGAAAGATAGAGAGAGAGAGTGAGGGAGAAAGATAGAGAGAGTGAGTGAGTGAGTGAGAAAGATAGAGAGAGTGAGTGAGGGAGAAAGATAGAGAGAGTGAGTGAGGGAGAAAGATAGAGAGAGGGAGAGCGATATAATGCATCAACACTAATATATAATGTGTTAAATGTAATCAGACATAAACACACTGATAGAACATCTTCGACACCAACCTCTGTCCACAGTGATCCTGACTTCAGTCTTGTGATACCACCACCATGTGTTTATTCCACACCAGTAGGTCCCTGAATCCTCTAGGACCAGGTTAGTGATGGTCACAGTGAAGACTCTTCTCTCTGTGTCGTCATACAGAGAGAATCTCCCTTTATGAGTCACCGCTGGGTGCTGATGGGTTTGGGTTTTGATCACATCAACCCGGTAGGCCCAGATCCCTTTAGAGAGGTACTTCTGGTGTGTCATAAACCCCCGGTCATAATGACACTGAATGGTGTCATTTCCTCCTTCTGTCCCTCTCTTTGTGATCACTGCTGACGTCACACAGCTCACAGCTATGAAACAACCAAAGAAACACATTCACATCATCTCTACAATAACAGTTGCCATAGTCACCATGTTTCACAGACAGTCAGATAAGGGAGATAGTTGAGTGACAGGTAGAGAATGTTAAATAATCTGGGACTGAGTGGTACAGTACATTTATGTGTTCAGGACTACAGCAAAACAGTGTTGAAGGATAAAGTACAGTATTGATCACTGTAGCGTACAATCATACATGCCAAGAATTATGTGATGTGTTGATTGAGTAAGTTCAATATGGGGTGTGTATTAATGTAATATATTCTAATAGTACTCACCACAGAGGAGGCTGATGTTGACAGACATCAGATTCCTCATTCTTATCTCTGGCTTCCCTCCTATGTTGTACAAATTATACTGTTCTCCACTCACTCAGACTCTCTCCCAGTCCCTCCTCGTAGCTATGAACACAACTCTAACCATGTTTAAGAGTTCTGGTAGCTGTTTAGTCCAGTCTCTCTCTCCCTCCCTCCCTCCCTCCCTCCCTCCCTCCCTCCCTCCCTCCCCCTCCCTCCCTCCCTCGATTGTAATCGTCAGTTCCTCTTTCTCTACTGTATGTTGATATCTGGGGTTTTCTTTCATGTCAGTGTTTTTTTTAGACAAACATTCTCACACACACTTATATTTGGGTGTTTGTTTGAATAAATATACATGAATATGGACACTTGGTTGAGTTTATCTTAAATTATACAATCCTTGATGCTGATTGGTTAAAACCTCATTCCAGCCGGTGTCTATTTCACAAGTTACCACCAGCTAAAGCTCTGATGTTGAAATGCCTATTTACTCTCTTCCATCTCACTGCACAATTCACTATCTCATCAGCCCAGCCAGGCAATTTATAAACTTGACCTCCACTGTAAAAAGCATCTAGACATTATTTCACATTTGTTTTAGACTAACATTTAGTTTTCAACAGCAGAGATGTGTATAAACCTGCTGTCTGTCTCTCTGACATTTGCAACATTGTTTCAATATTGAAATTCGATCTCCAGCTGTAACGATCTGGGTGTAGTGGGTGCGAAGTCAGGCGCAGGAAGCAGAGAGTTCAGGGTAGTGCTATTTAATGCACAAACGGCGAACATAAGCCACCCCACGAAAACACAGGGCGCACCCAAAAACAAATGCCCCAAACACGGGGACTAAAACAGTCCAGCAAAAAACCCACAAACAGGAAAACACGTTAACCTCTAACGTGCACAAATGTCACACAAACGATCCTGCACAAAGAGCAGGTGGGCCGGCTGGCTAATAAAGCCCAACTAATCACCAAATAAACAACAGGTGTAACCAATAAACAGACAAGGAGGGTGAGGAAAGAATCAGTGGCAGCTAGTAGGCCTGGTGACGACGACCGCCGAGCGCCACCCGATTGGGAAGGGGAGCCACCTTCAGTGGCAGCTAGTAGGCCGGTGACGACGACCGACGAGCGCCACCCGATCAGGAAGGGTAGCTACCTTCAGTGGCAGCTAGTAGGCCGGTGACGACGACCGCCGAGCGCCACCCGATCAGGAAGGGTAGCTACCTTCAGTGGCAGCTAGTAGGCCGGTGACGACGACCGCCGAGCGCCACCCGATCAGGAAGGGTAGCTACCTTCAGTGGCAGCTAGTAGGCCGGTGACGACGACCGCCGAGCGCCACCCGAACAGGAAGGGGAGCCACCTTCAGTGGCAGCTAGTAGGCCGGTGACGACGACCGCCGAGCGCCACCCGAACAGGAAGGGGAGCCACCTTCAGTGGCAGCTAGTAGGCCGGTGACGACGACCGCCGAGCGCCACCCGAACAGGAAGGGGAGCCACCTTCAGTGGCAGCTAGTAGGCCGGTGACGACGACCGCCGAGCGCCACCCGATCGGGAAGGGGAGCCACCTTCAGTGGCAGCTAGTAGGCCGGTGACGACGACCGCCGAGCGCCACCCGATCGGGAAGGGGAGCCACCTTCAGTGGCAGCTAGTAGGCCGGTGACGACGACCGCCGAGCGCCACCCGATCGGGAAGGGGAGCCACCTTCAGTGGCAGCTAGTAGGCCGGTGACGACGACCGCCGAGCGCCACCCGAACAGGAAGGGGAGCCACCTTCAGTGGCAGCTAGTAGGCCGGTGACGACGACCGCCGAGCGCCACCCGATCGGGAAGGGGAGCCACCTTCAGTGGCAGCTAGTAGGCCGGTGACGACGACCGCCGAGCGCCACCCGAACAGGAAGGGGAGCCACCTTCAGTGGCAGCTAGTAGGCCGGTGACGACGACCGCCGAGCGCCACCCGAACAGGAAGGGGAGCCACCTTCGGTAGGCGTCGTGACACCAGCTGTCACATCATAATGAACGTGTAGCAGTTGGGAGTCGGGACAAGACAGGCAGGCGGGCATCTGTTCTCAGACGGTCAAAATCATGAATCTGCATCATGTTCATGGATATTTACAAATAAATGTCAATAGAAAACTGGTCAAAAGAAATACAGATCGTTTGCAGTCTTTCCAGCTTCAGTTTGAAGTGATTGTGATATCTGTGTTGTTGGCCCCTCTGAACAACAGTGTCCTGATGAGAGAGCACATGTTCTATGCCAGGAGAAATCCTGCCTCATTAGATCATTGTTATGGATGTATCCAAATAAATGTCTATAGAAAACAGCTTAAACAAATGCAGCTACTCTGCTGCTATTCTGGCTGCACTGTTCGACGTGACTGTAGTTGGCTAGCTACCAAGTTGGCTAGCTACCAAGCAACCATAGTTGGCTAGCTACCAAGCAACCATAGTCGGCTAGCTACCAAGCAACCATAGTTGGCTAACCACCAAGCAACCATAGTTGGCTAACTACCAAGCAACCATAGTTGGCTAACTACTAAGCAACCATAGTTGGCTAACTACCAAGCAAGTAATCAGAACACTACCAGCCAGTATGGCAATAGAACATTTAGAACCAATGACTGGGTCACGTCCATAGATACAGAACAAGAACCCTGAACGACTGGGTCTCGTCCATAGATACAGAACAAAAAGACTGAACGACTGGGTCTTGTCCATAGATACAGAACAAGAACACTGAACGACTGGGTCGCGTCCATAGATACAGAACATAAAGACTGAAAGACTGGGTCACGTCCATAGATACAGAACAAGAACCCTGAACGACTGGGTCTTGTCCATAGATACAGAACAAGAACACTGAACGACTGGGTCACGTCCATAGATACAGAACATAAAGACTGAACAACTGGGTCACGTCCATAGATACAGAACATAAATACTGAACGACTGGGTCACGTCCATAGATACAGAACATAAAGACTGAACGACTATCCTCAGACCAAACAACACCCATGGCAGTATATCCTCAGACCAAATAACACCCATGGCAGTATATCCTCAGACCAAACAACACCCATGGCAGTATATCCTCAGACCAAATAACACCCATGGCAGTATATCCTCAGACCAAATAACACCCATGGCAGTATATCCTCAGACCAAATTACACCCATGGCAGTATATCCTCAGCCCTAACAACACCCATGGCAGTATATCCTCAGACCTAACAACACCCATGGCAGTATATCCTCAGACCAAACAACACCCATGGCAGTATTTCCGCAGACCAAACAACACCCATGGCAGTATATCCTCAGACCAAATAACACACATGGCAGTTTATCCTCAGACCAAACAACACCCATGGCAGTATATCCTCAGACCAAACAACACCCATGGCAGTATATCCTCAGACCAAACAACACCCATGGCAGTATATCCTCATACCAAACATCACCCATGGCAGTATATCCTCAGACCTAACAACACCCATGACAGTATATCCTCAGACCAAACAACACCCATGACAGTATATCCTCAGACCAAACAACACCCATGACAGTATATCCTCAGACCAAACAACACCCATGGCAGTATATCCTCAGACCTAACAACACCCATGGCAGTATATCCTCAGACCAAACAACACCCATGGCAGTATATCCTCAGACCAAACAACACCAATGGCAGTATATCCTCAGCCCTAACAACACCCATGGCAGTATATCCTCAGACCTAACAACACCCATGGCAGTATATCCTCAGACCAAACAACACCCATGGCAGTATATCCTCAGACCAAACAACACCCATGGCAGTATTTCCGCAGACCAAACAACACCCATGGCAGTATATCCTCAGACCAAATAACACACATGGCAGTTTATCCTCAGACCAAACAACACCCATGGCAGTATATCCTCAGACCTAACAACACACATGGCAGTATATCCTCATACCAAACATCACCCATGGCAGTATATCCTCAGACCTAACAACACCCATGACAGTATATCCTCAGACCAAACAACACCCATGGCAGTATATCCTCAGACCAAACAACACCCATGGCAGTATATCCTCAGACCTAACAACACCCATGACAGTATATCCTCAGACCAAACAACACCCATGACAGTATATCCTCAGACCAAACAACACCCAGGGCAGTATATCCTCAGACCTAACAACACCCATGGCAGTATATCCTCAGACCAAACAAAACCCATGACAGTATATCCTCAGACCAAACAACACCCATGACTGTATATCCTCAGACCAAACAACACCCATGGCAGTATATCCTCAGACCAAACAACACCAATGGCAGTATATCCTCAGACCAAACAACACCCATGGCAGTATATCCTCAGACCTAACAACACCCATGACAGTATATCCTCAGACCTAACAACACCCATGGCAGTATATCCTCAGACCAAACAACACCCATGGCAGTATATCCTCAGACCTAACAACACCCATGGCAGTATATCCTCAGACCAAACAACACCCATGACAGTATATCCTCAGACCAAAAAACACCCATGGCAGTATATCCTCAGACCAAACAACACCCATGGCAGTATATCCTCAGACCAAACAACACCCATGGCAGTATATCCTCAGACCAAACAACACCCATGGCAGTATATCCTCAGACCTAACAACACCCATGGCAGTATATCCTCAGACCAAACAACACCCATGGCAGTATATCCTCAGACCAAACAACACCCATGGCAGTATATCCTCAGACCAAACAACACCCATGGCAGTATCAGCCCTAACAACACCCTGGCAGTATATCCTCAGACCTAACAACACCCATGGCAGTATATCCTCAGACCAAACAACACCCATGGCAGTATATCCTCAGACCAAACAACACCCATGGCAGTATATCCTCAGACCAAACAACACCCATGGCAGTATATCCTCAGACCAAACAACACCCATGGCAGTATATCCTCAGCCCTAACAACACCCATGGCAGTATATCCTCAGACCTAACAACACCCATGGCAGTATATCCTCAGACCAAACAACACCCATGGCAGTATATCCTCAGACCAAACAACACCCATGGCAGTATTTCCGCAGACCAAACAACACCCATGGCAGTATATCCTCAGACCAAATAACACACATGGCAGTTCATCCTCAGACCTAACAACACCCATGACAGTATATCCTCAGACCAAACAACACCCATGGCAGTATATCCTCAGACCAAACAACACCCATGGCAGTATATCCTCAGACCTAACAACACCCATGGCAGTATATCCTCAGACCAAACAACACCCATGACAGTATATCCTCAGACCAAACAACACCCAGGGCAGTATATCCTCAGACCTAACAACACCCATGGCAGTATATCCTCAGACCAAACAAAACCCATGACAGTATATCCTCAGACCAAACAACACCCATGACTGTATATCCTCAGACCAAACAACACCCATGGCAGTATATCCTCAGACCAAACAACACCGATGGCAGTATATCCTCAGACCAAACAACACCCATGGCAGTATATCCTCAGACCTAACAACACCCATGACAGTATATCCTCAGACCTAACAACACCCATGGCAGTATATCCTCAGACCAAACAACACCCATGGCAGTATATCCTCAGACCTAACAACACCCATGGCAGTATATCCTCAGACCAAACAACACCCATGACAGTATATCCTCAGACCAAAAAACCATGGCAGTATATCCTCAGACCAAACAACACCCATGGCAGTATAGTATATCCTCAGACCAAACAACACCCATGGCAGTATATCCTCAGACCAAACAACACCCATGGCAGTATATCCTCAGACCAAACAACACCCATGGCAGTATATCCTCAGACCTAACAACACCCATGGCAGTATATCCTCAGACCAAACAACACCCATGACAGTATATCCTCAGACCAAACAACACCCATGGCAGTATATCCTCAGACCAAACAACACCCATGGCAGTATATCCTCAGCCCTAACAACACCCATGGCAGTATATCCTCAGACCTAACAACACCCATGGCAGTATATCCTCAGACCAAACAACACCCATGGCAGTATATCCTCAGACCAAACAACACCCATCAGACCAAACAACACCCATGGCAGTATATCCTCAGACCAAATAACACACATGGCAGTTTATCCTCAGACCAAACAACACCCATGGCAGTATATCCTCAGACCAAACAACACCCATGGCAGTATATCCTCAGACAAAACAACACCCATGGCAGTATATCCTCAGACCTAACAACACACATGGCAGTATATCCTCATACCAAACATCACCCATGGCAGTATATCCTCAGACCTAACAACACCCATGACAGTATATCCTCAGACCAAACAACACCCATGGCAGTATATCCTCAGACCAAACAACACCCATGGCAGTATATCCTCAGACCTAACAACACCCATGGCAGTATATCCTCAGACCAAACAACACCCATGACAGTATATCCTCAGACCAAACAACACCCAGGGCAGTATATCCTCAGACCTAACAACACCCATGGCAGTATATCCTCAGACCAAACAAAACCCATGACAGTATATCCTCAGACCAAACAACACCCATGGCAGTATATCCTCAGACCAAACAACACCCATGGCAGTATATCCTCAGACCTAACAACACACATGGCAGTATATCCTCATACCAAACATCACCCATGGCAGTATATCCTCAGACCAAACAACACCCATGGCAGTATATCCTCAGACCTAACAACACCCATGGCAGTATATCCTCAGACCAAACAACACCCATGACAGTATATCCTCAGACCAAACAACACCCAGGGCAGTATATCCTCAGACCTAACAACACCCATGGCAGTATATCCTCAGACCAAACAAAACCCATGACAGTATATCCTCAGACCAAACAACACCCATGACTGTATATCCTCAGACCAAACAACACCCATGGCAGTATATCCTCAGACCAAACAACACCAATGGCAGTATATCCTCAGACCAAACAACACCCATGGCAGTATATCCTCAGACCTAACAACACCCATGACAGTATATCCTCAGACCTAACAACACCCATGGCAGTATATCCTCAGACCAAACAACACCCATGGCAGTATATCCTCAGACCAAAAAACACCCATGGCAGTATATCCTCAGACCAAACAACACCCATGGCAGTATATCCTCAGACCAAACAACACCCATGGCAGTATATCCTCAGACCAAACAACACCCATGGCAGTATATCCTCAGACCTAACAACACCCATGGCAGTATATCCTCAGACCAAACAACACCCATGGCAGTATATCCTCAGACCAAACAACACCCATGGCAGTATATCCTCAGACCAAACAACACCCATGGCAGTATATCCTCAGCCCTAACAACACCCATGGCAGTATATCCTCAGACCTAACAACACCCATGGCAGTATATCCTCAGACCAAACAACACCCATGGCAGTATATCCTCAGACCAAACAACACCCATGGCAGTATTTCCGCAGACCAAACAACACCCATGGCAGTATATCCTCAGACCAAACAACACCCATGGCAGTTTATCCTCAGACCAAACAACACCCATGGCAGTATATCCTCAGACCAAACAACACCCATGGCAGTATATCCTCAGACCAAACAACACCCATGGCAGTATATCCTCAGACCTAACAACACACATGGCAGTATATCCTCATACCAAACATCACCCATGGCAGTATATCCTCAGACCTAACAACACCCATGACAGTATATCCTCAGACCAAACAACACCCATGGCAGTATATCCTCAGACCAAACAACACCCATGGCAGTATATCCTCAGACCTAACAACACCCATGACAGTATATCCTCAGACCAAACAACACCCATGGCAGTATATCCTCAGACCAAACAACACCCATGGCAGTATATCCTCAGACCTAACAACACCCATGGCAGTATATCCTCAGACCAAACAACACCCATGACAGTATATCCTCAGACCAAACAACACCCAGGGCAGTATATCCTCAGACCTAACAACACCCATGGCAGTATATCCTCAGACCAAACAACACCCATGGCAGTATATCCTCAGACCAAACAACACCCATGGCAGTATTTCCGCAGACCAAACAACACCCATGGCAGTATATCCTCAGACCAAACAACACCCATGGCAGTATATCCTCAGACCAAACAACACCCATGACAGTATATCCTCAGACCAAACAACACCCATGGCAGTATATCCTCAGACCAAACAACACCCATGGCAGTATATCCTCAGACAACAAACAACACCCATGGCAGTATATCCTCAGACCAAACAACACCCATGGCAGTATATCCTCAGACCAAACAACACCCAACAGTATATCCTCAGACCAAACAACACCCATGGCAGTATACAGACCAAACAACACCCATGGCAGTATATCCTCAGACCAAACAACACCCATGGCAGTATATCCTCCAGACCAAACAACACCCATGGCAGTATATCCTCAGACCAAACAACACCCATGGCAGTATATCCTCAGACCAGAACAACACCCATGGCAGTATATCCTCAGACCAAACAACACCCATGGCAGTATATCCTCAGACCAAACAACACCCATGGCAGTATAACAACACCCATGGCAGTATATCCTCAGACCAAACAACACCCATGGCAGTATATCCTCAGACCAAACAACACCCATGGCAGTATATCCTCAGACCAAACAACACCCATGGCAGTATATCCTCAGACCAAACAACACCCATGGCAGTATATCCTCAGACCAAATCCTCAGACCAAACAACACCCATGGCAGTATATCCTCAGACCAAACAACACCCATGGCAGTATATCCTCAGACCTCAAACAAACACCCATGGCAGTATATCCTCAGACCAAACAACACCCATGGCAGTATATCCTCAGACCAAACAACACCCATGGCAGTATATCCTCAGACCAAACAACACCCATGGCAGTATATCCTCAGACCAAACAACACCCATGGCAGTATATCCTCAGACCAAACAACACCCATGGCAGTATATCCTCAGACCAAACAACACCCATGACAGTATATCCTCAGACCAAACAACACCCATGGCAGTATATCCTCAGACCAAACAACACCCATGGCAGTATATCCTCAGACCAAACAACACCCATGGCAGTATATCCTCAGACCAAACAACACCCATGGCAGTATATCCTCAGACCAAACAACACCCATGGCAGTATATCCTCAGACCAAACAACACCCATGGCAGTATATCCTCAGACCTAACAACACCCATGGCAGTATATCCTCAGACCAAACAACACCCATGGCAGTATATCCTCAGACCAAACAACACCCATGGCAGTATATCCTCAGACCAAACAACACCCATGGCAGTATATCCTCAGTATATCCTCAGACCAAACAACACCCATGGCAGTATATCCTCAGACCAAACAACACCCATGGCAGTATATCCTCAGACCAAACAACACCCATGGCAGTATATCCTCAGACCTAACAACACCCATGGCAGTATATCCAAACAACAGTATATCCTCAAACAACACCCATGGCAGTATATCCTCAGACCAAACAACACCCATGGCAGTATATCCTCAGACCAAACAACACCCATGGCAGTATATCCTCAGACCAAACAACACCCATGGTATATCCTCAGACCAAACAACACCCATGGCAGTATATCCTCAGACCAAACAACACCCATGGCAGTATATCCTCAGACCAAACAACACCCATGGCAGTATATCCTCAGACCAGAAACAACACCCATGACAGTATATCCTCAGACCAAACAACACCCATGGCAGTATATCCTCAGACCAAACAACACCCATGGCAGTATATCCTCAGACCAAACAACACCCATGGCAGACCAAATATCCTCAGACCAAACAACACCCATGGCAGTATATCCCAAACAGACCAAACAACACCCATGGCAGTATATCCTCAGACCAAACAACACCCATGGCAGTATATCCTCAGACCAAACAACACCCATGGCAGTATATCCTCAGACCAAACAACACCCATGGCAGTATATCCTCAGACCAAACAACACCCATGGCAGTATATCCTCAGACCAAACAACACCCATGGCAGTATATCCTCAGACCAAACAACACCCATGGCAGTATATCCTCAGACCAAACAACACCCATGGCAGTATATCCTCAGACCAAACAACACCCATGGCAGTATATCCTCAGACCAAACAACACCCATGGCAGTATATCCTCAGACCAAACAACACCCATGGCAGTATATCCTCAGACCAAACAACACCCATGGCAGTATATCCTCAGACCAAACAACACCCATGGCAGTATATCCTCAGACCAAACAACACCCATGGCAGTATATCCTCAGACCAAACAACACCCATGGCAGTATATCCTCAGACCAAACAACACCCATGGCAGTATATCCTCAGACCAAACAACACCCATGGCAGTATATCCTCAGACCAAACAACACCCATGGCAGTATATCCTCAGACCAAACAACACCCATGGCAGTATATCCTCAGACCAAACAACACCCATGGCAGTATATCCTCAGACCAAACAACACCCATGGCAGTATATCCTCAGACCAAACAACACCCATGGCAGTATATCCTCAGACCAAACAACACCCATGGCAGTATATCCTCAGACCAAACAACACCCATGGCAGTATATCCTCAGACCAAACAACACCCATGGCAGTATATCCTCAGACCAAACAACACCCATGGCAGTATATCCTCAGACCAAACAACACCCATGGCAGTATATCCTCAGACCAAACAACACCCATGGCAGTATATCCTCAGACCAAACAACACCCATGGCAGTATATCCTCAGACCAAACAACACCCATGGCAGTATATCCTCAGACCAAACAACACCCATGGCAGTATATCCTCAGACCAAACAACACCCATGGCAGTATATCCTCAGACCAAACAACACCCATGGCAGTATATCCTCAGACCAAAAACAACACCCATGGCAGTATATCCTCAGACCAAACAACACCCATGGCAGTATATCCTCAGACCAAACAACACCCATGGCAGTATATCCTCAGACCAAACAACACCCATGGCAGTATATCCTCAGACCAAACAACACCCATGGCAGTATATCCTCAGACCAAACAACACCCATGGCAGTATATCCTCAGACCAAACAACACCCATGGCAGTATATCCTCAGACCTAACAACACCCATGGCAGTATATCCTCAGACCAAACAACACCCATGGCAGTATATCCTCAGACCAAACAACACCCATGGCAGTATATCCTCAGACCAAACAACACCCATGGCAGTATATCCTCAGACCAAACAACACCCATGGCAGTATATCCTCAGACCAAACAACACCCATGGCAGTATATCCTCAGACCAAACAACACCCATGGCAGTATATCCTCAGACCAAACAACACCCATGGCAGTATATCCTCAGACCAAACAACACCCATGGCAGTATATCCTCAGACCAAACAACACCCATGGCAGTATATCCTCAGACCAAACAACACCCATGCAGTATATCCTCAGTATATCCTCAGACCAAACAACACCCATGGCAGTATATCCTCAGACCAAACAACACCCATGGCAGTATATCCTCAGACCAAACAACACCCATGGCAGTATATCCTCAGACCAAACAACACCCATGGCAGTATATCCTCAGACCAAACAACACCCATGGCAGTATATCCTCAGACCAAACAACACCCATGGCAGTATATCCTCAGACCTAACAACACCCATGGCAGTATATCCTCAGACCAAACAACACCCATGGCAGTATATCCTCAGACCAAACAACACCCATGGCAGTATATCCTCAGACCTAACAACACCCATGGCAGTATATCCTCAGACCAAACAACACCCATGACAGTATATCCTCAGACCAAACAACACCCATGGCAGTATATCCTCAGACCAAACAACACCCATGTATATCCTCAGACCAAACAACACCCATGGCAGTATATCCTCAGACCAAACAACACCCATGGCAGTATATCCTCAGACCAAACAACACCCATGGCAGTATATCCTCAGACCAAACAACACCCATGGCAGTATATCCTCAGACCAAACAACACCCATGGCAGTATATCCTCAGACCAAACAACACCCATGGCAGTATATCCTCAGACCAAACAACACCCATGACAGTATATCCTCAGACCAAACAACACCCATGGCAGTATATCCTCAGACCAAACAACACCCATGGCAGTATATCCTCAGCCCTAACAACACCCATGGCAGTATATCCTCAGACCTAACAACACCCATGGCAGTATATCCTCAGACCAAACAACACCCATGGCAGTATATCCTCAGACCAAACAACACCCATGGCAGTATATCCTCAGACCAAACAACACCCATGGCAGTATATCCTCAGACCAAACAACACCCATGGCAGTATATCCTCAGACCAAACAACACCCATGGCAGTATATCCTCAGACCAAACAACACCCATGGCAGTATATCCTCAGACCAAACAACACCCATGGCAGTATATCCATGGCAGACCTAACAACAACACCCATGGCAGTATATCCTCAGACCAAACAACACCCATGGCAGTATATCCTCAGACCTAACAACACCCATGACAGTATATCCTCAGACCAAACAACACCCATGACAGTATAGCCTCAGACCAAACAACACCCATGACAGTATATCCTCAGACCAAACAACACCCATGGCAGTATATCCTCAGACCTAACAACACCCATGGCAGTATATCCTCAGACCAGAAACAACACCCATGGCAGTATATCCTCAGACCAAACAACACCCATGGCAGTATATCCTCAGACCAAACATCCTCAGAACACCCATGGCAGTATATCCTCAGACCAAACAACACCCATGGCAGTATATCCTCAGACCAAAACAATCCTCAGACCAAACAACACCCATGGCAGTATATCCTCAGACCAAACAACACCCATGGCAGTATATCCTCAGACCTAACAACACCCATGGCAGTATATCCTCAGACCAAACAACACCCATGACAGTATATCCTCAGACCAAACAACACCCATGGCAGTATATCCTCAGACCAAACAACACCCATGGCAGTATATCCTCAGACCAAACAACACCCATGGCAGTATATCCTCAGACCAAACAACACCCATGGCAGTATATCCTCAGACCAAACAACACCCATGGCAGTATATCCTCAGACCAAACAACACCCATGGCAGTATATCCTCAGACCAAACAACACCCATGGCAGTATATCCTCAGACCAAACAACACCCATGGCAGTATATCCTCAGACCAAACAACACCCATGGCAGTATATCCTCAGACCAAACAACACCCATGGCAGTATATCCTCAGACCAAACAACACCCATGGCAGTATATGGCAGTATATCCTCAGACCAAACAACACCCATGGCAGTATATCCTCAGACCAAACAACACCCATGGCAGTATATCCTCAGACCAAACAACACCCATGGCAGTATATCCTCAGACCAAACAACACCCATGGCAGTATATCCTCAGACCAAACAACACCCATGGCAGTTTATCCTCAGACCAAACAACACCCATGGCAGTATATCCTCATGACATCCTCCAAACACCGGCACCCATGGGCATTATCCTCAGACGCACACACACACACACACACACACACACACACACACACATACTCAGACACAACACACACACACATATCCGCAGACACACACATGGCAGTACATCCACACACACACACACAGAGACACACACACACACACACAGACATCACACAGACACACACACAAACACACACAGACACACACATCCACACACACACACACACAGTATATCCACAACACCCATGGCAGTACACACACACACAACACACACACACACACACACAGACACACACAGACACACACAGACACAAACACACACACAGACTGGGGGTTTACTAACACATGGCAGTATATAATAAGAGTCTGGGGGTTACTAACACTGGAGTATATAACAGAGTCTGGGGGGGTTAACCAAACAACACTGGCAGTATATAACAGAGTCTGGGGGGTTACTAACACTGGCAGTATATAACAGAGTCTGGGGGTTACTAACACTGGAGTATATAACAGAGTCTGGGGGGTTACTAACACTGGAGTATATAACAGAGTCTGGGGGTTACTAACACTGGAGTATATAACAGAGTCTGGGGGGTTAATGTTACACAGACCACTGGAGTATATAACAGAGTCTGGGGGGTTACTAACACTGGACCATATAACAGAGTCTGGGGGTTACTAACACTGGAGTATATAACAGAGGGGGTTACTAACACTGGAGTATATAACAGAGTCTGGGGGTTACTAACACTGGAGTATAACACTGGAGTATATAACAGAGTCTGGGGGTTACTAACACTGGAGTATATAACAGAGTCTGGGGGGGTTACTAACACTGGAGTATATAACAGAGTCTGGGGGTTACTAACACTGGAGTATATAACAGAGTCTGGGGGGTTACTAACACTGGAGTATATAACAGAGTCTGGGGGGTTACTAACACTGGAGTATATAACAGAGTCTGGGGGTTACTAACACTGGAGTATATAACAGAGTCTGGGGGTTACTAACACTGTATATAACAGAGTCTATATAACACTGGAGTATATCAGAGTCTGGGGGGTTACTAACACTGGAGTATATAACAGAGTCTGGGGGTTAACACTGGAGTATATCCTAACAGACACTGGAGTATATAACAGAGTCTGGGGGGGGTTACTAACACTGGAGTATATAACAGAGTCTGGGGGGTTACTAACACTGGAGTATATAACAGAGTCTGGGGGGTTACTAACACTGGAGTATATAACAGAGTCTGGGGGGTTACTAACACTGGAGTATATAACAGAGTCTGGGGGTTACTAACACTGGAGTATATAACAGAGTCTGGGGGTTACTAACACTGGAGTATATAACAGTACTAACAGAGTATATCTGGGGGGGTTACTAACACTGGAGTATATAACAGAGTCTGGGGGTTACTAACACTGGAGTATATAACAGAGTCTGGGGGGTTACTAACACTGGAGTATATAACAGAGTCTGGGGGGTTACTAACACTGGAGTATATAACAGAGTCTGGGGGTTACTAACACTGGAGTATATAACAGAGTCTGGGGGTTACTAACACTGGAGTATATAACAGAGTCTGGGGGTTACTAACACTGGAGTATATAACAGAGTCTGGGGGTTACTAACACTGGAGTATATAACAGAGTCTGGGGGTTACTAACACTGGAGTATATAACAGAGTCTGGGGGTTACTAACACTGGAGTATATAACAGAGTCTGGGGGTTACTAACACTGGAGTATATAACAGAGTCTGGGGGTTACTAACACTGGAGTATATAACAGAGTCTGGGGGTTACTAACACTGGAGTATATAACAGAGTCTGGGGGGGTTACTAACACTGGAGTATATAACAGAGTCTGGGGGGGTTACTAACACTGGAGTATATAACAGAGTCTGGGGGGTTACTAACACTGGAGTATATAACAGAGTCTGGGGGGTTACTAACACTGGAGTATATAACAGAGTCTGGGGGTTACTAACACTGGAGTATATAACAGAGTCTGGGGGGTTACTAACACTGGAGTATATAACAGAGTCTGGGGGGGTTACTAACACTGGAGTATATAACAGAGTCTGGGGGTTACTAACACTGGAGTATATAACAGAGTCTGGGGGTTACTAACACTGGAGTATATAACAGAGTCTGGGGGGTTACTAACACTGGAGTATATAACAGAGTCTGGGGGGGTTACTAACACTGGAGTATATAACAGAGTCTGGGGGGTTACTAACACTGGAGTATATAACAGAGTCTGGGGGGTTACTAACACTGGAGTATATAACAGAGTCTGGGGGTTACTAACACTGGAGTATATAACAGAGTCTGGGGGGTTACTAACACTGGAGTATATAACAGAGTCTGGGGGGTTACTAACACTGGAGTATATAACAGAGTCTGGGGGTTACTAACACTGGAGTATATAACAGAGTCTGGGGGTTACTAACACTGGAGTATATAACAGAGTCTGGGGGTTACTAACACTGGAGTATATAACAGAGTCTGGGGGGTTACTAACACTGGAGTATATAACAGAGTCTGGGGGTTACTAACACTGGAGTATATAACAGAGTCTGGGGGTTACTAACACTGGAGTATATAACAGAGTCTGGGGGTTTAACACTGGAGTATATAACAGAGTCTGGGGGGTTACTAACACTGGAGTATATAACAGAGTCTGGGGGGTTACTAACACTGGAGTATATAACAGAGTCTGGGGGTTACTAACACTGGAGTATATAACAGAGTCTGGGGGTTACTAACACTGGAGTATATAACAGAGTCTGGGGGTTACTAACACTGGAGTATATAACAGAGTCTGGGGGGTTACTAACACTGGAGTATATAACAGAGTCTGGGGGTTACTAACACTGGAGTATATAACAGAGTCTGGGGGTTACTAACACTGGAGTATATAACAGAGTCTGGGGGGGTTACTAACACTGGAGTATATAACAGAGTCTGGGGGTTACTAACACTGGAGTATATAACAGAGTCTGGGGGGTTACTAACACTGGAGTATATAACAGAGTCTGGGGGGTTACTAACACTGGAGTATATAACAGAGTCTGGGGGGGTATATAACAGAGTCTGGGGGGTTACTAACACTGGAGTATATAACAGAGTCTGGGGGTTACTAACACTGGAGTATATAACAGAGTCTGGGGGGTTACTAACACTGGAGTATATAACAGAGTCTGGGGGTTACTAACACTGGAGTATATAACAGAGTCTGGGGGGTTACTAACACTGGAGTATATAACAGAGTCTGGGGGGTTACTAACACTGGAGTATATAACAGAGTCTGGGGGTTACTAACACTGGAGTATATAACAGAGTCTGGGGGGTTACTAACACTGGAGTCTATATAACTGGAGTATATAACAGAGTCTGGGGGGTTACTAACACTGGAGTATATAACAGAGTATAACAGAGTCTGGGGGGTTACTAACACTGGAGTATATAACAGAGTCTGGGGGTTACTAACACTGGAGTATATAACAGAGTCTGGGGGTTACTAACACTGGAGTATATAACAGAGTCTGGGGGGTTACTAACACTGGAGTATATAACAGAGTCTGGGGGGTTACTAACACTGGAGTATATAACAGAGTCTGGGGGTTACTAACACTGGAGTATATAACAGAGTCTGGGGGTTACTAACACTGGAGTATATAACAGAGTCTGGGGGGTTACTAACACTGGAGTATATAACAGAGTCTGGGGGTTACTAACACTGGAGTATATAACAGAGTCTGGGGGTTACTAACACTGGAGTATATAACAGAGTCTGGGGGTTACTAACACTGGAGTATATAACAGAGTCTGGGGGTTACTAACACTGGAGTATATAACAGAGTCTGGGGGTTACTAACACTGGAGTATATAACAGAGTCTGGGGGTTACTAACACTGGAGTATATAACAGAGTCTGGGGGGTTACTAACACTGGAGTATATAACAGAGTCTGGGGGGTTACTAACACTGGAGTATATAACAGAGTCTGGGGGGTTACTAACACTGGAGTATATAACAGAGTCTGGGGGTTACTAACACTGGAGTATATAACAGAGTCTGGGGGTTACTAACACTGGAGTATATAACAGAGTCTGGGGGTTACTAACACTGGAGTATATAACAGAGTCTGGGGGGTTACTAACACTGGAGTATATAACAGAGTCTGGGGGTTACTAACACTGGAGTATATAACAGAGTCTGGGGGTTACTAACACTGGAGTATATAACAGAGTCTGGGGGGTTACTAACACTGGAGTATATAACAGAGTCTGGGGGGTTTACTGGAGTATATAACACTGGGGGGAGTATATAACAGAGTCTGGGGGTTACTAACACTGGAGTATATAACAGAGTCTGGGGGTTACTAACACTGGAGTATATAACAGAGTCTGGGGGTTACTAACACTGGAGTATATAACAGAGTCTGGGGGGGTTACTAACACTGGAGTATATAACAGAGTCTGGGGGTTACTAACACTGGAGTATATAACAGAGTCTGGGGGGTTACTAACACTGGAGTATATAACAGAGTCTGGGGGTTACTAACACTGGAGTATATAACAGAGTCTGGGGGGTTACTAACACTGGAGTATATAACAGAGTCTGGGGGGGTTACTAACACTGGAGTATATAACAGAGTCTGGGGGTTACTAACACTGGAGTATATAACAGAGTCTGGGGGGTTACTAACACTGGAGTATATAACAGAGTCTGGGGGGTTACTAACACTGGAGTATATAACAGAGTCTGGGGGGGGTTACTAACACTGGAGTATATAACAGAGTCTGGGGGGGGTTACTAACACTGGAGTATATAACAGAGTCTGGGGGGGTTACTAACACTGGAGTATATAACAGAGTCTGGGGGTTACTAACACTGGAGTATATAACAGAGTCTGGGGGGGTTACTAACACTGGAGTATATAACAGAGTCTGGGGGGGTTACTAACACTGGAGTATATAACAGAGTCTGGGGGTTACTAACACTGGAGTATATAACAGAGTCTGGGGGTTACTAACACTGGAGTATATAACAGAGTCTGGGGGGTTACTAACACTGGAGTATATAACAGAGTCTGGGGGTTACTAACACTGGAGTATATAACAGAGTCTGGGGGGGGTTACTAACACTGGAGTATATAACAGAGTCTGGGGGTTACTAACACTGGAGTATATAACAGAGTCTGGGGGTTACTAACACTGGAGTATATAACAGAGTCTGGGGGTTACTAACACTGGAGTATATAACAGAGTCTGGGGGTTACTAACACTGGAGTATATAACAGAGTCTGGGGGGTTACTAACACTGGAGTATATAACAGAGTCTGGGGGGTTACTAACACTGGAGTATATAACAGAGTCTGGGGGGGGGGTTACTAACACTGGAGTATATAACAGAGTCTGGGGGTTACTAACACTGGAGTATATAACAGAGTCTGGGGGTTACTAACACTGGGTATATAACAGAGTCTGGGGGGTTACTAACACTGGAGTATATAACAGAGTCTGGGGGGTTACTAACACTGGAGTATATAACAGAGTCTGGGGGTTACTAACACTGGAGTATATAACAGAGTCTGGGGGTTACTAACACTGGAGTATATAACAGAGTCTGGGGGTTACTAACACTGGAGTATATAACAGAGTCTGGGGGGTTACTAACACTGGAGTATATAACAGAGTCTGGGGGGGGTTACTAACACTGGAGTATATAACAGAGTCTGGGGGGTTACTAACACTGGAGTATATAACAGAGTCTGGGGGTTACTAACACTGGAGTATATAACAGAGTCTGGGGGGTTACTAACACTGGAGTATATAACAGAGTCTGGGGGTTACTAACACTGGAGTATATAACAGAGTCTGGGGGGGTTACTAACACTGGAGTATATAACAGAGTCTGGGGGGTTACTAACACTGGGTATATAACAGAGTCTGGGGGTTACTAACACTGGAGTATATAACAGAGTCTGGGGGGGGGGGTTACTAACACTGGAGTATATAACAGAGTCTGGGGGTCTGGAGGGGGGTTACTAACACTGGAGTATATAACAGAGTCTGGGGGTTACTAACACTGGAGTATATAACAGAGTCTGGGGGTTACTAACACTGGAGTATATAACAGAGTCTGGGGGTTACTAACACTGGAGTATATAACAGAGTCTGGGGGGGGTTACTAACACTGGAGTATATAACAGAGTCTGGGGGTTACTAACACTGGAGTATATAACAGAGTCTGGGGGTTACTAACACTGGAGTATATAACAGAGTCTGGGGGTTACTAACACTGGAGTATAACAGTCTGGTTACTAACACTGGAGTATATAACAGAGTCTGGGGGGTTACTAACACTGGAGTATATAACAGAGTCTGGGGGGGGTTACTAACACTGGAGTATATAACAGAGTCTGGGGGTTACTAACACTGGAGTATATAACAGAGTCTGGGGGGGTTACTAACACTGGAGTATATAACAGAGTCTGGGGGTTACTAACACTGGAGTATATAACAGAGTCTGGGGGGGTTACTAACACTGGAGTATATAACAGAGTCTGGGGGTTACTAACACTGGAGTATATAACAGAGTCTGGGGGGTTACTAACACTGGAGTATATAACAGAGTCTGGGGGGTTACTAACACTGGAGTATATAACAGAGTCTGGGGGTTACTAACACTGGAGTATATAACAGAGTCTGGGGGGGGGTTACTAACACTGGAGTATATAACAGAGTCTGGGGGTTACTAACACTGGAGTATATAACAGAGTCTGGGGGGTTACTAACACTGGAGTATATAACAGAGTCTGGGGGGTTACTAACACTGGAGTATATAACAGAGTCTGGGGGGGTTACTAACACTGGAGTATATAACAGAGTCTGGGGGTTACTAACACTGGAGTATATAACAGAGTCTGGGGGGTTACTAACACTGGAGTATATAACAGAGTCTGGGGGTTACTAACACTGGAGTATATAACAGAGTCTGGGGGGTTACTAACACTGGAGTATATAACAGAGTCTGGGGGGTTACTAACACTGGAGTATATAACAGAGTCTGGGGGTTACTAACACTGGAGTATATAACAGAGTCTGGGGGTTACTAACACTGGAGTATATAACAGAGTCTGGGGGGTTACTAACACTGGAGTATATATCAGAGTCTGGGGGTTACTAACACTGGAGTATATATCAGAGTCTGGGGGTTACTAACACTGGAGTATATAACAGAGTCTGGGGGGGTTACTAACACTGGAGTATATAACAGAGTCTGGGGGTTACTAACACTGGAGTATATAACAGAGTCTGGGGGGTTACTAACACTGGAGTATATAACAGAGTCTGGGGGGTTACTAACACTGGAGTATATAACAGAGTCTGGGGGGGTTACTAACACTGGAGTATATAACAGAGTCTGGGGGGGTTACTAACACTGGAGTATATAACAGAGTCTGGGGGGGTTACTAACACTGGAGTATATATATAACAGAGTAACAGAGTCTGGGGGGGTTACTAACACTGGAGTATATAACAGAGTCTGGGGGGTTACTAACACTGGAGTATATAACAGAGTCTGGGGGGTTACTAACACTGGAGTATATAACAGAGTCTGGGGGGTTACTAACACTGGAGTATATAACAGAGTCTGGGGGGTTACTAACACTGGAGTATATAACAGAGTCTGGGGGTTACTAACACTGGAGTATATAACAGAGTCTGGGGGTTACTAACACTGGAGTATATATCAGAGTCTAGGGGGTTACTAACACTGGAGTAGATAACAGAGTCTGGGGTGTTACTAACACTGGAGTATATAACAGAGTCTGGGGGTTACTAACACTGGAGTATATAACAGAGTCTGGGGGGGGTTAATGACACTGGAGTATATAACAGAGTCTGGGGGTTACTAACACTGGAGTATATAACAGAGTCTGGGGGGTTACTAACACTGGAGTATATATCAGACTCTGGGGGTTACTAACGCTGGAGTATATATCAGAGTCTGGGGGTTACTAACACTGGAGTATATATCAGACTCTGGGGGTTACTAACACTGGAGTATATAACAGAGTCTGGGGGTTACTAACACTGGAGTATATATACAGAGTCTGGGGGTTACTAACACTGGAGTATATAACAGAGTCTGGGGGCTTACTAACACTGGAGTATATAACAGAGTCTGGGGGGGTTACTAACACTGGAGTATATATCAGAGTCTGGGGGGGGTTACTAACACTGGAGTATATAACAGAGCCTGGGGGTTACTAACACTGGAGTATATAACAGAGTCTGGGGGGGTTACTAACACTGGAGTATATATCAGAGTCTGGGGGGGGGTTACTAACACTGGAGTATATATCAGAGTCTGGGGGTTACTAACACTGGAGTATATATCAGAGTCTGGGGGGGTTACTAACACTGGAGTATATATCAGAGTCTGGGGGTTACTAACACTGGAGTATATATCAGAGTCTGGGGGGGGGGTTACTAACACTGGAGTATATACCCACACACTCTCTCTCTCTGTTTCTCTCTGTCTCACACACATACACACACACTCCCCCTCACACACACATACTCTCTCTCTCTGTTTCTCTCTGTCTCACACACACACACACACACACACACACACACACACACACACACACACACACACACACACACACACACACACACACACACACACACACACACACACACACACACACACACACACACACACTCTCTCTCTATGTTTCTCTCTGTCTCACACACATACACACACACTCTCCTTCACACTGTGGCAAAAGGCAAAAAATATCGGACCCCTCCCTCAGTGGCCGGTCCAGTTCCAGGGCCACATTCATGGACTCTAAGGCCATCTGTTGACTGGGTGATAAAAGAAGAAATCGCCACAACAGCAGGTGACCAGCAGAGGGAGCCAAATGCATGGGAAATACAAGTACTGGGAATTAAACAAGAACCAACCTATAGGAAGACTGAGGAGGCGTGTTATGAACTGACCTATAGGAAGACTGAGGAGGCGTGTTATGAACCGACCTATAGGAAGACTGAGGAGGCGTGTTATGAACCGACCTATAGGAAGACTGAGGAGGCGTGTTATGAACTGACCTATAGGAAGACTGAGGAGGCGTGTTATGAACCAACCTATAGGAAGACTGAGGAGGCGTGTTATGAACCGACCTACCAAGACGATGCCCCAACGGAAGAATACCTAAGGGCATCAGTGCAAGAGGACCTAACTTTGGACTAAGTGCTACCATACGTAATGCAATGGCACTCTGTGTTGAGATAGATTGCACTCCCGAACATCTTTCCCCAAACTGAGTGTCTAGAAGAGGTATAAAAGGAGGAGAGATCAGTGCCTCGGCAGGATCCTCTACCCATATGATTTGGACGACATAGAGAA
>NC_088410.1:15089366-15131866 GCF_034236695.1 Oncorhynchus nerka
TGTTACAGTACCTTCACTACACCCTACACTACTCCCTACACTACACATTACACACACACACACACACTGACAAACACACATTACACACACACACTGACAACCACACACTACACACACACACTGACAAACACACACTACACACAAACACGCACATGAACAAACACACACAAACACTCCACATTTACACTGATTTAAACATATATGTAAATCTCAAAGGTACAACTGACTATTATGGCATTACTGTCTTCATTATTATAACAAACAAAATGAATCCAATATGCTTTGACAAACACATATTTACACAAATATTTGCAAAAATGTTGCTTGACTTTCACAAAATCTGGAGATAAAAGTGATTTTAAAGCCAGATGTTCATATTTTACATAGATTATATTCAATAAAATCGCATGACCTGTTTTAATACAATATGTCAAGGAGGATTTGAAACATGAATGGGATTGTTTTTTTAATGTCATTCCAAGATGGCGGCTCTGTGGTGACAACCCTTCATCTCTCTACAGGAAGCTTCTCTTCTTCCCAGATGGCACCTTGTTCCCTATAGAGCACTGCCTTTGTCCAGGGTCCATATGGGGGATAGATAATAGGGTGTCATTTGGGATGTATCCCTTGTAGAGATTCAAAAGTACTATATTATTTTGGGTAGCTGGGCTGTAGAGTAGAGGGAATCTTCTGGAGTGTCTTTAGAGAGGTGCACAGCAGGGTATCTTGTAGATTCTACAGTATCTTTGGGTAGCTGGGCTGTAGAATAGATGGAATCATCCTGGGTTCCACTGGCTGTTGGAGGACTTGAAGAGACTCTAGAATCTTTAGGTAGATCCACACTGGAGTAGATGAGAGAATCTGGGTGATCTGCAGTAGAATGACTTGGATTTATATCATCTTTGTGGCAGCTAGCGTTAGCATAGATGTCACAGTATGGGACACCGATTGCTTGGCCAGCAGGGTAGGTAGTAGAGTTGGTAGGTGAGTTGACAGTGGAGTTAACTGAAGAGATGACCACAGGAAGTGTGTCTGTCTGTCTGTCTGCCTCTCTGATCTCCTCATACACACAGTCAACCTGCATAGAGAACCAATGACAATAGATACAGTGGGGCAAAAAAGTATTTAGTCAGCCACCAATTGGTCCAATTGGTCAAGTTCTCCCACTTAAAAAGATGTAATTTTCATCATAGGTACACATCAACTATGAAAGACAAAATTAGAAAAAAAAATCCAGAAAATCACATTTGCAAATTATGGTGGAAACTAAGTATTTGGTCTATAACAAAAGTTTATCTCAATACTTTGTTATATACCCTTTGTTGGCAATGACAGAGGTCAGAGTCTTCACAAGGTTTTCACACACTGTTGCTGGTATTTTGACCCATTCCTCCATGCAGATCTCCTCTAGAGCAGTGATGTTTTGGGGCTGTTGCTGGGCAACACGGACTTTCAACTCCCTCCAAAGATTTTCTATGGAGTTGAGATCTGGTGACTAGCTAGGCCACTCCAGGACCTTGAAATGCTTCTTACGAAAACACTCCTTCGTTGCCCGGGCGGGGTGTTTGGGATCATTGTCATGCTGAAAGACCCAGCCACGTTTCATCTTCAATGCCCTTGCTGATGGAGGGAAGTTTTCACTCAAAATCTCACGATACATGGCCCCATTCATTCTTTCCTTTACACGGATCAGTCGTCCTGGTCCCTTTGCAGAAAAACAGCCCCAAAGCATGATGTTTCCACCCCCATGCTTCACAGTAGGTATGGTGTTCTTTGGATGCAACTCAGCATTCTTTGTCCTCCAAACACGACGAGTTGAGTTTTTACCACAAAGTTATATTTTGGTTTCATCTGACCATATGACATTCTCCCAATCTTCTTCTGGATCATCCAAATGCTCTCTAGCAAACTGGACATGTACTGGCTTAAGCAGGGGCTTAAGCAGGGGGACACGTCTGGCACTGCAGGATTTGAGTCCCTGGCAGCGTAGTGTGTTACTGATGGTAGGCTTTGTTACTTTGGTCCCAGCTCTCTGCAGGTCATTCACTAGGTCCCCCCGTGTGGTTTTGGGATTTTTGCTCACCGTTCTTGTGATCATTTTGACCCCACGGGGTGAGATCTTGCGTGGAGCCCCAGATCGAGGGAGATTATCAGTGGTCTTGTATCTCTTTCATTTCCTAATAATTGCTCCCACAGTTGATTTCTTCAAACTAAGCTGCTTACCTATTGCAGATTCAGTCTTCCCAGCCTGGTGCAGGTCTACAATTTTGTTTCTGGTGTCCTTTGACAGCTCTTTGGTCTTGGCCATAGTGGAATTTGGAGTGTGACTCTTTGAGGTTGTGGACCGGTGTCTTTTATACTGATAACAAGTTCAAACAGGTGCCATTAATACAGGTAACGAGTGGAGGACAGAGGAGCCTCTTAAAGAATAAGTTACAGGTCTGTGAGAGCCAGAAATCTTGCTTGTTTGTAGGTGACCAAATACTTATTTTCCACCATAATTTGCAAATAAATTCATTAAAAATCCTACAATGTGATTTTCTGTATTCTTTTTCTCATTTTGCCTGTCATAGTTGAAGTGTACCTATGATGAAAATTACAGGCCTCTCATCTTTTTAAGTGGGAGAACTTGCACAATTGGTGGCTGACTAAATACTTGTTTGCCCCAATGTGTGTATAGAGAACCAATGACAATAGATACATGTTCAGATATGAAAAGAAGTGGAGGCCCTCAACCATCAACACGTGCTGTTTGCCACTGTTTTCCTTCCTGTAATGATAACAGACTACAGTAGAATCCAACTAGAGGCTGTAGACTCACACACTCAACCCTTAATGTTTAGTTTACCACCTCCCTGTCTATCACCTCTACACTACAAGTTATCATGGACACACACACACACACACACACACACACACACACACACACACACACACACACACACACACACACACACACACACACACACACACACACACACACACACACACACACACACACACACACACACACCCCTCCTTGTATCTCTCACCTCTCCAGCAGGGTCAGGTTGTGTGTTGGAGGAGACTGGTGGTGGTGGTGGTGTTCTCCTGGTTCCTCTCCTCTGTCTGTAGAACAGGAGCAGGACCAGTCCTAACACTGTCACCATGACTACCAGACCAACACTGGTCCACACCATTAGACCTGACCACAGACAGGAGGAGAGACTTTACAGAGTACTGTATATATCATAGATACCATCAGACCTGACCACAGACAGGAGGAGAGACTTTACAGAGTACTGTATATATCATAGATACCATCAGACCTGACCACAGACAGGAGGAGAGACTTTACAGAGTACTGTATATATCATAGATACCATCAGACTTGACCACAGACAGGAGGAGAGACTTTACAGAGTACTGTATATATCATAGATACCATCAGACCTGAACACAGACAGGAGGAGAGACTTTACAGAGTACTGTATATATCATAGATACCATCAGACCTGAACACAGACAGGAGGAGAGACTTTTTCAGGGTTACAACATTTCAGAAACAATCTTCCAGGTTTTCCAGTAATGACCAAAATATCTCAGCCCTGTGCTTTACTGTCTAAAGATATCATACTGGTGGATAGTTACCAGGGTCCTCTGGTGGGTTGGTTGGTAGATTGGTGGATAGGTCAGTCAATAAGGTAAAGTAAGGTAGGTTGATCAGTTGTTTGATTGGTCAGAAACATAGACAGACACATAGACAGACACATAGACAGACACATAGACAGACACATAGACAGAAACATAGACAGACACATAGACAGACACATAGACAGACACATAGACAGACAGATAGATAGACAGACAGATAGACAGACACATAGACAGACACATAGACAGACACATAGACAGACACATAGACAGACACATAGACAGAAACATAGACAGACACATAGACAGAAACATAGACAGAAACATAGACAGACACATAGACAGAAACAAAGACAGAAACATAGACAGAAACATAGACAGACACATAGACAGACACATAGACAGACACATAGACAGAAACATAGACAGACACATAGACAGAAACAAAGACAGACACATAGACAGACACATAGAAAGACAGACAGACAGACAGACAGACAGACAGACAGACAGACAGACAGACAGACAGACAGACAGACAGACAGACAGACAGACAGACAGACAGATATACATAGATACAGTGAAAATGGATAATAAAGGTGTGATAAACAGCCTGATTAAGATAGTGAACATAGTAACCATAGCAACACAGCCATAGTGTCAGCAGCAGCTCTCCACAAAACATCAAATGTTGCATCACTTCCTGTGGGCCTCTGAGAGACACATCAACATGGCCTCAAATCTTCCCTGGGACAGATGTAAATGAGTTGTTAGCTAAATCTGCCTTCTCGCTTCTGACACTTCATCCACCACTGAAATCAGTAGACATGATTCTGTCCTGGGAATCTAAAGAGGTCAGAGAATATGACATTTGAAGTGTCTCTATTCCTTTGGAACTTTGGTGTCACGGTTGTCGTAAGAACGGGACCAAGGCACAGCGGATATTGAGTCCCACATATTTATTCCAAAGGTGAAACATAAGCCAAAACAATAAATCAAATAAACGAACAACGGAGCGTGACACAAAATAATATCCCTCAAACACAGGTGGGAAAAATATCTACGTAAATATGATCCCCAATTAGAGACAACGAATACCAGCTGCCTCTAATTGGGAATCATACAAAACACCAACATAGAAAACATAAACTAGAACACAACATAGAAATATTAAACCAGAATACCCCCTAGTCACGCCCTGACCTCCTACACCATAGAGAAACAAGGGCTCTCTGTGTTCAGGACGTGACATTTGGTGAGGACAATGTTTGCTGTTTATTTTTGATTGTTTATTTCACTTTAGCTTATGATCTATTTCACTTGGTTTGGCAACGTAAACACATGTTTCCCATGTCAATAAAGCCCTTTGAATTGAATTGAGAGAGAGAGAGATATGTACTTGTAATGTCTGAGATGAGAGATTCATCATACCTGCTCTTGATGAAGAGGGACCACTGATATCTCCAGATGCCAGAAACGTTGTGGAGAGGTTAGCGGATGTTGTAGAGAGGTTTGGGAGGGTTGTAGAGAGGTTAGAGGATGTTGTAGAGAGGTTTGGGAGGGTTGTAGAGAGGTTAGAGGATGTTGTAGAGAGGTTTGGGAGGGTTGTAGAGAGGTTTGGAAGGGATGTGGAGACATGGCGTCGGGAGGTGACAGGTGAGGTTGTAGAAGTGGGAGGAGCTGTGAGTCAATAGAAAGTACAGATAAACACCAATACTGAAACAACTTCATGTCAGGAAATAAGTCAGGAAGTGAATTACTAGATAACAATTCATATGGAGAATTCACTTACCATCTGTAACTGTGAGATGCACCTTTTGGTATGAGTCTAGGCCAGATCTCTCCACTCCACACCAGTAGGTCCCAGAGTCTGTCTTCATCAGGCTCTTGATGGTCACATAGAATACATCTCCCTTGTCTTCTATACTGTATCTACCTTGAGTTACATTCTTGCTCCTCTTAGTTTCAACCAGAATGTCTCTACCAGAACATGTCCCCTTGCAGAAGTATTTGTTGTTGTTCCCTGCCAACGTGAACGAGCAGCCGAACATGACATGTCCTCCTACCACTTCCTTAGTGACAGCTGACCCCACAACACACAGAGCTGTCAAACAGAAACACACAGAGCTGTCAAACAGAAACACACAGAGCTGTCAAACAGAAACACACAGTACAGTCACAACTGATGACCTGTGAGATAAACTTCAACCCTGCTCAAATCTAACATTAACCCTGCTCAAATCTAACATTAACCCTGCTCAAATCTAACTTTAACCCTGCTCAAATCTAACATTAACCCTGCTCAAATCTAACATTAACCCTGCTCAAATCTAACATTAACCCTGCTCAAATCTAACTTTAACCCTGCTCAAATCTAACTTTAACGCTGCTCAAATCTAACATTAACCCTGCTCAAATCTAACATTAACCCTGTTCAAATCTAACTTTAACCCTGCTCAAATCTAACATTAACCCTGCTCAAATCTAACTTTAACCCTGCTCAAATCTAACTTTAACCCTGCTCAAACCTGACTTTAACCCTGCTCAAACCTGACATTAACCCTCCTCAAACCTGACATTAACCCTGGTCAAACCTGACATTAACCCTGGTCAAACCTGACATTAACCCTGGTCAAACCCGACTTTAACCCTGCTCAAACCTGACTTTAACCCTGCTCAAACCTGACATTAACCCTGCTCAAACCTGACTTTAACCCTGCTCAAACCTGACATTAACCCTGCTCAAACCTGACATTAACCCTGCTCAAACCTGACTTTAACCCTGGTCAAACATGACTTTAACCCTGCTCAAACCTGACTTTAACCCTGCTCAAACCTGACATTAACCCTGCTCAAACCTGACTTTAACCCTGCTCAAACATGACTTTAACCCTGCTCAAACCTGACTTTAACCCTGCTTAAACCTGACTTTAACCCTGCTCAAACCTGACTTTAACCCTGCTCAAACCTGACTTTAACCCTGCTCAAACCTGACATTAACCCTGCTCAAATCTAACTTTAACCCTGCTCAAACATGACTTTAACCCTGCTCAAACATGACTTTAACCCTGCTCAAACCTGACTTTAACCCTGCTTAAACCTGACTTTAACCCTGCTCAAACCTGACTTTAACCCTCCTCAAACCTGACTTTAACCCTGCTCAAACCTGACTTTTACCCTGCTCAAACCTGACTTAAACCCTGCTCAAACATGACTTTAACCCTGCTCAAACCTGACTTTAACCCTCCTCAAACCTGACTTTAACCCTGCTCAAACATGACTTTAACACTGCTCAAACCTGACATTAACCCTGCTCAAACCTGACTTTAACCCTGGTCAAACCTGACTTTAACCCTGCTCAAACCTGGCTTTAACCCTGCTCAAACCTGACTTTAACCCTGGTCAAACCCAGGTAATAGACCAACATATCAAACATTCTAAGTTCAGTTCATTATCATGAGGTACATGTGAAAAACAAACATTCTGGCTCCTTATAGACAAATACATATCTGATTCCTTCTGTACTATATCATACAGACAGACAGACAGACAGACAGACAGACAGACAGACAGACAGACAGGCAGGCAGGCAGGCAGGCAGGCAGGCAGGCAGGCAGGCAGGCAGACAGACAGACAGACAGACAGACAGACAGAACTCACCTGAGAGGAGACAGCAGGAGACAACATGGAGTATCATCATTCTGGACAGTTACTCCACAGTTACTATACTGTTAACATTACTTTACTATCACAGTAAATATACTGTTAAAGTTACTTTAATACCACAGTTACTATACTGTTAAAGTTACTTTGCTATCCCAGTTACTATAGTGCTAAAGTTACTTTACTGCACTATCGGACTGTACAGTTCCACAACATATTCTATGTCAGTTATTCATTTGACAGCAGGGTGAAGTGTTCTTTCTTCCTCTATTGAAAGATCCTCCCTCAGACACCCAACTCCTCTCTCTCTCTATCTCTCTCTCTCTCTCTCTCACTCGCTCTCTATCTCTCCATGTCATCCTAATTTATCTGTAGTGACCTCAGTGCCTGCATGTCGACATATGATGCAGAGGGAAACTGGTTCAAACCGGCCGGAGGTTAGACTTCTAAACCACCAGAGAACTCAGCTATCTGTGGTGACTAAGTGTTAAAACTGGTTGAACTCAGCTATCTGTGGTGACTAAGTGTTAAAACTGGTTGAACTCAGCTATCTGTGGTGACTAAGTGTTGAAACTGGTTGAACTCAGCTATCTGTGGTGACTAAGTGTTGAAACTGGTTGAACTCAGCTATCTGTGGTGACTAAGTGTTGAAACTGGTTGAACTCAGCTATCTGTGGTGACTAAGTGTTGAAACTGGTTGAACTCAGCTATCTGTGGTGACTAAGTGTTGAAACTAGTTGAACTCAGCTATCTGTGGTGACTAAGTGTTGAAACTGTCATCTTCTCTGTTCTAAAGTTACCATGTTGGTTTCATCAGAGGAGGAACACATTGTTGAGATGATGACAATATAGTTAAAGTATACATCAATATATTTTATTACTTTTTAATGACATTTATTGATCAAAATACAGTCTTTGTAAGTTATAAACTCAACAAATGAGTTTCTGAACAGAAGAAACATCCCTCCTCTTCAACCCAACTCCCCCTTAATGAATGACGTCATCACTCAACAGACAAGCTACTGAGATCTCATTAAACCAACAGAACGACCTCCACATCGCCCCCTACAGAATGTTATCAGTACTGATGAATAAATATACTGTAATCTCCACCACCAGTCGTCTCTCTATTGATCCTGGGGGACGATGTTACAGTCTAATAAACTACATGTTTCAACTCAGTCAATTCAGAAAGTGAAGTGAAATTCCATTCATAGATTGAAAAGTCCACATGGAAAATGATGGTAATCAGTGATACATTGAATTGTGATTCATTGTCTGTGTTGAAATGGAATTCAATTCTATTGAATTGGACCGCAGCTCTGGTAACAACAACACTGTGTCACAACCAGACAACTTCTTCTCTTCAGACTACAGAGCGTAGAATTACATAGTAGAACTTAAGGCAATTCTGCCGACCCAGACGTCATCCCTAGCCGAGCCCTCAGAGAAAGTGCAGGCCAGCTAGCTGTTGTTTTTTTCAGACATCTCTCTCCAGCTCAGGACATTATCCGAAACCTGCTTCAAGGTGTCACTATCCTCTCCATGCCCAAGAAAGGGGAAGTAACTGGACTGAATGACTACCGATCTGTAGCACCCATATCTGTCATCACGACGTCCTTCGAGAGTCAAAGACCATGTCCCCTTCTCCTTCCCAGACACATTCGACCCTCTTCAATTTTCCTACCCCCCGACAGATCCACGGATGACGCAATCACCATTGAACTGCTCTCACCCACCTGGACAAAAGAAATACATATTAGAGGACACTTGTCAGCTTCTAATTCTCAGAGTAAAAACTCAAAGGACACTATGAAAAGCTCAAACCACGTTTATTACCCAGAGGGCAATACAGCTGCATTAGACAATGACATTTCACACAAGCACTGATATTTAACCCCTCCTCCTAGGCTGAGTCTCCTCCTACTCATCTGAACAAGCACTGATATTTAACCCCTCCTCCTAGGCTGAGTCTCCTCCTACTCATCTGAACAAGCACTGATATTTAACCCCTCCTCCTAGGCTGAGTCTCCTCCTACTCATCTGTACAAGCACTGATATTTAACCCTTCCTCCTAGGCTGAGTCTCCTCCTACTCATCTGAACAAGCACTGATATTTAACCCTTCGTCCTAGACTGAGTCTCGTCCTACTCATCTGAACAAGCACTGATATTTAACCCTTCCTCCTAGGCTGAGTCTCTTCCTACTCATCTGAACAAGCACTGATATTTAACCCCTCCTCCTAGGCTGAGTCTCCTCCTACTCATCTGAACAAGCACTGATATTTAACCCTTCCTCCTAGGCTGAGTCTCCTCCTACTCATCTGAACAAGCACTGATATTTAACCCCTCCTCCTAGGCTGAGTCTCCTCCTACTCATCTGAACAAGCACTGATATTTAACCCTTCCTCCTTGGCTGAGTCTCCTCCTACTCATCTGAACAAGCACTGATATTTAACCCTTCCTCCTAGGCTGAGTCTCCTCCTACTCATCTGAACAAGCACTGATATTTAACCCCTCCTCCTAGAGTGAGTCTCCTCCTACTCATCTGAACAAGCACTGATATTTAACCCTTCCTCCTAGGCTGAGTCTGCTCCTACACATCTGTACAACATTGTATCTTTATTGCTAGGCAGGAAACTAAGTGATACTGGCCATAAACTTTTCTTTCTCCTTTAACGTGACCTGACCTCAACCCCCTTCAACACTAATCCATAGCTCTTTCCCTACACTCAGGATATTCCAAGTTTAATTCATTCCTCTTACAGATAACCATTAACTGGGTGTAGACCCTCTAAACCTAAGCACTCAATATTTCAATTGGGTACCTGATAATTAACCCTATCCCAAGTTAAGGAGTTAGTACCCAGAATCCATCACTGTTAATTGGCTACAGCTTGGCCTTCAATGCCACTACAGCTTGGCCTTCAATGCCATAGTGCCATCTAATCATGACAACATAGTCCCTGTTACCACATAATAGAAAACTATTAAATTATAGCATCACTGAAATCAGTAGACATGAAACTTAGAAGCACTCTGACTGTCCTGCACCAGGAGAGTAGTCTGAGGGAAGAGCATCTAGAGAGAGTCTGTCCTGCACCAGGAGAGTAGTCTGAGGGAAGAGCATCTAGAGAGAGTCTGTCCTGCACCAGGAGAGTAGTCTGAGGGAAGGGCATCTAGAGAGTCTGTCCTGCACCAGGAGAGTAGTCTGAGGGAAGGGCATCTAGAGAGAGTCTGTCCTGCACCAGGAGAGTAGTCTGAGGGAAGGGCATCTAGAGAGAGTCTGTCCTGCACCAGGAGAGTAGTCTGAGGGAAGGGCCTCTAGAGAGAGTCTGTCCTGCACCAGGAGAGTAGTCTGAGGGAAGGGCCTCTAGAGAGAGTCTGTCCTGCACCAGGAGAGTAGTCTGAGGGAAGGGCATCTAGAGAGAGTCTGTCCTGCACCAGGAGAGTAGTCTGAGGGAAGGGCCTCTAGAGAGAGTCTGTCCTGCACCAGGAGAGTAGTCTGAGGGAAGGGCATCTAGAGAGAGTCTGTCCTGCACCAGGAGAGTAGTCTGAGGGAAGACAATCTAGAGAGAGTCTGTCCTGCACCAGGAGAGTAGTCTGAGGGAAGGGCATCTAGAGAGAGTCTGTCCTGCACCAGGAGAGTAGTCTGAGGGAAGAGCATCTAGAGAGAGTCTGTCCTGCACCAGGAGAGTAGTCTGAGGGAAGAGCATCTAGAGAGAGTCTGTCCTGCACCAGGAGAGTAGTCTGAGGGAAGGGCATCTAGAGAGAGTCTGTCCTGCACCAGGAGAGTAGTCTGAGGGAAGGGCATCTAGAGAGAGTATGTCCTGCACCAGGAGAGTAGTCTGAGGGAAGGGCATCTAGAGAGAGTCTGTCCTGCACCAGGAGAGTAGTCTGAGGGAAGGGCATCTAGAGAGAGTCTGTCCTGCACCAGGAGAGTAGTCTGAGGGAAGGGCATCTAGAGAGAGTCTGTCCTGCACCAGGAGAGTAGTCTGAGGGAAGAGCATCTAGAGAGAGTCTGTCCTGCACCAGGAGAGTAGTCTGAGGGAAGGGCATCTAGAGAGAGTCTGTCCTGCACCAGGAGAGTAGTCTGAGGGAAGGGCATCTAGAGAGAGTATGTCCTGCACCAGGATAGTAGTCTGAGGGAAGAGCATCTAGAGAGAGTCTGTCCTGCACCAGGAGAGTAGTCTGAGGGAATGGCATCTAGAGAGAGTCTGTCCTGCACCAGGAGAGTAGTCTGAGGGAAGAGCATCTAGAGAGAGTCTGTCCTGCACCAGGAGAGTAGTCTGAGGGAAGGGCATCTAGAGAGAGTCTGTCCTGCACCAGGAGAGTAGTCTGAGGGAAGGGCATCTAGAGAGAGTCTGTCCTGCACCAGGAGAGTAGTCTGAGGGAAGGGCATCTAGAGAGAGTCTGTCCTGCACCAGGAGAGTAGTCTGAGGGAAGAGCATCTAGAGAGAGAGGAAGTGTGTGTGTGTGTGTGTGTGTGTGTGTGTGTGTGTGTGTGTGTGTGTACACACACTCTTCAGATCTTGTTACAGACGGGTGTGTGTTCATTGTTAGAGCAGACAGTCCAATATCTAGTCAATATAATACATGTACGTCATTTAGCCAGAGAGACTTACAGGAGCCATTAGGTTTAATGCCTTATTTCATCTAGTCGGCTCAGGGATTCAAACCAGCTACCTTGCAGTTACTGGCCCAACACTATTAACTGCTGGGCTACCTGCATCCCATAATAGATGATCTTTGTTGTCAGGAGGAACAGTCTAGAGAAGTCCAGATGTTTTTTTTATTTAGTGAAGTTTAAACAACACGAGATACAATTGAGATACAATCACATCATTAAACACCACAATATATGATAACAGATTTATATTACACCAAACGTCACATTATACTAGTACAGGGTAATAATAATGATCACAGTCACCACCATCATCACTACCATCACCACCATCATCACCATCATCACCATCATCATCACAGTCACCACCATCATCACTACCATCACCACCATCATCACCATCATCACCATCATCATCACAGTCACCACCATCATCACTACCATCACCACCATCATCACCATCATCACAGTCACCACCATCATCACTACCATCACCATCATCATCACTACCATCACCATCATCATCACTACCATCACCACCATTACATTTACATTTACATTTAAGTCATTTAGCAGACGCTCTTATCCAGAGCGACTTACAAATTGGTGCTTTCACCTTATGACATCCAGTGGAACAGCCACTTTACAATAGTGCATCTAGGTCTTTTAAGGGGGGAGGGGGAGAAGGATTACTTTATCCTATCCTAGGTATTCCTTAAAGAGGTGGGGTTTCAGGTGTCTCCGGAAGGTGGTGATTGACTCCGCTGTCCTGGCGTCGTGAGGGAGTTTGTTCCACCATTGGGAGGCCAGAGCAGCGAACAGTTTTGACTGGGCTGAGCGGGAACTGTACTTCCTCAGTGGTAGGGAGGCGAGCAGGCCAGAGGTGGATGAACGCAGTGCCCTTGTTTGGGTGTAGGGCCTGATCAGAGCCTGGAGGTAGTGAGGTGCCGTTCCCCTCACAGCTCCGTATACCATCATCACCATCATCAACTTCATCATCATCACTACCATCACCATCATCATCACCATCATCAACTTCATCATCATCACTACCATCACCATCATCATCACCATCAACTTCATCATCATCACTACCATCACCACCATCATCACCATCATCAACTTCATCATCATCACCATCATCATCACCATCATCACTACCATCACCACTACCATCACCACCATCAATACCATCATCACTACCATCACCACCATCATCACTACCATCACCACCATCATCACTACCATCACCATCATCATCACTACCATCACCATCATCATCACCATCAACTTCATCATCATCATAACCATCACCACCATCATCACTACCATCACCATCATCATCACCATCAACTTCATCATCATCACTACCATCACCACCATCATCACTACCATCACCACCATCACCACCATCATCACTACCATCACCACCATCATCACTACCATCACCATCATCATCACCATCATCACTACCATCACCATCATCACTACCATCACCATCATCATCACTACCATCACCATCATCATCACCATCAACTCATCATCATCACTACCATCACCACCATCATCACCACCATCACCATCATCATCACCATCAACTTCATCATCATCACTACCATCACCACCATCACTACCATCACCACCATCACCACCATCATCACTACCATCACCACCATCATCACTCACCACCATCACCATCATCATCACCATCAACTTCATCATCATCACTACCATCACCACCATCATCACCACCATCACCACCATCATCACTACCATCACCATCATCATCACTACCATCACCACCATCATCACTACCATCACCACCATCATCACTACCATCACCACCATCATCACTACCATCACCACCATCATCACTACCATCACCATCATCATCACTCACCATCACCATCATCATCACCATCAACTTCATCATCATACCATACCATCACCACCATCATCACTACCATCACCACCATCATCACCATCACCACATTCATCATCATCACTACCATCACCACCATCATCACTACCATCACCATCATCATCATCACTACCATCACCACATCACCACCATCATCATCACCATCACCACCATCATCACTACCATCACCATCATCATCATCACCATCACCATCACCACCATCATCACTACCATCACCATCATCATCACCATCAACTTCATCATCATCACTACCATCACCACCATCATCACTACCATCACATCACCATCACCACCATCATCACTACCATCACCACCATCATCACTACCATCACCATCATCATCACCATCATCACTACCATCACCATCATCACTACCATCACCATCATCATCACTACCATCACCATCATCATCACCATCAACTTCATCATTATCACTACCATCACCACCATCATCACTACCATCACCATCATCATCACCATCATCATCACCATCATCATCATCACTACCATCACCACCATCACTACCATCACCACCATCACCACCATCATCACTACCATCACCACCATCATCACTACCATCACCACCATCATCACTACCATCACCACCATCATCACATCACCATCATCACCACCATCACCACCATCATCACTACCATCACCACCATCATCACCACCATCACCATCATCATCACCATCAACTTCATCATCATCACTACCATCACCACCATCACATCACCATCATCACCACCATCATCACTACCATCACCACCATCATCACTACCATCACCATCATCATCACTACCATCACCACCATCATCACTACCATCACCACCATCATCACTACCATCACCACCATCATCACTACCATCACCACCATCATCACTACCATCACCACCATCACCATCACCACCATCATCACTACCATCACCATCATCATCACTACCATCACCATCATCATCAACTTCATCATCATCACTACCATCACCACCATCATCACTACCATCACCATCATCATCATCACTACCATCACCACCATCATCACTACCATCACCACCATCATCACTACCATCACCATCATCATCATCACTACCATCACCACCATCATCACTACCATCACCATCATCATCACCATCAACTTCATCATCATCACTACCATCACCACCATCATCACTACCATCACCACCATCACCACCATCATCACTACCATCACCACCATCATCACTACCATCACCATCATCATCACCATCATCACTACCATCACCATCATCACTACCATCACCATCATCATCACTACCATCACCATCATCATCACCATCAACTTCATCATCATCACTACCATCACCACCATCATCACTACCATCACCATCATCATCACCATCAACTTCATCATCATCACTACCATCACCACCATCACTACCATCACCACCATCACCACCATCATCACTACCATCACCACCATCATCACTACCATCACCACCATCATCACTACCATCACCACCATCATCACTACCATCACCACCATCACCACCATCATCACTACCATCACCACCATCATCACTACCATCACCATCATCATCACCATCAACTTCATCATCATCACTACCATCACCACCATCATCACTACCATCACCACCATCATCACTACCATCACCATCATCATCACTACCATCACCACCATCATCACTACCATCACCACCATCATCACTACCATCACCACCATCATCACTACCATCACCACCATCATCAATGTTCCATGACACTGTTCCGTGACACTGTTCCATGACACTGCTCCATGACACTGTTCCATGACACTGCTCCATGACACTGCTCCATGACACTGTTCCATTACACTGCTCCATGACACTGTTCCATGACACTGTTCCATGACACTGTTCCATGACACTGCTCCATGACACTGTTCCATGACACTGCTCCATGACACTGCTCCATGACACTGCTCCATGACACTGTTCCATGAAACTGTTCCATGACACTGTTCCATGACACTGCTCCATGACACTGTTCCATGACACTGTTCCATGACACTGTTCCATAACACTGTTCCATGACACTGCTCCATGACACTGTTCCATGACACTGTTCCATGACACTGCTCCATGACACTGCTCCATGACACTGTTCCATGACACTGTTCCATGACACTGCTCCATGACACTGCTCCATGACACTGCTCCATGACACTGTTCCATGACCCTGTTCCATGACACTGTTCCATGTGTCTCTCATGCTGATGGATTTACAAATGTTTGTTCATCAATGATCAGGTGTTGTTGTATTTTATGATCAGACTTCACCCCTATAGTGAGACTCGCTGTCGGTTTGGCATTCACCAACGTCCTCCTAAATTAGTCAGTGACTCAGGTGCCTCTGGGGCCTTTTCTCGTTTGGGCAAAAGTCAAACTTCCATCCTCTCTCCTCCGTTCTCTCTCCTCCGTTCTCTCTCCTCTGTCCTCTCTCCTCCGTCCTCTCTCCTCTGTCCTCTCTCCTCTCTCCTCCATCCTCTCTCCTCTCTCCTCCATCCTCTCTCCTCTCTCCTCCATCCTCTCTCCTCTCTCCTCCGTCCTCTCTCCTCCATCCTCTCTCCTCTCTCCTCCGTTCTCTCTCCTCCGTCCTCTCTCCTCAGTTCTCTCTCCTCCGTCCTCTCTCCTCCGTTCTCTCTCCTCCGTCCTCTCTCCTCCGTTCTCTCTCAACTGTCCTCTCTCCTCCGTCCTCTCTCCTCCATCCTCTCTCCTCTCTCCTCCATCCTCTCTCCTCTCTCCTCCGTTCTCTCTCCTCCGTTCTCTCTCCTCCGTCCTCTCTCCTCCGTCCTCTCTCCACTGTCCTCTCTCCTCCGTCCTCTCTCCACTGTCCTCTCTCCTCCGTCCTCTCTCCTCCGTCCTCTCTCCTCCGTTCTCTCTCCTCCGTCCTCTCTCCTCCGTCCTCTTTCCTCCGTTCTCTCTCCTCCGTTCTCTCTCCTCTGTCCTCTGTCCTCTGTCCTCTCTCCTCCGTCCTCTCTCCTCCGTTCTCTCTTCTCCGTTCTCTCTCCTCCGTTCTCTCTCCTCTGTCCTCTCTCCTCCGTTCTCTCTCCTCCGTCCTCTCTCCTCCGTCCTCTCTCCTCCATCCTCTCTCCTCCGTTCTCTCTCCTCCGTCCTCTCTCCTCCATCCTCTCTCCACTGTCTACTCTTTCCTCTCTCCTCTGTCCTCTCTCCTCCGTCCTCTATCCACTGTCCTCTCTCCTCCGTCCTCTCTCCTCCGTCCTCTCTCCTCCGTCCTCTCTCCTCCGTTCTCTCTCCTCCGTTCTCTCTCCTCCGTCCTCTCTCCTCCGTTCTCTCTCCTCCGTCCTCTCTCCACTGTCCTCTCTCCTCCGTCCTCTCTCCTCCGTCCTCTCTCCTCCGTCCTCTCTCCTCCGTTCTCTCTCCTCCGTCCTCTCTCCTCCGTCCTCTCTCCACTGTCTACTCTTTCCTCTCTCCTCCGTTCTCTCTCCTCCGTCCTCTCTCCTCTGTTCTCTCTCCTCCGTCCTCTCTCCTCCGTCCTCTCTCCTCCGTTCTCTCTCCTCCGTTCTCTATCCTCCGTCCTCTCTCCTCCGTCCTCTCTCCTCCGTTCTCTCTCCTCCGTTCTCTCTCCACCGTCCTCTCTCCTCTTTCCTCTCTCATCCGAAACTGAGTGTGGCAGAGGAAGGTGTCAGTATGTTAGTAGGCAAAGAGAAGACGGTCCTCCCTTTCTCCTTATGGTGAATAAAGACAAGAGTTTCCTGGTACAGAGAAGACGGTCCTCTCTTTCTCCTTATGGTGAATAAAGACAAGAGTTTGCTGGTACAGAGAAGACGGTCCTCTCTTTCTCCTTATGGTGAATAAAGACAAGAGTTTCCTGGTACAGAGAAGACGGTCCTCTCTTTCTCCTTATGGTGAATAAAGACAAGAGTTTCCTGGTACAGAGAAGACGGTCCTCTCTTTCTCCTTATGGTGAATAAAGACAAGAGTTTCCTGGTACAGAGAAGTTTTGATATCTGACTCCCCCCGTCTTAATCAGATGTTGTATTGTCAGAGGAGAAAACAGACATTTAAAAACTACATGCTACTTATCCTTTTATCTGTATAATGTCTTACACAACTAATTCATTCATTTGAATCACTTTACACATTTATTTTGGGATCCACACGTCAGTTAAAGGTCACTTGAAATGTCATTTGCCTGATGGGCGAGTAGAAAAGGAGCTTTTCGGGCGGCAAGTAGCTTAGTGGTTAGAGCGTTGGACTAGTAAGCAGAAGGTTGCAAGATCAAATCCCCGAGCTGACAAGATAAAAAATCTATCATTCAGCCTCTGAACAAGGCACTGTTTCTAGGCTGTCCTTGTAAATAAGGATTTGTTCTGAACTTACTTGCCTAGTTAAAGAAAGGTTAAAAAATAATAATAATTCGTCCAAGTTCACTCACACTATAACTATACTGCCCCACACAGAAATAATTGTCATGACTTCTGTCGTCTGTGGAATAATGACAGTAGATGATGACAATTCCTCCAGAGGATCCTGTCACTTTGAAGGAGCTCAAACAACCTGTCAATCAGACCAGAGAAAATACCTCTTGGTTTGGTGTTTTTTACAAATAAAATCTACGTTTATTTTGTCACGTGGCCGAATACAACAGGTGTAGTAGACCTTACAGTGAAATGCTTACTTACAAGCCCCTAACCCTAACAGTGCAATTTCTAAGTAAAAAATAGGTCTTAGCTAAACAATAGATAAGAAAGAAATCAAATAAAATAGTAAAATGACATTGAAAATAACAGTAGCGAGGCTTTATACAGTAGGGAGGCTACAGTGCCTTGCGAAAGTATTCGGCCCCCTTGAACTTTGCGACCTTTTGCCACATTTCAGGCTTCAAACATAAAGATATAAAACTGTATTTTTTTTGTGAAGAATCAACAACAAGTGGGACACAATCATGAAGTGGAACGACATTTATTGGATATTTCAAACTTTTTAACAAATCAAAAACTGAAAAATTGGGCGTGCAAAATTATTATAATTATTATAATTAAATGTAAATGTATATACAGGTGGTACATTTACATTTACATTTAAGTCATTTAGCAGACGCTCTTATCCAGAGCGACTTACAAATTGGTGCTTTCACCTTATGACATCCAGTGGAACAGCCACTTTACAATAGTGCATCTAGGTCTTTTAAGGGGGGTGAGAAGGATTACTTTATCCTATCCTAGGTATTCCTTAAAGAGGTGGGGTTTCAGGTGTCTCCGGAAGGTGGTGATTGACTCCGCTGTCCTGGCGTCGTGAGGGAGTTTGTTCCACCATTGGGGGGCCAGAGCAGCGAACAGTTTTGACTGGGCTGAGCGGGAACTGTACTTCCTCAGTGGTAGGGAGGCGAGCAGGCCAGAGGTGGATGAACGCAGTGCCCTTGTTTGGGTGTAGGGCCTGATCAGAGCCTGGAGGTACTGAGGTGCCGTTCCCCTCACAGCTCCGTAGGCAAGCACCATGGTCTTGTAGCGGATGCGAGCTTCAACTGGAAGCCAGTGGAGAGAGCGGAGGAGCGGGGTGACGTGAGAGAACTTGGGAAGGTTGAACACCAGACGGGCTGCGGCGTTCTGGATGAGTTGTAGGGGTTTAATGGCACAGGCAGGGAGCCCAGCCAACAGCGAGTTGCAGTAATCCAGACGGGAGATGACAAGTGCCTGGATTAGGACCTGCGCCGCTTCCTGTGTGAGGCAGGGTCGTACTCTGCGGATGTTGTAGAGCATGAACCTACAGGAACGGGCCACCGCCTTGATGTTATTTGAGAACGACAGGGTGTTGTCCAGGATCACGCCAAGGTTCTTAGCGCTCTGGGACGAGGACACAATGGAGTTGTCAACCGTGATGGCGAGATCATGGAACGGGCAGTCCTTCCCGGGAGGAAGAGCAGCTCCGTCTTGCCGAGGTTCAGCTTGAGGTGATGGTCCGTCATCCACACTGATATGTCTGCCAGACATGCAGAGATGCGATTTGCCACCTGGTCGTCAGAAGGGGAAAGGAGAAGATTAATTGTGTGTCGTCTGCATAGCAATGATAGGAGAGACCATGTGAGGTTATGACAGAGCCAAGTAACTTGGTGTATAGCGAGAATAGGAGAGGGCCTAGAACAGAGCCCTGGGGGACACCAGTGGTGAGAGCACGTGGTGAGGAGACGGATTCTCGCCACGCCACCTGGTAGGAGCGACCTGTCAGGTAGGACGCAATCCAAGCGTGGGCCGCGCCGGAGATGCCCAACTCGGAGAGGGTGGAGAGGAGGATCTGATGGTTCACAGTATCGAAGGCAGCCGATAGGTCTAGAAGGATGAGAGCAGAGGAGAGAGAGTTAGCTTTAGCAGTGCGGAGCGCCTCCGTGATACAGAGAAGAGCAGTCTCAGTTGAATGACTAGTCTTGAAACCTGACTGATTTGGATCAAGAAGGTCATTCTGAGAGAGATAGCGGGAGAGCTGGCCAAGGACGGCACGTTCAAGAGTTTTGGAGAGAAAAGAAAGAAGGGATACTGGTCTGTAGTTGTTGACATCGGAGGGATCGAGTGTAGGTTTTTTCAGAAGGGGTGCAACTCTCGCTCTCTTGAAGACGGGAGGGACGTAGCCAGCGGTCAGGGATGAGTTGATGAGCGAGGTGAGGTAAGGGAGAAGGTCACCGGAGATGGTCTGGAGAAGAGAGGAGGGGATAGGGTCAAGCGGGCAGGTTGTTGGGCGGCCGGCCGTCACAAGACGCGAGATGTCATCTGGAGAGAGAGGGGAGAAAGAGGTCAGAGCACAGGGTAGGGCAGTGTGAGCAGAACCAGCGGTGTCGTTTGACTTAGCAAACGAGGATCGGATGTCGTCGACCTTCTTTTCAAAATGGTTGACGAAGTCATCTGCAGAGAGGGAGGAGGGGGAGGGGAGGAGGATTCAAGAGGGAGGAGAAGGTGGCAAAGAGCTTCCTAGGGTTAGAGGCAGATGCTTGGAATTTAGAGTGGTAGAAAGTGGCTTTAGCAGCAGAGACAGAGGAGGAAAATGTAGAGAGGAGGGAGTGAAAGGATGCCAGGTCCGCAGGGAGGCGAGTTTTCCTCATTTCCGCTCGGCTGCCCGGAGCCCTGTTCTGTGAGCTCGCAATGAGTCGTCGAGCCACGGAGCGGGAGGGAGGACCGAGCCGGCCTGGAGGATAGGGGACATAGAGAGTCAAAGGATGCAGAAAGGGAGGGGAGGAGGGTTGAGGAGGCAGAATCAGGAGATAGGTTGGAGAAGGTTTGAGCAGAGGGAAGAGATGATAGGATGGAAGAGGAGAGAGTAGCGGGGGAGAGAGAGCGAAGGTTGGGACGGCGCGATACCATCCGAGTAGGGGCAGTGTGGGAAGTGTTGGATGAGAGCGAGAGGGAAAAGGATACAAGGTAGTGGTCGGAGACTTGGAGGGGAGTTGCAATGACGTTAGTGGAGGAACAGCATCTAGTAAAGATGAGGTCGAGCGTATTGCCTGCCTTGTGAGTAGGGGGAAGGTGAGAGAGGGTGAGGTCAAAAGAGGAGAGGAGTGGAAAGAAGGAGGCAGAGAGGAATGAGTCAAAGGTAGACGTGGGGAGGTTAAAGTCGCCCAGAACTGTGAGAGGTGAGCCGTCCTCAGGAAAGGAGCTTATCAAGGCATCAAGCTCATTGATGAACTCTCCGAGGGAACCTGGAGGGCGATAAATGATAAGGATGTTAAGCTTGAAAGGGCTGGTAACTGTGACAGCATGGAATTCAAAGGAGGCGATAGACAGATGGGTAAGGGGAGAAAGAGAGAATGACCACTTGGGAGAGATGAGGATCCCGGTGCCACCACCCCGCTGACCAGAAGCTCTCGGGGTGTGCGAGAGCACGTGGGCGGACGAAGAGAGAGCAGTAGGAGTAGCGGTGTTGTCTGTGGTGATCCATGTTTCCGTCAGAGCCAAGAAGTCGAGGGACTGGAGGGAGGCATAGGCTGAGATGAACTCTGCCTTGTTGGCCGCAGATCGGCAGTTCCAGAGGCTACCGGAGACCTGGAACTCCACGTGGGTCGTGCGCGCTGGGACCACCAGATTAGGGTGGCCGCGGCCATGCGGTGTGGAGCGTTTGTATGGTCTGTGCAGAGAGGAGAGAACAGGGATAGACAGACACATAGATGTGGTACCGGTACAGAGTCAATGTGGAGGCTATATACAGGTGGTACCAGTACAGAGTCAATGTGGAGGCTATATACAGGTGGTGCCAGTACAGAGTCAATGTGGAGGCTATATACAGGGGTACCATGTGGTACCAGTACAGAGTCAATGTGGAGGCTATATACAGGTGGTACCAGGTACAGAGTCAATGTGGAGGCTATATACAGGTGGTACCAGTACAGAGTCAATGTGGAGGCTATATACAGGTGGTACCGGTACAGAGTCAATGTGGAGGCTATATACAGGTGGTACCGGTACAGAGTCAATGTGGAGGCTATATACAGCTGGTACCGGTACAGAGTCAATGTGGAGGCTATATAGCGGTACCGGTACAGAGTCTGCACTAGCGGTCGCATCGGTCCGCAGGTAGTATTACATTTCATTACATTTCATTATAGTACAACGGTTTGATTTGTCTAATCTTAGCAATTTCTTCTTAGCTAGCTACATAGCCGTCTTTGTATCATAGATAATTGCGTAATTATCGTATTTCGTCGTCCTAACGCAGTCTACACTGCTATCTGCCCTATCTGCCCTGCAGCTAGCCAGCTAGCTAACGTACACCGTCTACCGATTAGCAGCACAACTATTACACTCAACTGAACGACTTGATTAGTGTAGTGTTAGCTAGCTACATAGTTGTCTTTGCTGTCTTCGTATCCAAGATAATTGTGTAGTTTAGAGTGTGTAGTTTTAGAGTGATTATCTTAATTTACCGAGGTTAGCTAGCCAGCTATTTGTCGTCCTTAACGTAGGAGACACTGCTAGCTAGCCAACAGCTAGCCAACGTCTACCGAACAGAACTTCCGCACTCACAATCCGGTCGCATTTCGCTTCGCTCCACAGGTAGTATCACATTTTTCATTTCATTTCATTACAGTACAACGGCTTGATTTGTTTGATCGTAGCTAGCTACATAGCTAGCTACATAGCCGTCTTTGTATCAAAGATAATTGTGTAGTCTAGAGTGATTTCCTAGGTTAGCTAGCCAGCTATTGTCGTTCTTTTAACGCAACGTAACGTAATCAACACTGCTAGCTAGCCAGCTAGCCCCGAATAGCAGCACAGTAGAAACTATTACACTCAACGGAACGACTTGATTAGTGTAGTGTCAACAACGCAGCCACTGCCAGCTAGCCTACATAGTCACCAATGCAGCCTCTGCCAGCTAGCCTACTTCAGCAGTACTGTATCATTTTAATCATTTTAGTCAATAAGATTCTTGCTACGTAAGCTTAACTTTCTGAACACTCGAGACGTGTAGTCCACTTGTCATTCCAATCTCCTTTGCATTAGCGTAGCCTCTTGTGTAGCCTGTCAACTATGTGTCTGTCTATCCCTGTTCTCTCCAAGCATCTGCCTCTAACCCTAGGAAGCTCTTTGCCACCTTCTCCTCCCTCCTGAATCCTCCTCCCCTCCCCCCTCCTCCTCTCTGCAGATGACTTCGTCAACCATTTTGAAAAGAAGGTCGACGACATCCGATCCTCGTTTGCTAAGTCAAACGACACCGCTGGTTCTGCTCACACTGCCCTACCCTGTGCTCTGACCTCTTTCTCCCCTCTCTCTCCAGATGAAATCTCGCGTCTTGTGACGGCCGGCCGCCCAACAACCTGCCCGCTTGACCCTATCCCCTCCTCTCTTCTCCAGACCATTTCCGGAGACCTTCTCCCTTACCTCACCTCGCTCATCAACTCATCCCTGACCGCTGGCTATGTCCCTTCCGTCTTCAAGAGAGCGAGAGTTGCACCCCTTCTGAAAAAACCTACACTCGATCCCTCCGATGTCAACAACTACAGACCAGTATCCCTTCTTTCTTTTCTCTCCAAAACTCTTGAACGTGCCGTCCTTGGCCAGCTCTCCCGCTATCTCTCTCAGAATGACCTTCTTGATCCAAATCAGTCAGGTTTCAAGACTAGTCATTCAACTGAGACTGCTCTTCTCTGTATCACGGAGGCGCTCCGCACTGCTAAAGCTAACTCTCTCTCCTCTGCTCTCATCCTTCTAGACCTATCGGCTGCCTTCGATACTGTGAACCATCAGATCCTCCTCTCCACCCTCTCCGAGTTGGGCATCTCCAGCGCGGCCCACGCTTGGATTGCGTCCTACCTGACAGGTCGCTCCTACCAGGTGGCGTGGCGAGAATCCGTCTCCACACCACGTGCTCTCACCACTGGTGTCCCCAGGGCTCTGTTCTAGGCCCTCTCCTATTCTCGCTATACACCAAGTCACTTGGCTCTGTCATAACCTCACATGGTCTCTCCTATCATTGCTATGCAGACGACACACAATTAATCTTCTCCTTTCCCCTTCTGATGACCAGGTGGCGAATCGCATCTCTGCATGTCTGGCAGACATATCAGTGTGGATGACGGATCACCACCTCAAGCTGAACCTCGGCAAGACGGAGCTGCTCTTCCTCCCGGGAAGGACTGCCCGTTCCATGATCTCGCGATCACGGTTGACAACTCCTTTGTGTCCTCCTCCCAGAGCGCTAAGAACCTTGGCGTGATCCTGGACAACACCCTGCCGTTCTCAACTAACATCAAGGCGGTGGCCCGTTCCTGTAGGTTCATGCTCTACAACATCCGCAGAGTACGACCCTGCCTCACACAGGAAGCGGCGCAGGTCCTAATCCAGGCACTTGTCATCTCCCGTCTGGATTACTGCAACTCGCTGTTGGCTGGGCTCCCTGCCTGTGCCATTAAACCCCTACAACTCATCCAGAACGCCGCAGCCCGTCTGGTGTTCAACCTTCCCAAGTTCTCTCACGTCACCCCGCTCCTCCGCTCTCTCCACTGGCTTCCAGTTGAAGCTCGCATCCGCTACAAGACCATGGTGCTTGCCTACGGAGCTGTGAGGGGAACGGCACGTCAGTACCTCCAGGCTCTGATCAGGCCCTACACCCAAACAAGGGCACTGCGTTCATCCACCTCTGGCCTGCTCGCCTCCCTACCACTGAGGAAGTACAGTTCCCGCTCAGCCCAGTCAAAACTGTTCGCTGCTCTGGCCCCCCAATGGTGGAACAAACTCCCTCACGACGCCAGGACAGCGGAGTCAATCACCACCTTCCGGAGACACCTGAAACCCCACCTCTTTAAGGAATACCTAGGATAGGATAAAGTAATCCCTCTCACCCCCCTTAAAAGATTTAGATGCACTACTGTTCCACTGGATGTCATAAGGTGAATGCACCAATTTGTAAGTCGCTCTGGATAAGAGCGTCTGCTAAATGACTTAAATGTAAATGTAATATAGAGGGGGTACCGGTACAGAGACAATGTGTAGGCTATATACAGGGGGTACCGGTACAGAGTCAATGTGGAGGCTATATAGAGGGGGTACCGGTACAGAGACAATGTGTAGGCTAAATACAGGGGGTACCGGTACAGAGTCAATGTGGAGGCTATATAGAGGGGGTACCGGTACAGAGACAATGTGTAGGCTATATACAGGAGGTACCAGTACAGAGTCAATGTGGAGGTTATATACAGGTGGTACCGGTACAGAGTCAATGTGGAGGCTATATACAGGTGGTACCAGTACAGAGTCAATGTGGATGCTATATACAGGGGGTACCGGTACAGAGTCAACATGGAGGCTATATACATGTGGTACCAGTACAGAGTCAATGTGGAGGCTATATACAGGTGGTACCGGTACAGAGTCAATGTGGAGGCTATATACAGGTGGTACCAGTACAGAGTCAATGTGGGGGCTATATACAGGTGGTACCGGTACAGAGTCAATGTGGAGGCTATATACAGGTGGTACCGGTACAGAGTCAATGTGGAGGTTATATACAGGTGGTACCGGTACAGAGTCAATGTGGAGGCTATATACAGGTGGTACCGGTACAGAGTCAATGTGGAGGCTATATACAGGTGGTACCGGTACAGAGTCAATGTGGAGGCTATATACAGGTGGTACCAGTACAGAGTCAATGTGGAGGCTATATACAGGTGGTACCGGTACAGAGTCAATGTGGAGGCTATATACAGGTGGTACCGGTACAGAGTCAATGTGGAGGCTATATACAGCTGGTACCGGTACAGAGTCAATGTGGAGGCTAGCGGTCGCATCTGCACTCGGTCCGCAGGTAGTATTACATTTCATTACATTTCATTATAGTACAACGGTTTGATTTGTCTAATCTTAGCAATTTCTTCTTAGCTAGCTACATAGCCGTCTTTGTATCATAGATAATTGCGTAATTATCGTATTTCGTCGTCCTAACGCAGTCTACACTGCTATCTGCCCTATCTGCCCTGCAGCTAGCCAGCTAGCTAACGTACACCGTCTACCGATTAGCAGCACAACTATTACACTCAACTGAACGACTTGATTAGTGTAGTGTTAGCTAGCTACATAGTTGTCTTTGCTGTCTTCGTATCCAAGATAATTGTGTAGTTTAGAGTGTGTAGTTTTAGAGTGATTATCTTAATTTACCGAGGTTAGCTAGCCAGCTATTTGTCGTCCTTAACGTAGGAGACACTGCTAGCTAGCCAACAGCTAGCCAACGTCTACCGAACAGAACTTCCGCACTCACAATGTGGAGGTCGCATTTCGCTCGCTCCACAGGTAGTATCACATTTTTCATTTCATTTCATTACAGTACAACGGCTTGATTTGTTTGATCGTAGCTAGCTACATAGCTAGCTACATAGCCGTCTTTGTATCAAAGATAATTGTGTAGTCTAGAGTGATTTCCTAGGTTAGCTAGCCAGCTATTGTCGTTCTTTTAACGCAACGTAACGTAATCAACACTGCTAGCTAGCCAGCTAGCCCCGAATAGCAGCACAGTAGAAACTATTACACTCAACGGAACGACTTGATTAGTGTAGTGTCAACAACGCAGCCACTGCCAGCTAGCCTACATAGTCACCAATGCAGCCTCTGCCAGCTAGCCTACTTCAGCAGTACTGTATCATTTTAATCATTTTAGTCAATAAGATTCTTGCTACGTAAGCTTAACTTTCTGAACACTCGAGACGTGTAGTCCACTTGTCATTCCAATCTCCTTTGCATTAGCGTAGCCTCTTGTGTAGCCTGTCAACTATGTGTCTGTCTATCCCTGTTCTCTCCAAGCATCTGCCTCTAACCCTAGGAAGCTCTTTGCCACCTTCTCCTCCCTCCTGAATCCTCCTCCCCCTCCCCCCCCTCCTCCCTCTCTGCAGATGACTTCGTCAACCATTTTGAAAAGAAGGTCGACGACATCCGATCCTCGTTTGCTAAGTCAAACGACACCGCTGGTTCTGCTCACACTGCCCTACCCTGTGCTCTGACCTCTTTCTCCCTCTCTCTCCAGATGAAATCTCGCGTCTTGTGACGGCCGGCCGCCCAACAACCTGCCCGCTTGACCCTATCCCCTCCTCTCTTCTCCAGACCATTTCCGGAGACCTTCTCCCTTACCTCACCTCGCTCATCAACTCATCCCTGACCGCTGGCTATGTCCCTTCCGTCTTCAAGAGAGCGAGAGTTGCACCCCTTCTGAAAAAACCTACACTCGATCCCTCCGATGTCAACAACTACAGACCAGTATCCCTTCTTTCTTTTCTCTCCAAAACTCTTGAACGTGCCGTCCTTGGCCAGCTCTCCCGCTATCTCTCTCAGAATGACCTTCTTGATCCAAATCAGTCAGGTTTCAAGACTAGTCATTCAACTGAGACTGCTCTTCTCTGTATCACGGAGGCGCTCCGCACTGCTAAAGCTAACTCTCTCTCCTCTGCTCTCATCCTTCTAGACCTATCGGCTGCCTTCGATACTGTGAACCATCAGATCCTCCTCTCCACCCTCTCCGAGTTGGGCATCTCCGGCGCGGCCCACGCTTGGATTGCGTCCTACCTGACAGGTCGCTCCTACCAGGTGGCGTGGCGAGAATCCGTCTCCACACCACGTGCTCTCACCACTGGTGTCCCCCAGGGCTCTGTTCTAGGCCCTCTCCTATTCTCGCTATACACCAAGTCACTTGGCTCTGTCATAACCTCACATGGTCTCTCCTATCATTGCTATGCAGACGACACACAATTAATCTTCTCCTTTCCCCCTTCTGATGACCAGGTGGCGAATCGCATCTCTGCATGTCTGGCAGACATATCAGTGTGGATGACGGATCACCACCTCAAGCTGAACCTCGGCAAGACGGAGCTGCTCTTCCTCCCGGGGAAGGACTGCCCGTTCCATGATCTCGCGATCACGGTTGACAACTCCTTTGTGTCCTCCTCCCAGAGCGCTAAGAACCTTGGCGTGATCCTGGACAACACCCTGCCGTTCTCAACTAACATCAAGGCGGTGGCCCGTTCCTGTAGGTTCATGCTCTACAACATCCGCAGAGTACGACCCTGCCTCACACAGGAAGCGGCGCAGGTCCTAATCCAGGCACTTGTCATCTCCCGTCTGGATTACTGCAACTCGCTGTTGGCTGGGCTCCCTGCCTGTGCCATTAAACCCCTACAACTCATCCAGAACGCCGCAGCCCGTCTGGTGTTCAACCTTCCCAAGTTCTCTCACGTCACCCCGCTCCTCCGCTCTCTCCACTGGCTTCCAGTTGAAGCTCGCATCCGCTACAAGACCATGGTGCTTGCCTACGGAGCTGTGAGGGGAACGGCACGTCAGTACCTCCAGGCTCTGATCAGGCCCTACACCCAAACAAGGGCACTGCGTTCATCCACCTCTGGCCTGCTCGCCTCCCTACCACTGAGGAAGTACAGTTCCCGCTCAGCCCAGTCAAAACTGTTCGCTGCTCTGGCCCCCCAATGGTGGAACAAACTCCCTCACGACGCCAGGACAGCGGAGTCAATCACCACCTTCCGGAGACACCTGAAACCCCACCTCTTTAAGGAATACCTAGGATAGGATAAAGTAATCCCTCTCACCCCCCCTTAAAAGATTTAGATGCACTACTGTTCCACTGGATGTCATAAGGTGAATGCACCAATTTGTAAGTCGCTCTGGATAAGAGCGTCTGCTAAATGACTTAAATGTAAATGTAATATAGAGGGGGTACCGGTACAGAGACAATGTGTAGGCTATATACAGGGGGTACCGGTACAGAGTCAATGTGGAGGCTATATAGAGGGGGTACCGGTACAGAGACAATGTGGAGGCTAAATACAGGGGTACCGGTACAGAGTCAATGTGGAGGCTATATAGAGGGGGTACCGGTACAGAGACAATGTGTAGGCTATATACAGGAGGTACCAGTACAGAGTCAATGTGGAGGTTATATACAGGTGGTACCGGTACAGAGTCAATGTGGAGGCTATATACAGGTGGTACCAGTACAGAGTCAATGTGGATGCTATATACAGGGGGTACCGGTACAGAGTCAACATGGAGGCTATATACATGTGGTACCAGTACAGAGTCAATGTGGAGGCTATATACAGGTGGTACCGGTACAGAGTCAATGTGGAGGCTATATACAGGTGGTACCAGTACAGAGTCAATGTGGAGGCTATATACAGGTGGTACCAGTACAGAGTCAATGTGGAGGCTATATACAGGTGGTACCGGTACAGAGTCAATGTGGAGGCTATATACAGGTGGTACCGGTACAGAGTCAATGTGGAGGCTATATACAGGTGGTACCGGTACAGAGTCAATGTGGAGGCTATATACAGGTGGTACCGGTACAGAGTCAATGTGGAGGCTATATACAGGTGGTACCAGTACAGAGTCAATGTGGAGGCTATATACAGGTGGTACCGGTACAGAGTCAATGTGGAGGCTATATACAGGTGGTAGGTACAGAGGTGGAGGCTATATACAGGTGGTACAGAGTCAATGTGGAGGCTATATACAGGTGGTACCGGTACAGAGTCAATGTGGAGGCTATATACAGGTGGTACCGGTACAGAGTCAATGTGGAGGCTATATACAGGTGGTACCGGTACAGAGTCAATGTGGAGGCTATATACAGGTGGTACCAGTACAGAGTCAATGTGGAGGCTATATACAGGTGGTACCAGTACAGAGTCAATGTGGAGGCTATATACAGGTGGTACCAGTACAGAGTCAATGTGGAGGCTATATACCACCGGTACAGAGTCAATGTGGAGGCTATATACAGGTGGTACCAGTACAGAGTCAATGTGGAGGCTATATACAGGTGGTACCAGTACAGAGTCAATGTGGAGGCTATATACAGGTGGTACCAGTACAGAGTCAATGTGGAGGCTATATACAGGTGGTACCGGTACAGAGTCAATGTGGAGGCTATATACAGGTGGTACCGGTACAGAGTCAATGTGGAGGCTATATACAGGTGGTACCAGTACAGAGTCAATGTGGAGGCTATATACAGGTGGTACCGGTACAGAGTCAATGTGGAGGCTATATACAGGTGGTACCGGTACAGAGTCAATGTGGAGGCTATATACAGGTGGTACCGGTACAGAGTCAATGTGGAGGCTATATACAGGTGGTACCGGTACAGAGTCAATGTGGAGGCTATATACAGGTGGTACCGGTACAGAGTCAATGTGGAGGCTATATACAGGTGGTACCGGTACAGAGTCAATGTGGAGGCTATATACAGGTGGTACAGAGTACAGAGTCAATGTGGAGGCTATATACAGGTGGTACCGGTACAGAGTCAATGTGGAGGCTATATACAGGTGGTACCGGTACAGAGTCAATGTGGAGGCTATATACAGGTGGTACCGGTACAGAGTCAATGTGGAGGCTATATACAGGTGGTACCGGTACAGAGTCAATGTGGAGGCTATATACAGGTGGTACCGGTACAGAGTCAATGTGGAGGTTATATACAGGTGGTACCGGTACAGAGTCAATGTGGAGGCTATATACAGGTGGTACCGGTACAGAGTCAATGTGGAGGCTATATACAGGTGGTACCAGTACAGAGTCAATGTGGAGGCTATATACAGGTGGTACCGGTACAGAGTCAATGTGGAGGCTATATACAGGTGGTACCGGTACCGAGTCAATGTGGAGGCTATATACAGAGGGTACCAGTACAGAGTCAATGTGGAGGCTATATACAGGTGGTACCGGTACAGAGTCAATGTGGAGGCTATATACAGGTGGTACCGGTACAGAGTCAATGTGGAGGCTATATACAGGTGGTACCGGTACAGAGTCAATGTGGAGGCTATATACAGGTGGTACCGGTACAGAGTCAATGTGGAGGCTATATACAGGTGGTACCGGTACAGAGTCAATGTGGAGGCTATATACAGGTGGTACTGGTACAGAGTCAATGTGGAGGCTATATACAGGTGGTACCGGTACAGAGTCAATGTGGAGGCTATATACAGGTGGTACCGGTACAGAGTCAATGTGGAGGCTATATACAGGTGGTACCGGTACAGAGTCAATGTGGAGGCTATATACAGGTGGTACCGGTACAGTCAAGTCAATGTGGAGGCTATATACAGGTACCGGTACAGAGTCAATGTGGAGGCTATATACAGGTGGTACCGGTACAGAGTCAATGTGGAGGCTATATACAGGTGGTACCAGTACAGAGTCAATGTGGAGGCTATATACAGGTGGTACCAGTACAGAGTCAATGTGGAGGCTATATACAGGTGGTACCGGTACAGAGTCAATGTGGAGGCTATATACAGGTGGTACCAGTACAGAGTCAATGTGGAGGCTATATACAGGTGGTACCGGTACAGAGTCAATGTGGAGGCTATATACAGGTGGTACCGGTACAGAGTCAATGTGGAGGCTATATACAGGTGGTACCGGTACAGAGTCAATGTGGAGGCTATATACAGGTGGTACCGGTACAGAGTCAATGTGGAGGCTATATACAGGTGGTACCGGTACAGAGTCAATGTGGAGGCTATATACAGGTGGTACCGGTACAGAGTCAATGTGGAGGCTATATACAGGTGGTACCGGTACAGAGTCAATGTGGAGGCTATATACAGGTGGTACCGGTACAGAGTCAATGTGGAGGCTATATACAGGTGGTACCGGTACAGAGTCAATGTGGAGGCTATATACAGGTGGTACCGGTACAGAGTCAATGTGGAGGCTATATACAGGTGGTACCGGTACAGAGTCAATGTGGAGGCTATATACAGGTGGTACCGGTACAGAGTCAATGTGGAGGCTATATACAGGTGGTACCGGTACAGAGTCAATGTGGAGGCTATATACAGGTGGTACCAGGTGGTACAGAGTCAATGTGGAGGCTATATACAGGTGGTACCGGTACAGAGTCAATGTGGAGGCTATATACAGGTGGTACCGGTACAGAGTCAATGTGGAGGCTATATACAGGTGGTACCGGTACAGAGTCAATGTGGAGGCTATATACAGGTGGTACCGGTACAGAGTCAATGTGGAGGCTATATACAGGTGGTACCGGTACAGAGTCAATGTGGAGGCTATATACAGGTGGTACCGGTACAGAGTCAATGTGGAGGCTATATACAGGTGGTACCGGTACAGAGTCAATGTGGAGGCTATACAGGTGGTACAGAGGTGGAGGCTATATACAGGGTGGTACAGAGTCAATGTGGAGGCTATATACAGGTGGTACCGGTACAGAGTCAATGTGGAGGCTATATACAGGTGGTACCGGTACAGAGTCAATGTGGAGGCTATATACAGGTGGTACCGGTACAGAGTCAATGTGGAGGCTATATACAGGTGGTACCGGTACAGAGTCAATGTGGAGGCTATATACAGGTGGTACCGGTACAGAGTCAATGTGGAGGCTATATACAGGTGGTACCGGTACAGAGTCAATGTGGAGGCTATATACAGGTGGTACCGGTACAGAGTCAATGTGGAGGCTATATACAGGTGGTACCGGTACAGAGTCAATGTGGAGGCTATATACAGGTGGTACCGGTACAGAGTCAATGTGGAGGCTATATACAGGTGGTACCGGTACAGAGTCAATGTGGAGGCTATATACAGGTGGTACCAGTACAGAGTCAATGTGGAGGCTATATACAGGTGGTACCGGTACAGAGTCAATGTGGAGGCTATATACAGGTGGTACCGGTACAGAGTCAATGTGGAGGCTATATACAGGTGGTACCAGTACAGAGTCAATGTGGAGGCTATATACAGGTGGTACCGGTACAGAGTCAATGTGGAGGCTATATACAGGTGGTACCGGTACAGAGTCAATGTGGAGGCTATATACAGGTGGTACCGGTACAGAGTCAATGTGGAGGCTATATACAGGTGGTACCGGTACAGAGTCAATGTGGAGGCTATATACAGGTGGTACCGGTACAGAGTCAATGTGGAGGCTATATACAGGTGGTACCGGTACAGAGTCAATGTGGAGGCTATATACAGGTGGTACCGGTACAGAGTCAATGTGGAGGCTATATACAGGTGGTACCGGTACAGAGTCAATGTGGAGGCTATATACAGGTGGTACCGGTACAGAGTCAATGTGGAGGCTATATACAGGTGGTACCGGTACAGAGTCAATGTGGAGGCTATATACAGGTGGTACCGGTACAGAGTCAATGTGGAGGCTATATACAGGTGGTACCGGTACAGAGTCAATGTGGAGGCTATATACAGGTGGTACCGGTACAGAGTCAATGTGGAGGCTATATACAGGTGGTACCGGTACAGAGTCAATGTGGAGGCTATATACAGGTGGTACCGGTACAGAGTCAATGTGGAGGCTTTATACAGGTGGTACCGGTACAGAGTCAATGTGGAGGCTATATACAGGTGGTACCAGTACAGAGTCAATGTGGAGGCTATATACAGGTGGTACCGGTACAGAGTCAATGTGGAGGCTATATACAGGTGGTACCGGTACAGAGTCAATGTGGAGGCTATATACAGGTGGTACCAGTACAGAGTCAATGTGGAGGCTATATACAGGTGGTACCGGTACAGAGTCAATGTGGAGGCTATATACAGGTGGTACCGGTACAGAGTCAATGTGGAGGCTATATACAGGTGGAGGCTATATACAGGTGGTACCGGTACAGAGTCAATGTGGAGGCTATATACAGGTGGTACCGGTACAGAGTCAATGTGGAGGCTATATAGTCAGTGGAGGCTATATACAGGTGGTACCGGTACAGAGTCAATGTGGAGGCTATATACAGGTGGTACCGGTACAGAGTCAATGTGGAGGCTATATACAGGTGGTACCGGTACAGAGTCAATGTGGAGGCTATATACAGGTGGTACCGGTACAGAGTCAATGTGGAGGCTATATACAGGTGGTACCGGTACAGAGTCAATGTGGAGGCTATATACAGGTGGTACCGGTACAGAGTCAATGTGGAGGCTATATACAGGTGGTACCGGTACAGAGTCAATGTGGAGGCTATATACAGGTGGTACCGGTACAGAGTCAATGTGGAGGCTATATACAGGTGGTACCGGTACAGAGTCAATGTGGAGGCTATATACAGGTGGTACCGGTACAGAGTCAATGTGGAGGCTATATACAGGTGGTACCGGTACAGAGTCAATGTGGAGGCTATATACAGGTGGTACCGGTACAGAGTCAATGTGGAGGCTATATACAGGTGGTACCGGTACAGAGTCAATGTGGAGGTTATATACAGGTGGTACCGGTACAGAGTCAATGTGGAGGTTATATACAGGTGGTACCGGTACAGAGTCAATGTGGAGGCTATATACAGGTGGTACCGGTACAGAGTCAATGTGGAGGCTATATACAGGTGGTACCGGTACAGAGTCAATGTGGAGGCTATATACAGGGGTACCGGTACAGAGTCAATGTGGAGGCTATATACAGGTGGTACCGGTACAGAGACAATGTGGAGGCTATATACAGGTGGGTACAGAGTCAATGTGGAGGCTATATACAGGGGGTACCGGTACAGAGTCAAAGTGGAGGCTATATACAGGTGGTACCAGTACAGAGTCAATGTGGAGGGGTACCGGTTAGTTGGGCTAATTGAGGTAATGTGTACATGTTGGTTAGAGTTAAAGTGACTATACAGAGATGATAAATGTACTCACAGTTAGGATTCCTATACCAGTGGCATCCTCAAGTTAAACACACAGTACACACACACACACACACACACACACACACATACACACACACACACACACATACACATAACACACACACACACACATACACACACACACTCACACATACACACACATACACACACATACACACACACATACACATACACACACACATACACATACACATACACACACACACTCACACATACACACGTACATACACACACATACACATAACACACACATAAACACACATCACACACCACACATTGTTGTGTTCACACACATACACACATACACACACATACACACACATGTTGTGTGTTTCCAGGTTGATCCAGGTGTCTATAGCAGCCTTTATAAGAAACCTAACTGGATGTTATTACATTGTTATAGGAGTTATAACAAGCTTATTACCTGTCATGAAGGAGAGGAGGATGAGATTCAGAAGGATCCTCATCTTGTTGTCCAGGTTTCCAGGTGTCTATAGGTCCTGATATAATGTTGTGTTCTCTCCAGGTTGGTCCAGGTGTCTATAGGTCCTGATATAATGTTGTGTTCTCTCCAGGTTGGTCCAGGTTGTGTTCTCTCATCTATAGGTCCTGATATAATGATGTGTCTATGGTCCAGGTGTCTATAGGTCCTGATATAATGTTGTGTTTCTCCAGGTTGGTCCAGGTGTCTATAGGTCCTGATATAATGTTGTGTTCTCAGGTTGGTCCAGGTGTCTATAGGTCCTGATATAATGTTGTGTTCTCTCCAGGTGTCTATAGGTCCTGATATAATGTTGGTCCAGGTGTCTATAGGTCCTGATATAATGTTGTGTTTCTCCAGGTTGGTCCAGGTGTCTATAGGTCCTGATATAATGTTGTGTTCTCTCCAGGTTGGTCCAGGTGTCTATAGGTCCTGATATAATGTTGTGTTCTCTCCAGTCCTGATATAATTGGTCCAGGTGTCTATAGGTCCTGATATAATGTTGTGTTCAGGTCTCCAGGTGTCTATAGGTCCTGATATAATGTGTGTGTTCCAGGTGTCTATAGGTCCTGATATAATGTTGTGTTCTTGGTCCAGGTGTCTATAGGTCCTGATATAATGTTGTGTTCTCTCCAGGTGTCTATAGGTCCTGATATAATGTTGTGTTCTCTCTCCAGGTGTCTATAGGTCCTGATATAATGTTGTGTTCTCTCCAGGTTGGTCCAGGTGTCTATAGGTCCTGATATAATGGTCCTGATATAATGTTGTGTTCTCTCCAGGTTGGTCCAGGTGTCTAAAGGTCCTGATATAATGGTGTGTTCTCTCCAGGTTGGTCCAGGTGTCCTGATATAATGTTGTGTTCTCTCCAGGTTGGTCCAGGTGTCTATAGGTCCTGATATAATGTTGTGTTCTCTCCAGGTGTCTATAGGTCCTGATATAATGTTGTGTTCTCTCCAGGTGTCTATAGGTCCTGATATAATGTTGTGTTCTGTGTCTATAGGTCCTGATATAATGTTGTGTTCTCTCCTGTTCTTCTATAGGTCCTATATAATTTAATCCAGGTTGGTCCAGGTGTCTATAAATAATGTTGTGTTCTCTCCAAAGGTGTCTATAGGTCCTGATATAATGTATGTTCTCTCTCTGTCAAGTCTGCAACTCTCTGTTCTCTCTCACTTTTAATAACTTAAAAACAAATGTACTCTTATGTTCTACAATGTACTTCCTATCTCTCACTCACTCATCTTACTACAATGTACTTCCTATATCTCTCTCTCTCTCTCTTTCTCTACTAGTTCAAACCCTCCTACCACATGTTATTTCTGACAGCCCCTCCCCCTTCCTCCATAACCAATCACATCCTTGTTTCACAGTAGAGAGAAAGAAAGAAAGAAAGAAAGAAAGAAAGAAAGAAAGAAAGAAAGAAAGAAAGAAAGAAAGAAAGAAAGAAAGAAAGAAGAGGGAGGGAGATGAGAGAGAAGGAGATTGAGAGAGACGAGGGAGAGAGAGGCCTCAATGGATCATGGCACAGAAACACATTCATACACTCTCATGCAGAATGGAGACTGTCTACAGAGGAGAGAAACAGAGTTATTCCGTCAACACAGGAGAGAAACAGAGTTATTCTGTCTACAGAGGAGAGAAACAGAGTTATTCTGTCTACAGAGGAGGGAAACAAAGTTATTCTGTCTACACAGGAGAGAAACAGAGTTATTCTACCACTGGAGACTGTCTACAGAGAAGAGAAACAGAGTTATTCTACCACTGGAGACTGTCTACAGAGGAGAGAAACAGAGTTATTCTGTCTACAGAGGAGAGAAACAGAGTTATTCTGTCTACAGAGAAGAGAAACAGAGTTATTCTGTCTACAGAGGAGAGAAACAGAGTTATTCTGTCTACAGAGGAGAGAAACAGAGTTATTCTGTCTACAGAGGAGAGAAACAGAGTTATTCTGTCTACACAGGAGAGAAACAGAGTTATTCTGTCTACAGAGGAGAGAAACATAGTTATTCTACCACTGGAGGGCTCTCCCCCCTTTCTCTCTCCTTCCAACCCTCTACCTCTACCTCTCCCTCTACCTCTATCTCTCTCTCCATCTCTCTCTCCCTCCATTTATCCCTCCATCTCAGCTCTGTGTCTAGTGACAGTGGTACATGCTGATGAGACAGGTACTGAGTTTACTGACAGCACCAGTGGAGGCTGGTGAGGGGAGGTCTACTTTTAGTAATGTCTAGAATGTAACGTATCAAACACATAGAAATATATTTGTGCTTTATTGTTAAATACACAGAGTCTCATTTCCCATCAAGTGGAGTAAAAAACACTGAATAATCAAAGGTTCCTAAAAGCTGCAAACTGTCTCTGTTTGTTCAAGTCAGTTTACAGATCAGCAACATTATGAGGTGTCTACAGTAGTAGACTGTGTAGCAGAGTGTTTAATGGTGCAGTACATTATGAGGTGTCTACAGTAGTAGACTATGTAGCAGAGTGTTTAATGGTGCAGTACATTATGAGGTGTCTACAGTAGTAGACTATGTAGCAGAGTGTTTAATGGTGCAGTACATTATGAGGTGTCTACAGTAGTAGACTATGTAGCAGAGTGTTTAATGGTGCAGTACATTATGAGGTGTCTACAGTAGTAGACTATGTAGCAGAGTGTTTAATGGTGCAGTACATTATGAGGTGTCTACAGTAGTAGACTATGTAGCAGAGTGTTTAATGGTGCAGTACATTATGAGGTGTCTACAGTAGTAGACTATGTAGCAGAGTGTTTAATGGTGCAGTACATTATGAGGTGTCTACAGTAGTAGACTATGTAGCAGTGTGTTTAATGGTGCAGTACATTATGAGGTGTCTACAGTAGTAGACTATGTAGCAGAGTGTTTAATGGTGCAGTACATTATGAGGTGTCTACAGTAGTAGACTATGTAGCAGAGTGTTTAATGGTGCAGTACATTATGAGGTGTCTACAGTAGTAGACTATGTAGCAGAGTGTTTAATGGTGCAGTACATTATGAGGTGTCTACAGTAGTAGACTATGTAGCAGAGTGTTTAATGGTGCAGTACATTATGAGGTGTCTACAGTAGTAGACTATGTAGCAGAGTGTTTAATGGTGCAGTACATTATGAGGTGTCTACAGTAGTAGACTATGTAGCAGAGTGTTTAATGGTGCAGTACATTATGAGGTGTCTACAGTAGTAGACTATGTAGCAGAGTGTTTAATGGTGCAGTACATTATGAGGTGTCTACAGTAGTAGACTATGTAGCAGAGTGTTTAATGGTAGCATTAGAGTGTTTAATGGTGCAGTGTTTAATGGTGAGTACATTATGAGGTGTCTACAGTAGTAGACTATGTAGCAGAGTGTTTAATGGTGCAGTACATTATGAGGTGTCTACAGTAGTAGACTATGTAGCAGAGTGTTTAATGGTGCAGTACATTATGAGGTGTCTACAGTAGTAGACTATGTAGCAGAGTGTTTAATGGTGCAGTACATTATGAGGTGTCTACAGTAGTAGACTATGTAGCAGAGTGTTTAATGGTGCAGAGTGTTTACATTATTATGAGGTGTCTACAGTAGTAGACTATGTAGCAGAGTGTTTAATGGTGCAGTACATTATGAGGTGTCTACAGTAGTAGACTATGTAGCAGAGTGTTTAATGGTGCAGTACATTATGAGGTGTCTACAGTAGTAGACTATGTAGCAGAGTGTTTAATGGTGCAGTACATTATGAGTGTCTTTAGACTGTGTAGCAGAGTGTTTAATGGTGCAGTACATTATGAGGTGTCTACAGTAGTAGACTATGTAGCAGAGTGTTTAATGTTTATTATGAGGTGTCTACAGTAGTAGTAGCAGTGTTTAATGGTGCAGTACATTATGAGGTGTCTACAGTAGTAGACTATGTAGCAGAGTGTTTAATGGTGCAGTACATTATGAGGTGTCTACAGTAGTAGCCTATGTAACAGAGTGTTTAATGGTGCAGTACATTATGAGGTGTCTACAGTAGTAGACTATGTAGCAGAGTGTTTAATGGTGCAGTACATTATGAGGTGTCTACAGTAGTAGACTATGTAGCAGAGTGTTTAATGGTGCAGTACATTATGAGGTGTCTACAGTAGTAGACTATGTAGCAGAGTGTTTAATGGTGCAGTACATTATGAGGTGTCTACAGTAGTAGACTATGTAGCAGAGTGTTTAATGGTGCAGTACATTATGAGGTGTCTACAGTAGTAGACTATGTAGCAGAGTGTTTAATGGTGCAGTACATTATGAGGTGTACAGCTGTTGGGTCAGTGTCTAGGTGGTTACTAGCATCAGAGTCTTTACTGAAGGAGACAGTAGCATAGTGGAGTCAGGCTGGATCTCTGGGGAAGTTGACAGTAGCATAGTGGAGACAGGCTGGATCTATTGGGAATTTGACAGTAGCATAGTGGAGACAGGCTGGATCTCTGGGGAAGTTGACAGTATCATAGTGGAGCCAGGCTGGATCTCTGGGGAAGTTGACAGTAGTATAGTGGAGTCAGGCTGGATCTCTGGGGAAGTTGACAGTAGTATAGTGGAGACAGGCTGGATCTCTGGGGAAGTTGACAATAGTATAGTGAAGACAGGCTGGATCTCTGGGGAAGTTGACAGTAGTATAGTGGAGACAGGCTGGATCTCTGGGGAAGTTGACAGTAGCATAGTGGAGACAGGCTGGATCTCTGGGGAAGTTGACAGTAGCATAGTGGAGACAGGCTGGATCTCTGGGGAAGTTGACAGTAGCATAGTGGAGACAGGCTGGATCTCTGGGGAAGTTGACAGTAGTATCGTGGAGACAGGCTGGATCTCTGGGGAAGTTGACAGTAGTATAGTGGAGTCAGGCTGGATCTCTGGGGAAGTTGACAGTAGTATAGTGGAGACAGGCTGGATGTCAGGGGAAGTTGACAGTAGCATAGTGGAGACAGGCTGGATCTCTGGGGAAGTTGACAGTAGCATAGTGGAGACAGGCTGGATCTCTGGGGAAGTTGACAGTAGCATAGTGGAGACAGGCTGGATGTCAGGGGAAGTTGACAGTAGCGTAGGTCACATTGTCTGGAACCTCTGTGGACGGACCAAAGTTGAAGTGGATGTCATCTCGACGAGGATTGGTTGCGTTGGTATAGATGGTGGTGATGTCACAGGCTGTATCTGGGTTCTGATTGGTTGTAGTGGCGTAGATGGGGTTAGTGATGGTTCCTGTGTCTGGATCTAGGTTGGTTGTCATGGAGTCAGGCACCAACAGGCTGGCAGAGTGTTTGGATGCTGAAGAGGATCACAAACATGTTATTTAGAAAAATCTATATTTATGTTTTACATATTTGTTAATTTTTTAAATAATGTTTGTGTGTGATAACTAGTGTACCTGTTGGTCTCCTGTCTCTGTCTCTCCTCTGTCTGAAGAACATGAACAGCAGCAGACCCAGCAGTAGTAGAACAACACCCAGAACAACACCAGAGAACATCACAACACCTAGAATACCCAGAACAACACCAGAGAACATCACAACACCTAGAACACCCAGAGCAACACCAGAGAACATCACATCACCTAGAACACCCAGAGCAACACCAGAGAACATCACATCACCTAGAACACCCAGAGACAACACCAGAGAACATCACATCACCTAGAACACCCAGAGCAACACCAGAGAACATCACATCACCTAGAACACCCAGAGACAGTACTCAGGCATAATGTAACAGTGATGCTACATTTAGCTCGTCTCTACTGTACTGTACCTCTGGGTTTCTACCATCTCAGAGGGAGGGAGGAGGGAGGACAACATTAGACAGAGAAACAGGTGGTGTTGATGAGAGCAGAACATAGAGAGGAAATGTCAATGAGATATCAATAGTCACAGTCAGATTATTCAATCTAATATCAAGTATCAGGCAAAGTCAATGTGTTGTTAATGTGGTTCAATGTTATTCACTGTCTGGAGGTGGAAGATGTAATGACTAGTTTCCACCACAAGGTAGAAAAACTGTACTTCAAATCTATGATACTCCCCACTTAACATACTGCTTGACTAGTTGGGCCCAAGCTTGCTGTACAACATTAAAACCTATTCAGTCTGTCTACAAACAGGCTCTCAAAGTGCTTGATAGGAAGCCCAATAGCCATCATCATTGTCACATCCTTAGAAAGCATGAGCTCTTGAGTTGGGAAAATCTTGTGCAATACACCGACGCATGTCTTGTATTCAAGATCCTTAATGGCCTGGCTCCCCCTCCACTCAATATTTTTGCTAAACAGAAAACCCAGACATATGGCAGCAGATCCACAAGGTCTGCCATGAGAGGTGACTGTATAGTTCCCCTAACGAAAAGCACCTTTAGTAAATCTGCATTCTCTGTGAGAGCTTCCCATGTCTGGAATACACTGCCATCAGACACACATAACTGCACCACATATCACACTTTCACAAAATGCTTGAAGACATGGCTAAAGGTCAATCAGATTTGTGAACATGGTCCCTAGCTGTGTGTTGCCGCTTTCCATGTTGTCTGTTGTCTGTAGCTTGTGAGGTGTGGAAACACTTTGTTGCTTTTATGAATTTTGTCTTGCTGCTTTTTGTTCTATGTTGCTCTGTCTGTATGCTACGTCTTGCTTGTCCTATGTTGCTCTGTCTGTATGCTATGTCTTGCTTGTCCTATGTTGCTATGTCTTGCTTGTTCTATGTTGCTATTGTCTATATTGTAATTGTTTTTAATAACCTGCCCAGGGACTGCGGTTGAAAATTAGCCGGCTGGCTAAAGCCGGCACTTTTACTGAAACGTTGATTAATGTGCACTGTCCCTGTAAAAATAAAAAATAAACTCAACTCAAGGTGGTGTATCTTTAGATTCATATTTGTAGTTTATGAGGACAGGATGCTTGGTAGTTGTAGTCCATGTTACCGTATGGTATTTTTTTAAAGACCATGTTACAATATGATGCTTGGTAGTTGTAGTTTATCTCTCAGGGTCATGCAGTGCCGAG
>NC_088410.1:15139366-15141844 GCF_034236695.1 Oncorhynchus nerka
TGGGAATGGCTATGTCACTGCACAGTGGGAATGGATTTATGTCACCTTACAGTGTCACCTTACAGTGGGAATGGTTATGTCACCTTACAGTGGGAATGGTTATGTCACCCTTACAGTGGGAATGGTTATGTCACCCTACTGTGGGAATGGTTATGTCACTCTACTGTGGGAATGGTTATGTCACCTACTATGGGAATGGTTATGTCACTCTACTAGGGAATGGTTATGTTTACAGTGGGAATGGTTATGTCACCCTACTGTGGGAATGGTTATGTCACCCTACTGTGGAATGGTTATGTCACTCTACTGTGGGAATGGTTATGTCACTCTACTGTGGAATGGTTATGTTACTTTACAGTGGGAATGGTTATGTCACTCTACTGTGGGAATGGTTATGTCAAATAAAAATCCAATCAAATCAAATGTATTTCTATAGCCCTTCGTACATCAGCTGATATCTCAAAGTGCTGCACAGAAACCCAGCCTGAAACCCCAAACAGCAAGCAATGCAGGTGTAGAAGCACGGTGGCTAGGAAAAACTCCCTAGAAAGGCCAAAACCCAGGAAGAAACCTAGAGAGGAACCAGGCTATGAGGGGTGGCCAGTCCTCTTCTGGCTGAGCCGGGTGGAGATTATAACAGAACATGGCCAAGATGTTCAAATGTTCATAAATGACCAGCATGGTCAAATAATAATAATCACAGGCAGAACAGTTGAAACTGGAGCAGCAGCACGGCCAGGTGGACTGGGGACAGCAAGGAGTCATCATGCCAGGTAGTCCTGAGGCATTGTCCTAGGGCTCAGGTCCTCCAGGAGAGAGAAAGAAAGAGAGAAAGAGAGAATTAGTTTCAATGAGGTTATAGTTTAGGGATAATTTCAATGAGGTTAAGGTTTAGGTATTGTTTCAATTAAGTTAAGGTTTAGGGATAGTTTCAATGAGGTTAAGGGTTGGGGTAGCCTAATGAGGTTAAGGGTTAGGGTAGCTTCAATGAGGTTAAGGGTTAGGGGTAGTTTCAATGAAGTTAAGGGTTAGGGGTAGCTTCAATGAAGTTAGGGTTAGGGGTAGCTTCAATGAGGTTAAGGGTTAGGGGTAGCTTCAATGAAGTTAAGGGTTAGGGTAGCTTCAATGAAGTTAAGGGTTAGGGGTAGCTTCAATGAAGTTAAGGGTTAGGGTAGCTTCAATGAGGTTATAGGGTTAGGGGTAGCTCAATGAAGCTAAGGGTTAGGGTAGCTCAATCAATGAGGTTAAGGGTTAGGTAGCTTCTTCAATGAAGCTAAGGGTTAGGGTAGCTTCAATGAGGTTAAGGGTTAGGGTAGCTTCAATGAAGTTAAGGGTTAGGGGTAGCTTCAATGAAGTTAAGGGTTAGGGGTAGCTTCCAATGAAGCTTAAGGGTTAGGGGTAGCTCAATGAAGTTAAGGGTTAGGGTAGCTTCAATGAAGTTAAGGGTTAGGGGTAGCTTCAATGAAGTTAAGGGTTAGGTAGCTTCAATGAAGTTAGGGTTAGGGTAGCTTCAATGAAGTTAAGGGTTAGGGTAGCTTCAATGAAGCTAAGGGTTAGGGTAGCTCCAATGAAGCTAAGGGTTAGGGGTAGCTTCAATGAAGATAGTATGGGTTAGGGTAGCTTCAATGAAGTTAAGGGTTAGGGGTAGCTTCAATGAGGTTAAGGGTTAGGGGTAGCTTCAATGAAGTTAAGGGTTAGGGGTAGCTTCAATGAAGTTAAGGGTTAGGATAGTTTCAGTGAGGTTAAGGTAGCTTCAATGAGGTTAAGGGTTAGACACAGAAAGCAAAACAAATCTAAGGGAAGTTTGTTTTGAAGTGTTTTTTCCTATATCTGAGATATAAAAAGATCAGGAAATGATTTAATTTTAACAAATATTCAGCCCCTTTTTTGAGGAACACCCTCATCTTGTTCCACTTATCAGACATTCAGGTAGGGGTTGATCTTGTTCCATATCAAGAAGGCATTGTATGAGGACTCATCAATGATGTTATGGAATATGACCAGGGGCCAGCAGGCAGTCATCCTCCTGCAGCTGTAAGTTCCAATGACCTTGTCCAGGTTTTCCATGACTCCTTTGTTGTTGTTGTAGTCCAGGATGATGGCTGGTTTCCTGTCCTCACGATCACTGATCTCAGCTGTTTTGTGCAGTGTGCTCAGGAGGACCACATTCTTGTTCTCTTGGGAGGTAAGAAATTAGAGTGGTGGTGGGGGTGAAGGCAAACTTTGATGAGAAGGCCTCACCCCCTTGTTGTGAGGAGTGCAAGGGGGAGCTCAGGCTTGTTCTTTCTAACTGTGCCAACCATGGTGATCTTCCTCTTCAGGAGCTGCTGGCTGAGTTCAATCAGTAGCACACATAATCTCAATTTATCACTGTGTGTGTGTGTGTGTGTGTCTTTCTGGTTTTTGTGGTGTGTAAATGATTTTATAACTGATCCTAAGACAATCTTTGTACCCTGTGGTGTACAGCTTCCATGGAAA
>NC_088410.1:15141944-15146944 GCF_034236695.1 Oncorhynchus nerka
GAGAGGGAACAACACACAGAGTTAGGGAGAGAGAGAGAGAGAGGGAACAACACACAGAGTTAGGGAGAGAGAGAGAGAGAGGGAACAACACACAGAGTTAGGGAGAGAGAGAGAGAGGGGAACAACACACAGAGTTAGGAGAGAGAGAGAGGAACAACACACAGAGTTAGGGAGAGAGAGAGGGAACAACACACAGAGTTAGGAGAGAGAGAGAACAACACACAGAGTTAGGAGAGAGAGAGAGGGGAACAACACACAGAGTTAGGGAGAGAGAGAGAGGGAAAAACACACAGAGTTAGGAGAGAGAGAGAGAGAGGGGAACAACACAGAGTTAGGGAGAGAGAGAGAGGGAACAACACAGAGTTAGGGAGAGAGAGAGAGAGGAACAACACACAGAGTTAGGGAGAGAGAGAGAGAGGGAACAAATACACAGAGTTAGGGAGAGAGAGAGAGAGAGGGAACAACACACAGAGTTAGGGAGAGAGAGAGAGAGGAACAACACAGAGAGTTAGGGAGAGAGAGAGAGAGAGGGAACAACACAGAGAGTTAGGGAGAGAGAGAGAGAGGGAAACAACACAGAGGGAGAGAGAGAGAGAGAGAGAGAGAGAGGGAACAACACACAGAGTTAGGAGAGAGAGAGAGGGAACAACACAGAGTTAGAGAGAGAGAGAGAGAGAGGGAACAACACACAGAGTTAGGGAGAGAGAGAGAGGGAGAGAGGAAGGGAACACACAGAGTTAGGGAGAGTTAGAGAGAGAGAGAGAGAACAACACACAGAGTTAGGGAGAGAGAGAGAGAGAGGGGGAACAACACACAGAGTTAGGGAGAGAGAGAGAGAGAGAGGAACAACACACAGAGTTAGGGAGAGAGAGAGAGAGAAGGGGGGGAACAACACACAGAGTTAGGGAGAGAGAGAGAGAGGAGAGTTAGGGGAGAGAGAGGGAACAACACACAGAGTTAGGGAGAGAGAGAGAGAGAGAGTTAGGGAACAACACACAGAGTTAGGGAGAGAGAGAGAGAGAGAGAGGGGGAACAACACACAGAGTTAGGGAGAGAGAGAGAGAGAGAGAGGGGGAACAACACACAGAGTTAGGGAGAGAGAGAGAGAGAGAAACAACACAGAGAGTTAGGGAGAGAGAGAGGGAACAACACACAGAGTTAGGGAGAGAGAGAGAGAGAGAGGGGGAACAACACACAGAGTTAGGGAGAGAGAGAGAGGGATCACACAGAGTTAGGGAGAGAGAGAGAGAGAGAACAACACACAGAGTTAGGGAGAGAGAGAGAGAGAGAGAGGGGGAACAAACACAGAGTTAGGGAGAGAGAGAGAGAACAACACAGAGTTAGGGAGAGAGAGAGAGGGAACAACACACAGAGTTAGGAGAGAGAGAGAGAGAGAGGGGAACAACACACAGAGTTAGGGAGAGAGAGAGAGAGAGAGGGAAACAACACACAGAGTTAGGGAGAGAGAGAGAGAGAGGGGGGGAACAACACACAGAGTTAGGGAGAGAGAGAGAGAGAGGGGGAACAACACACAGAGTTAGGGAGAGAGAGAGAGAGAGAGAGAGAGGGGGAAAACAACACACAGAGTTAGGGAGAGAGAGAGAGAGAGAGGAACACAACACAGAGTTAGGGAGTTAGAGAGAGAGAGAGAGAGAGGGGGAACAACACACAGAGTTAGGGAGAGAGAGAGGGAACAACACAGAGAGTTAGGAGAGAGGAAGGAGGGAACAACACACAGAGTTAGGGAGAGAGAGAGAGAGAGAGGAGAGAACAACACACACAGAGTTAGGGAGAGAGAGAGAGAGAGAGGGGAGGGACAACACACAGAGTTAGGGAGAGAGAGAGAGAGAGGGAACAACACACAGAGTTAGGGAGAGAGAGAGAGAGAGAGAGAGGGGAACAACACACAGAGTTAGGGAGAGAGAGAGAGGGGAACAACACAGAGAGTTAGGGAGAGAGAGAGAGAGGGGAACAACACACAGAGTTAGGAGAGAGAGAGAACAACACACAGAGTTAGGGAGAGAACAACACACAGAGTTAGGGAGAGAGAGAGAGAGGAACAACACACAGAGTTAGGGAGAGAGAGAGAGAGAGGAAATAACACACAGAGTTAGGGAGAGAGAGAGAGAGAGAGAGAGAGAGGGGAACAACAACAGAGTTAGGGAGAGTTAGAGAGAGAGAGAGAGGGGGGAACAACACAGAGAGTTAGGGAGAGAGAGAGAGAGAGGGAACAACACACAGAGTTAGGGAGAGAGAGAGAGAGGGGAACAACACACAGAGTTAGGGAGAGAGAGAGAGAGAGAAACAACACACAGAGTTAGGGAGAGAGAGAGAGAGGAACAACACACAGAGTTAGGGAGAGAGAGAGAGGGAACAACACACAGAGTTAGGGAGAGAGAGAGAGAGGAGGGAACAACACACAGAGTTAGGGAGAGAGAGAGAGAGAGAGAGAGAGAGAGAGAGGGAACAACACACAGAGTTAGGGAGAGAGAGAGAGAGAGAGGGGGAACAACACACAGAGTTAGGGAGAGAGAGAGAGAGAGAGAGAGGGGGAACAACACACAGAGTTAGGGGGAGAGAGAGAGAGAGGAACAACACACAGAGTTAGGGGAGAGAGAGAGAGAGGGGAACAACACACAGAGTTAGGGAGAGAGAGAGAGAGAGAGGAACAACACACAGAGTTAGGGAGAGAGAGAGAGAGAGGGGAACAACAACACAGAGTTAGGGAGAGAGAGAGAGGAGAACAACACACAGAGTTAGGGAGGAGAGAGAGAGAGAACAACACACAGAGTTAGGGAGAGAGAGAGAGAGAGAGAGAGGGGGAACAACACACAGAATTAGGGAGAGAGAGAGAGAGAGAGAGAGAGGGAACAACACACAGAGTTAGGGAGAGAGAGAGAGAGAGAGAGGGGGAACAACACACAGAGTTAGGGAGAGAGAGAGAGAGAGGGAACAACACACAGAGTTAGGGAGAGAGAGAGAGAGGAGGGGGAAACAACACACAGAGTTAGGAGAGAGAGAGAGAGAGAGGGGGAACAACACACAGAGTTAGGGAGAGAGAGAGAGAGGAGAAACAACACACAGAGTTAGGGAGAGAGAGAGAGAGAGAGGGGAAACAACACACAGAGTTAGGGAGAGAGAGAGAGAGGGGGAACAACACACAGAGTTAGGGAGAGAGAGAGAGAGAGAGGGAACAACACACAGAGTTAGGGAGAGAGAGAGAGGGAACAACACACAGAGTTAGGGAGAGAGAGAGAGAGAGAGGGAACAACACACAGAGTTAGGGAGAGAGAGAGAGGGAACAACACAGAGAGTTAGGGAGAGAGAGAGAGGGAACAACACACAGAGTTAGGGAGAGAGAGAGAGAGAGGGAACAACACACAGAGTTAGGGAGAGAGAGAGAGGGAACAACACACAGAGTTAGGGGGAGAGAGAGAGAGAGGGAACAACACAGAGTTAGGGAGAGAGAGAGAGAGGGAACAACACACAGAGTTAGGGAGAGAGGGAGAGAGAGGGAACAACAGAGAGGAACAACACACAGAGTTAGGGAGAGAGACAGAGAGAGAGAGAGAGAGGGAACAACACACAGAGTTAGGAGAGAGAGAGAGAGGGAACAACACAGAGAGTTAGGGAGAGAGAGAGAGGGAGAGGAAGAAGGGAACAACACAGAGTTAGGAGAGAGAGAGAGAGGAACAACACACAGAGTTAGGGAGAGAGAGAGAGAGAGGAACAACAGAGAGAGTTACAGAGTTAGGAGAGAGAGAGGAACAACACACAGAGTTAGGGAGAGAGAGAGAGAGGGAAACAACACACAGAGTTAGGGAGAGAGAGAGAGAGAGGAGAGGGGAACAACACACAGAGTTAGGAGAGAGAGAGAGAGGAACAACACACAGAGTTAGGGAGAGAGAGAGAGAACAAACAACACAGAGAGTTAGGGAGAGAGAGAGAGAACACACAGAGTTAGGGGAGAGAGAGAAGAGAGAGAGGGGGAACAACACACAGAGTTAGGGAGAGAGAGAGAGAGAGAGGAGGAACAACACACAGAGTTAGGGAGAGAGAGAGAGAGGAGTTAGAGAGAGAGGGAACAACACACAGAGTTAGGGAGAGAGAGAGAGAGAGAGGGGGAACAACACACAGAGTTAGGGAGAGAGAGAGAGAGAGGGGAACAACACACAGAGTTAGGGGAGAGAGAGAGGGGAACAACACACAGAGTTAGGGAGAGAGAGAGAGAGAGGGAACAACACACAGAGTTAGGGAGAGAGAGAGAGGGAACAACACACAGAGTTAGGGAGAGAGAGAGAGAGAGAGGGGAACAACACACAGAGTTAGGGAGAGAGAGAGAGAGAGAGAGGGGAACAACACACAGAGTTAGGGAGAGAGAGAGAGAGGGGGAACAACACACAGAGTTAGGGAGAGAGAGAGAGGGAACAACACACAGAGTTAGGGAGAGAGAGAGAGGGGGAACAACACACAGAGTTAGGGAGAGAGAGAGAGAGAGAGGGGAACAACACACAGAGTTAGGGAGAGAGAGAGAGAGAGGGGGAAACAACACACAGAGTTAGGGAGAGAGAGAGAGAGAGAGAGGGGAACAACACACAGAGTTAGGGAGAGAGAGAGAGAGAGAGAGAGGGGGAACAACACACAGAGTTAGGGAGAGAGAGAGAGAGAGGGAACAACACACAGAGTTAGGGAGAGAGAGAGAGAGAGAGAGAGGGGGAACAACACACAGAGTTAGGGAGAGAGAGAGAGGGAACAACACAGAGAGTTAGGGAGAGAGAGAGAGAGGAGGAACAACACACAGAGTTAGGGAGAGAGAGAGAGAGAGAGGGGGAACAACACACAGAGTTAGGGAGAGAGAGAGAGGGGGGGAACAACACACAGAGTTAGGGAGAGAGGGAGAGAGAGAGGGAACAACACACAGAGTTAGGGAGAGAGAGAGAGAGAGGGAACAACACACAGAGTTAGGGAGAGAGAGAGAGGGGGGGAACAACACACAGAGT
>NC_088410.1:15154444-15174444 GCF_034236695.1 Oncorhynchus nerka
AAGTGGTGTGTGTGTCTCCTACCCTGCAGGAGGCTGGTGAAGTGGTGTGTGTGTCTCCTACCCTGCAGGAGGCTGGTGAAGTGGTGTGTGTGTCTCCTACCCTCCAGGAGGCTGGTGAAGTGGTGTGTGTGTCTCCTACCCTCCAGGAGGTTGATGAAGTGGTGTGTGTTTCCTACCCGCTGAATGATGTCCAGGAGGCTGGTGAAGTGGTGTGTGTCTCCTACCCTCCAGGAGGCTGGTGAAGTGGTGTGTGTATCCTACCCTCCAGGAGGCTGGTGAAGTGGTGTGTGTGTGTATCCTACCCTCCAGGAGGCTGGTGAAGTGGTGTGTGTGTGTATCCTACCCTCCAGGAGGCTGGTGAAGTGGTGTGTGTGTGTATCCTACCCTCCAGGAGGCTGGTGAAGTGGTGTGTGTGTGTATCCTACCCTCCAGGAGGCTGGTGAAGTGGTGTGTGTGTGTATCCTACCCTCCAGGAGGCTGGTGAAGTGGTGTGTGTGTGTCTCCTACCCTCCAGGAGGCTGGTGAAGTGGTGTGTCTCCCCTACCCTCCAGGAGGCTGGTGAAGTGGTGTGTGTCTCCTACCCTCCAGGAGGCTGGTGAAGTGGTGTGTGTCTCCTACCCTCCAGGAGGCTGGTGAAGTGGTGTGTGTGTCTCCTACCCTCTGAATGATGTCCAGGAGGCTGGTGAAGTGGTGTGTGTCTCCTACCCTCCAGGAGGCTGGTGAAGTGGTGTGTGTGTCTCCTACCCTCCAGGAGGCTGGTGAAGTGGTGTGTGTGTCTCCAACCCTCCAAGAGGCTGGTGAAGTGGTGTGTGTGTCTCCTACCCTCCAGGAGGCTGGTGAAGTGGTGTGTGTGTCTCCTACCCTCTGAATGATGTCCAGGAGGCTGGTGAAGTGGTGTGTACTACAGCTCTCAGCCAGGTCCACCAGTAGCTGGGTAGCCTGTCTCCTCACAGCCAGGTCTCTGTCCTCTGCTATCCCACTGAGCTGAGGAACCACCACCACCTCGATCAGCTCCTCCTGGGAAGGAGAAGACAGAATGAACACGCAGGGGGAGATGGAGAGAACGGGAGAGGGAGTGAAGGAGAATAGTTTGATGGTGAGTGAGTGGGTGAGTACCTCATAGAGCTGGCGGTTGGTGCTGAGGACAAAGGAGAGGATGTGAAGCACTTTGATCCTGATCACACTACGACTCTCATTCCTGGGGGGGAAAGAGAGAGAGAGAGAGACACACAGAAAGAGAGAGAGAGAGAGCGAGAGAGAGAGAGAGAGCGAGAGAGAGAGAGAGAGAGAGAGAGAGAGAGAGAGAGAGAGACCCAGAGAGAGGAGAGAGACCCAGAGAGAGGAGAGAGAGAGAGAGAGACCCAGAGAGAGGAGAGAGAGAGAGAGCGAGAGAGAGAGAGAGAGAGAGAGAGACCCAGAGAAGCAGTTTAACACACTTTCTTTCCCTAAATAATGTTCAACATAAGACGGGAATGACAATCACTCAACGGGCACCTATAACAACTTATAGTTTGGTTTTTGTTTCCATGGCGACTGCCTGTTTTGGTATCCGTGGCGACCACACGGCACTATACAGTTACCTAAAGAACTTCTCCATAAGGCGGTGTAGGCTCTGGATCCACCCGTCTTTAGCTGGCTGTATGGACTGGGCCCGGTACGATATCAGAGTCAGCACCGACGCATCCTGATGACATCACAACAACAACTCCTTACAAGAACAATGGAAGACAAAGTGAAGGCAAATAACAGACATCACACAAAGACTGTCAGACACAGGGAGAAAAGAGAGAGAGGAGGAAAGGAGAAGAGGAGGAAGAGGAGGAAAGGAGAAGAGGAGGGAGAGGAGGAAAGGAGAAGAGGAGGAAAGGAGAAGATGGGGAAGTGGAAGAAAGGAGAAGAGGAGGAAAGGAGAAGAAGGGGAAGAGGAGGAAATGAGAAGTGGAGGAAAGGAGAAGAGGAGGAAAGGAGAAGATGGGGAAGAAGAGGAAAGGAGAAGAGGGGGAAGAAGAGGAGGAAGAAGAGGAGGAAAGGAGAAGAGGGTGAAGAAGAGGAGAAGATGGGGAAGAAGAGGAAAGGAGAAGATGGGGGAAGAAGAGGAAAGGAGAAGAGGGGAAGAAGAGGAAAGGAGAAGAGGAGAAGATGGGGAAGAAGAGGAAAGGAGAAGAGGAGAAGAGGAAAGAAGGGATGGGGAGAAGAGAAGAGGAGGAAAGGAGAAGAGGAGGAAAGGAGAAGATGGGGAAGAAGAGGAAAGGAGAAGAGGGGAGAAGATGGGGAAGAAGAGGAAAGGAGAAAGGAGAAGAGGGGAAAGAAGAAGATGGAGAAGAAGAAGAGAGGAGGAAAGAGGAGAAGAGGAGGAAGGAAAGAAAGGAGAAGATGGGGAAGGAGAAGGGGGGAAGAGGAAAGGAGAAGAGGGGAAGAGAGAAGGAGAAGAGGAAGAAGAGGAGAAAGGAGAAGATGGGGAAGAAGAGGAAAGGAGAAGAGGAGGAAGAGAAGAGGGGGCAGAAGAGGAAAGGAGAAGAGGAGGAAAGGAGAAGAGGGGAAGAAGAGGAAAGGAGAAGAGGGGAAGAGGAGGAAAGGAGAAGAGGAGGAAGAGGAAAAGAAGAGGAGGAAAGGGAAAGAAGATGGGGAAGAAGAGGAAAGGAGAAGAGGGGGAAGAAGAGGAGAAGAGGAGAAGAGGGGCAGAAGAGGAAAGGAGAAGAGGAGGAAAGGAGAAGAGAAGGGAAGAGGAGAAAGAGGGGGAAGAAGAGGAAAGGAGAAGAGGGGGAAAGGAGAAGAGGAGGAAAGAGGAAAGGAGAAGAGGGGGAAGAGAGGGGAAAGGAGAAGAGGGGAAGAAGAGGAAAGGAGAAGATGGGGAAGAAGAGGAAAGGAGAAGAGGGGGAAGAAGAGGGGGAAGAGAAAAAGGAGAAGAGGAGGAAGAAGAGGAAAGGAGAAGAGGGGGAAGAAGAGAAAAGGAGAAGAGGGGAAGAAGAGGAAAGGAGAAGAGGAGGAAGAAGAGGAAAGGAGAAGAGGAGGAAAGGAGAAGAGGAAGAAGAGGAGAAGAGGGAAGAAGAAGAAGAGGAAAGGAGAAGAGGGGGAAGAAGAGGAAAGGAGAAGATGGGGCAGAAGAGGAAAGGAGAAGAGGGGGAAGAGGAAAAGGAAAGGAGAAGAGGGGAAGATGGGAGAAGAGGGAAGAAGAGGAAAGAAAGGAAAGGAGAAGATGGGGAAGAAGAGGAAAGGAGAAGAGGGGGAGGAGGAAAGGAGAAGATGGGGAAGAAGAGGAAAGGAGAAGAGGAGGAAAGGAGAAGATGGGGGAGAAGAGGAGGAAAGAGGGGAGGAGAAAGGAGAAGATGGGGAAGAGGAGAAGAAGAGGAGGAAGAAGAGGAAAGGAGAAGAGGGGAAGAAGAGGAAAGGAGAAGAGGGGGAAGAAGAGGAAAGGAGAAGAGGAGAAAGGAGAAGAGGAAGAAGAGGAAAGGAGAGGGGGAAGAAGAGGAAAGGAGAAGAGGAGGAAGAAGAGGAAAGGAGAAGAGGAGGAAAGGAGAAGAGAAGAAGAGGAAAGGAGAAGATGGGGAAGAAGAGGAAAGGAGAAGAGGAAGAAGAGAAAGGAGAAGAGGGGGAAGAAGAGGAAAGGAGAAGATGGGGCAGAAGAGGAAAGGAGAAGAGGAGGAAAGGAGAAGAGAAGAAGAGAAAGGAGAAGAGGAGGAAGAAGAAGGGAGAAGAAAGGAAAGAGAGAAGAGGGGGAAGAAGAGGAAAGGAGAAGAGGGGGAAGAAGAGGGAAAGGAGAAGAGGGGGAAGAAGAAAAAGGAGAAGAGGGGAAGAAGAGAAAGGGGGAAGAAGAGGAGGAAAGGAGAAGAGGGGAAGAAGAGGAAAGGAGAAGAGGGGAAGAAGAGGGAAGGAGGAAAGGAGAGATGGGGAAGAAGAGGGAAAGGAGAAGAGGAGGAAAGAAGAAAAGAAGAGAAAGGAGAAGAGGAGGAAAGGAGAAGATGGGGGAAGAAGAGGAAAGGAGAAGATGGGGAAGAAGAGGAAAGGAGAAGAGGGGGAAGAAGAGGAAAGGAGAAGAGGGGGAAGAAGAGAAAGGAGAAGAGGGGGAAGAAGAGGAAAGGAGAAGATGGGGCAGAAGAGGAAAGGAGAAGAGGAGAAGAGGAAAGGAGAAGAGGGGGAGAAGAGGAAAGGAGAAGAGGGGAAAGGAGAAGAGGAAAGAGAAGGGGGGAAGAGGAGGAAAGGAGAAGATGGGGAAGAAGAGGAAAAGAGAGAAGAGGGGGAAGAAGAGGAAAGGAGAAGAGGAGGAAAGGGAAGAAGAGGAAAGGAGAAGAGGGGGAAGAAGAGGAAAGGAGAAGATGGGGAAGAAGAGGAAAGAAGAGAAGAGGAGGAAAGGAGAAGATGAGGGGCAATGAAGAGGGAAAGGAGAAGATGGGGAAGAAGAGGAAAGGAGAAGATGGGGAAGAAGAGGAAAGGAGAAGATGGGGAAGAAGAGGAAAGGAGAAGAGGGGGAAGAAGAGGAAAGGAGAAGATGGGGAAGAAGAGGAAAGGAGAAGAGGAGGAAAGGAGAAGATGGGGAAGAAGAGGAAAGGAGAAGAGGAGGAAAGGAGAAGAAGAGGAAGGGAAGAGGAAAGGAGGAGGGGGGAAGAAGAGGAGAAAGAGGGGGAAGAAGAGGAAAGGAGAAGAGGGGAAGAAGAGGAAAGGAAAGAGGGAAGAAGAGGAAAGAGAAGAGGAAAGAAGAAGAGGGGGAGAAGAGGAGGAAAGGAGAAGAGGGGGCAGAAGAGGAAAGGAGAAGATGGGGAAGAAGAGAAAGGAGAAGATGGGGAAGAAGAGGAAAGGAAAGAGAGAAAGGAGAAGATGGGGAAGAAGAGGAAAGGAGAAGAGGAGGAAAGGAGAAGATGGGGAGAAGAGAAGAGGAAAGGAGAAGAGGAGGAAGAAGAGGGAGAAGAAGAAAGAAGAGGGGGAAGAAGAAAGGAGAAGAGGGGAAGAAGAGGAAAGGAGAAGATTGGGGAAGAAGAGGAAAGGAGAAGAGGGGAAGAAGAGGAAAGGAGAAGAGGGGAAGAAGAGGAAAGGAGAAGAGGGGGAAGAAGAGGAAAGGAGAAGAGGGGAAGAAGAGGAAAGGAGAAGAGGGGGAAGAAGAGGAAAGGAGAAGAGGGGGAAGAAGAGGAAAGGAGAAGAGGAAAGAGAGGAGAAAGGAGAAGAGGAGGAAAGGAGAAGATGGGGAAGAAGAGGAAGAGAGAAGAGGAGGAAGAGAAGAGGAAAGAAGAGAAGAGGAGGAGGGGGAAGAAGAGGAAAGGAGAAGAGGGGGAAGAAGAGGAAAGGAGAAGATGGAGAAGAGGAAAGGAGAAGAAGGAGAAGAGGGGAAGAAGAGAAAGGAGAAGAGGAAAAATGAGAAGATGGGGAAGAGGAAAAGGAGAAGATGGGGAAGAAGAGGAAAGAAGAGAAGAAGAGGAAAGGAGAAGAGGAGGGAAGAAGAGGAAAGGAGAAGAGAGGAAAGGAGAAGAGGGGAAGAAGAGGAAAGGAGAAGATGAGAAGAGGAAAAAGGAGAAGAGGGGAAGAAGAGGAAAGAGAAGATGAAGAAGAGGAAAGGAGAAGAGGAGGAAAGGAGAAGAGGAGAAGAGGAGAAGAGGAAAAGGAGTAGAAAGGAGAAGATGGGGGAAGAAGAGGAAAGAGAAGAGGGGGGAAGAGAAAGGAGAAGAGAAGAGGAAAGGAGAAGAGGGAGAAGAAGAGGAAAGGAGAAGAGGGGGAAGAAGAGGAGGAAGGAGAAGAGGGGGAAGAAGAGGAAAGGAGAAGATGGGGAAGAAGAGGAAAGGAGAAGAGAGGAAAGAGAAGATGGGGAAGAAGAGGAAAGGAGAAGAGGAGGAAAAGAAGATGGGGGAAGAAGGGAGAAGATGAGGAAGAAGAGAGAAGAGGGGAAAGAAGAGGAAAGGAGAAGAGGAGGGAAGAGGAGAAGAGGGGAAGAAGAGGAAAGGAGAAGAGGGGGAAGAAGAGGAAAGGAGAAGAGGGGGAAGAAGAAGAAAGGAGAAGAGGGAAAGGAGAAGAGGGGAAGAAGAGGAAAGGAGAAGAGGGGAAAAGAGAAGAGGAGAAGAAAGAAGAGGAAAGGAGAAGAGGGGGAAGAAGAGGAGGAAAGGAGAAGAGGAGGAAGAAGAGAAGAGGAGGAGAAGAGGAAAGAGAAGAGGGGAAGAAGAGGAAAGAGAAGAGGGGAAGAAGAGGAAAGGAGAAGATGGGAAAGAAAGAGGGAAGAAGAGAAAGGAGAAGAGGGGGAAGAAGAGGAAAGGAGAAGATGGGGAAGAAGAGGAAAGGAGAAGAGAGAAGAGAAGGGGAAGAAGAGGAAAGGAGAAGAGGGGGAGAAGAGGAAAGAAGAGAAGAGGAAAGGAGAAGAGGAGGAAAGGAGAAGAAGAAGAGGAAAGGAGAAGAGGGGGGAAAGATGGGGAAGAAGAGAAAGGAGAAGATGGGAGAAGAGGAAAGGAGAAGAGGGGGAAGAAGAGGAAAGGAGAAGAGGAAATGGAAGAAGAGGAGGAAAGAGGGGGAGGAAAGGAGAAGATGGGGGAAGAAGAGAAAAGGAAAGAAGAGGAAAGGAGAAGAGGGGAAAGAGGAAAGGAGAAGAGGAGGAAAGAGAAGAGGAGAAGAGGAAAGGAGAAGAGGAAGAAGAGGAAGAAGAGGGGGAAGAAGAGGAAAGGAGAAGATGGGAAGAGAGGGGAAGAGGGGGAAGAAGAGGAAAGGAGAAGAAGAGGGGAAGAAGAGGAAAGGAGAAGAGGAGGAAAGGAGAAGAAGAAGAAAGAGGGGGAAGAAGAGGAAAGGAGAAGAGGAGAAGAGGAGAAGAGGAAAAGGAGAGGAGAGAAGAAAGGAGGAAAGGAGAAGAGGAGGAAAGGAGAAGATGGGGAAGAAGAGGAAAGGAGAAGAGGGGAAGAAGAGGAGAAGATGGGGAAGAAGAGGAAAGGAGAAGAGGGGAAGAAGAAAAGGAAAGAGGAGAAAGGAGAAGAAGAAGAGAAAGGAGAAGAGGGGGAAGAAGAGGAAAGGAGAAGAGGGGGAAGAAGAGGAAAGGAGAAGATGGGAAGAAGAGGAAAGGAGAAGAGGGGGAAGAAGAGGAAAGGAGAAGAGGAAAGGAAGAAAGAGGAAAGGAGAAGAGGAGGAAGAAGAGGAAGAGGAAAGAGGAAAAGGAGAAGAAGAGGAAAGGAGAAGAGGAAAGGAGAAGAGAAGAGGGGGAAGAAGAGAGAAGATGGGGAAGAAGAGGAAAGGAGAAGAGGAGGAAAGGAGAAGAGGGGGAAGAAGAGGAAAGGAGAAGAGGAAAAAGGAGAAGATGGGGGAAGAGGAAAGGAGAAGAGGGGAAGAAGAGGAAAGGAGAAGAGGAAAAGGAGAAAGAGGAAGAGGGGAAGAAGAGGAAAGGAGAAGATGGGGAAGAAGAGGAAAGGGAGAAGAAGGGGGAGAAGAGGGAAGGAGAAGAGGGGCAGAAGAAGAGAAAGGAGAAGAGGGGATGAAGAAGAGGGAGAAGAGGAGAAAAGAGAAGGGGGAAGAAGAGGAAAGGAGAAGAGGGGGAAGAAGAGGAAAGGAGAAGATGGGGAAGAAGAGGAAAGGAGAAGAGGGGGAAGAAGAGGAAAGGAGAAGAGGGGGAAGAAGAAAGGAGAAGATGGGAAAGAGGAAGAGGAGAAGAGGAGGAAAGGAGAAGATGGGGAAGAAGAGAAGAGGAGAAGAGGAAGAAGAGGAAAGGAAGAAGAGGGGGAAGAAGAGGAAAGGAGAAGAGGAGGAAGAAGAGGAAAGGAGAAGAGGAAAAGGAGAAGAGGGGAAGAAGAGGAAAGGAGAAGAGGGGGAAAGAGGAAAGGAGAAGAAAGGAGAAGAGGGGAAGAGGAGGGAGGAAAAGGAGAAGAGGGGAAGAAGAGGGAGGAGGAAAGAGAGGAAAGGAGAAGATGGGGAAGAAGAGGAAAGGGAGAAGAGGGGGAAGAAGAGGAAAGGAGAAGAGAAAGAAATAGAAGAGGAAGAGGAGAAGAGAGGAAAAGGAGAAGATGGGGGAAGAAGAGGGAAAAGGAGAAGAAGAGGAAAGGAGAAGATGGGGGAAGAAGAGGAAAGGAGAAGATGGGAAGAAGAGGAAAGGAGAAGAGGGGGAAGAAGAGGAAAGGAGAAGATGGGGAAGAAGAGGAAAGGAGAAGAGGGGGAAGAAGAGGAAAGGAGAAGAGGGGAAGAAGAGGAGAAGAGAAGATAGGAAAGGAGAAGAAGGGGGGAAGAGGAGAAAGGAGAAGAGGGGAAGAAGAGGAAAGGAGAAGAGGGGGAAGAAGAGGAAAGGAGGAAAGGAGAAGAGGGGAAGAGGAGAAAAGGAGAAGATGGGAAGAAGAGGGAAAGGAGAAGAGGGGGAAGAAGAGGAAAGGAGAAGAGGGGGAAGAAGAGGAAAGGAGAAGAAGGGGAAAGGAGAAGAGGGGGAAGAGGAGAAAAAGGAGAAGAGGAAAAGGAAGATGGGGAAGAGGAAAGGAGAAGATGGGGGAAGAAGAGGAAAGGAGAAGAGGAGAAAGAGAGGGGGAAGAAGAGGAAATGAGAAGAGGAAAGGAAGAAGAGGAAGAAGAGGGGAAGAAGAGGAAAGGAGAAGAGGGGGAAGAAGAGGAAAGGAGAAGAGGAGGAAGAGAAGAGGGGAAGAAGAGGAGAAAGAGGAGAAGAGGAGAAGAGGAGAAGAAGAGGAAAGGAGAAGAGGGGGAAGAAGAGGAAAGGAGAAGAGGAGGAAGAGGAGAAGAAGAGGGGAAGAAGAGAAAGGAGAAGAGGGGGAAGAAGAGGAAAGGAGAAAGAGGGGAGAAGAGGAAAGGAGAAGAAGAAGAGGAAAGAGAAGAGGAAAGGAGAAGAGGAGGAAAGGAGAAGAGGGGGAAGAAGAGGAAAGGAGAAGAGGGGGAAGAAGAGGAAAGGAGAAGAGGGGGAAGAGGGGGAAAGGAGAAGAGGAAAGGAAGAGAGAAAGAGGGGAAGAAGAGGAAAGGAGAAGAGGGGGAAGAAGAGGAGGAAAGGAGAAGAGGAAGAAGAGAAGAAGAGGAAAGGAGAAGAGGGGAAGAAGAGGAAAGGAGAAGAGGGGAAAGAGGAGAAGAAGAGAAAGGAGAAGAGGGGGAAGAAGAGAAGGAGAAGAGGAGAAGAAAGGAGAAGAGGGGAGAAGAAAAGGAGAAGAGGGGGAAGAAGAGGAAAGGAGAAGAGGGGGAAGAAGAGAGAAAGGAGAAGAGGAGAAGAGGGGAAGAAGAGGAAAGGAGAAGAGGAAAGAAGAGGAAAGGAGAAGATGGGGAAGAAGAGGAAAGGAGAAGAGGAGGAAAGGAGAAGAGGAAGAGGAGAAGAGAAGAGAAGAAGAAAAGGAGAAGAGGGGAAGAAGAGGAAAGGAGAAAGGGGGAGAAGAGGGGAGAAGAGGGGGAGAAGAGGAAAGGAGAAGAGGAGAAGAAGAGGAAAGGGAAAAAGGAGAAGATGGGGAAGAAGAGGAAAGGAGAAGAGGAGGAAGGAGAAGAGGAGGAAAGAGAAGAGGGGGAGAAGAGGGGGAAGAAGAGGAAAGGAGAAGATGGGGAAGAAGAGGAAAGGAGAAGAGGAGGAAAGGAGAAGAGGGGAAGAAGAAAGGAAAGAAGAGGGGGAAGAAGAGGAAAGGAGAAGAGGGGGAAGAAGAGAAAGGAGAAGAGGGGGAAGAAGAGGAAAGGAGAGAAGATGAAGAAGAGAAGAGGAGGAAGAGGAAAGAAGAGGAAAGAAGAGGAAAGGAGAAGAGGGGAAGAAGAGGAAAGGAGAAGAGGAAAAGAGGAAAGAAGAGGAAAGGAGAAGAGGAAAGAAGAGAGAAGAGGGGGAAGAAGAGGAAAGGAGAAGATGGGGAAGAAGAGGAAAGGAGAAGATGGGGAAGAAGAGGAAAGGAGAAGAAGAAGAGGGGAGAAGAGGGGGAAGAAGAAAGGAGAAGATGGAGAAGAGGGGGAAGAAGAGGAAAGGAAAGAGGGGGAAGAAGAGGAAAGGAGAAGAGGAGAAGAGAAAGGAGAAGAGGGGGAAAAGAAAGAGGGGGAGAAGAGGAGGAAGAAGAGGAAAGGAGAAGAGGAGGAAAAGAGGAGAAGAGGGGGAAGAAGAGGAAAGGAGAAGAGGAGGAAGAAGAGGAAAGGAAGAAGAGGAGGAGAAGAGGAGGAAAGAGGAGGAAGAGGAGAGAGGGGAAGAAGAGGAAAGGAGAAGAGGAGAAGAGGAAAGGAGAAGAGGGGGAAGAAGAGGAAAGGAGAAGAGGAGGAAAGGAGAAGATGGGGAAGAAGAGGAAAGGAGAAGAGGGGGAAGAGGAAAGGAGAAGATGGGGAAGAAGAGGAAAGGAGAAGAGGGGGAAGAAGAGGAAAGGAGAAGAGGGGCAGGAAGAAGAGAAGAAAAGGAGAAGATGGGGAAGAAAAGGAGAAGAAAGGAGAAGAGGGAAGAAGAGGAAGAGGAGAAGAAGAGGAAAGGAGAAGATGGGGAAGAAGAGGAAAGGAGAAGAGGAGGAAAGGAGAAGAGGAAAGAAGAGGAAAGGAAAGAGGGGAAGAAGAAGAGGAGAAGAGGGGGAAGAAGAGGAAAGGAGAAGAGGAAAGAAGAGGAAAGAAGAAGGGGAAGAAGAGGAAAGGAGAAGAGGAGAAAGGAGAAGAAGAGGAAAGGAGAAGAGGGGGAAGAAGAGGAAAGGAGAAGAGGGGAAGAAGAGGAAAGGAGAAGAGGGGGAAGAGGAGGAGAAGAGGAAAGAGAGAAGAGAGGAAGAGAAGAAGAGGAGGAAAGGAGAAGAGGGGGAAGAAGAGGAAAGGAGAAGAGGAAAGGAGAAGATGGGGAAGAAGAGGAAAGGAGAAGAGGGGGAGAAGAGGAAAAGGAGAAGAGAAGATGGGAAGAAGAGGAAAGGAGAAGAGGGGAAGAAGAGGAAAGGAGAAGAGGAGAAGAAAGGAGAAGAGGGGGCAGAAGAGGAAAGGAGAAGAGGAGGGGGAAGAGGGGAAGAAGAGGAAAGGAGAAGAGGAAAGGAAAGAGAGAAGAGAAGAGGGAAGAGAGGAAAGGAGAAGAGGGGAGAAGAGGAAAGGAGAAGAGGAGAAGAGGAAAAGAAGATGGGGAAGAAGAGGAAAGGAGAAGAGGGGAAGAAAGAGGAAGAGGGAGAAGAGGGGGAAGAAGAGGAAAGGAGAAGAGGAGGAAAGGAGAAGATGGGGAAGAGGGGGAAGAAGAGGAGGAAAGGAGAAGAGGGGGAAGAAGAGGAAAGGAGAAGAGGGGGAGAAGAAAAGGAAGAGGGGGAAGAAGAGGAAAGGAGAAGAGAAGAGAAGAAAGAAGAGGAAAGGAGAAGAGGGGGCAGAAGAGGAAAGGAGAAGAGGGAAGAGGAAAGGAGAAGAGGAGGAAGAGGAGAAGAGGGGAAGAAGAGGAAAGGAGAAGAGGGGAAGAAGGAGAAGAGGGGGAAGAAGAGGAAAGGAAGGAGAAGATGAAAGGAGAAGAGGAGGAAAGGAGAAGAGGGGGAAGGAAGAAGAGGAAAGGAGAAGAGGGGGGAAGAAGAGGAAAGGAGAAGAGGAGGAAAGGAGAAGAGGGGAAGAAGAGGAAAGGAGAAGAGGGGGAAGAAGATGGGGGAAGGAGAAGAGGGGAAGAAGAGGAAAGGAGAAGAGGGGGAAGAAGAGGAAAGGAGAAGAGGAGGAAAAGAAGATGGAAAGAAGAAGAGAAGAAAGAGAAGAGGGGAAAGGAGAAGAGGGGGAAGAAGAGGAAAGGAAGAAGAGGAAAGGAGAAGAGGGGGGAAGAAGAAAGGAGAAGAAGAGAGAGGAAAAGGAGAAGAAGAAGAGAAAGATGAGGAAGAGGAAGAAGAGGAAAGGAGAAGAGGAAGAAGAGGGAAAGGAGAAGAGGGGGAAGAAGAAAGAGGAAAGGAGAAGATGAGGAAGAAGAGAAAGGAGAAGAGGAGGAAAGGAGAAGATGGGGAAGAAGAGGAAAGGAGAAGAGGGGGAAGAAGAGGAAAGGAGAAGAGGGGAAGAGGGAGAAGAGAAAGAAGAGGAAAGAGGAGAAGAAGGGGAAGAGAGGAAAGGAGAAGAGGGGGAAGAAGAGAAGAGGAAAAAGGAGAAGAGGGGAAGAAGAGGAAAGGAGAAGATGGGGAAGAGTAGAAAGGAGAAGATGGGGAAGAAGGAGAAGAGGGGGAAGAAGAGGAAAGGAGAAGATGGGGAAGAAGAGGAAAGGAGAAGAGGGGGAAGAAGAGGAAAGGAGAAGAGGGGAAGAAGAGGAAAGGAGAAGAGGAAGAAGAGAAGAGAAGGGGAAAGAAGAGGAAAGGAGAAGAGGAGGAGGAAAGGAGAAGAAGAAGAGGAAAGAGGAAGAAGAGAAGAGGGGGAAGAAGAGGAAAGAAGATGGGGCAGAAGAGGAAAGGAGAAGAAGAGAAGAAAAGGAGAAGATGGGGAAGAAGAGGAGAAGAGAGAAGAGGGAAAAGGAGGAAGAAGAGGAAAGGAGAAGAAGAGGGGAAGAAAGAGGAAAGGAGAAGAGGGGGAAGAAGAGGAAAGAGAAGAGAAAGGAGAAGAAGAGGAAAGGAGAAGAGGAAGGGAAAGAAGAGGAAAGGAGAAGAGGGGGAAGAAGAGGAAAGGAGAAGAGGGGGAAGAAGAGGAAAGGAGAAGAGGGGAAGAAAGAGGAGGGAAGAAGAGGAAAGGAGAAGAGGGGGGAAGAAGAGGAAAGGAGAAGAGGGGAGAAGAAAAGGAGAAGATGGGGAAGAAGAGGAAAGGAGAAGAGGGGAAGAGGAGGAAAGATGGGGAAGAAGAGGAAAGGAGAAGAGGGAAGAAGAGGAAAGAGAAGAGGGGGAAGAAGAGGAAAGAGAAGAGGAGGAAAGGAGAAGAGGGAAGAAGAGGAAAGGAGAAGAGGGGAGAAGAGGGGAGAAAAGAGGAGAAGAGGAAAGAAGAAGAGGAAAGGAAGAAGAGGAAAGGGAAGAAGAGGAAAGGAGAAGATGGGGAAGAAGAGGAAAGGAGAAGATGGGGAAGAAGAGGAAAGGAGAAGAGGGGAAAAGAGAGAAGAGGAGAAGAGGAGAAAGGAGAAGAAGGAGAAGAGAGGAAAGGAGAAGAGGGGGAAGAAGAGGAAAGAGAAGAGGGGGAAGAAGAGGAAAGGAGAAGAGGGGGAAGAAGAGGAAAGGAGAAGAGGGGGAAGAGGAAAGGAGAAGAAAAAGGAGAAGAGGGGAAGAAGAGGAAAGGAGAAGAGGGGAAGAAGAGGAAAGGAGAAGAGAAGGGGAAGAAGAGGAAAGGAGAAGATGGGGAAGAAGAGGAAAGGAGAAGAGGAGGAAAGGAAAGAAGAAGGGGGAAGAAGAGGAAAGGAGAAGAGGAGGAAAGGAGAAGAGGGGAAGAAGAGGAAAGGAGAAGAGAGGAAAGGAGAAGAAGAAGAGGAAAGGAGAAGAGGGGGAAGAGGAGAAAGGAGAAGAGGGGGAAGAAGAGGAAAAGGAGAAGATGGGGAAGAAGAGGAAAGGAGAATGGGGAAGAAGAGGAAAGGAGAAGATGGGGAAGAAGAGGAAAGGAGAAGAGGGGGAAGAAGAGGAAAGGAGAAGAGGGGGAAGAGGAGAAAGGAGAAGAGGGGAAGAGGAAAGGAAAGAGGGGGAAGAAGAGAAGAGGAGAAGAGGAAAGAGGAAGAGGAAGATGGGGAAGAGGGGGAGAAGAAAGGAGAAGAGGGGGAAGAAGAGGAAAGAGAAGAGGAAAGGAGAAGAAGGGGGAAGAAGAGGAAAGGAGAAGAGGAGGAAAGGAGAAGAGGGGAAGAAGAGAAGAGGAGAAGAGGAGGAAGAGGAGAGAAGAGAAAGGAGAAGAGAAAGGAGAAGATGGGGAAGAAGAGGAAAGGAGAAGAGGGGGAAGAAGAGAAAGGAGAAGAGGAGGAAAGGAAGAAGAGAAGATGGGGGAGAAGAAGAGGAAAGGAGAAGAGGGGGAAGAAGAGAAAGGAGAAGAGGGGAAGAAGAGGAAAGGAGAAGAGGAGGGAAGAAGAGAAGAGGGGAAGAGGGGGAAGAAGAGGAAAGGAAAGAGGGGAAGAGGAGGAAAGGAGAAGAGGGGGAAGAGGGGGAAAGAAGAGGAAAGGAGAAGATGGGGAAGAAGAGGAAAGGAGAAGAGGAGGAAAGAGAAGAGGGGAAGAGGAAAGGAGAAGAGGAGGAAAGGAGAAGAGGGGGAAGAAGAGGAAAGGAGAAGAGGGGAAAGAAGAGGAAAAGGAGAAGAAGAAGAGGAAAGGAGAAGAGGAGGAAAGGAGAAGAGGAGAAGAGGGGGAAGAAGAGGAAAGGAGAAGAGGAGGAAGAAGAGGAGAAGAGGGGAAGAGAGGAAAGGAGAAGATGGGGAAGAAGAGGAAAGGAGAAGAAGAGGAAAGGAGAAGAAGAGGAAAGGAGAAGAGGGGGAAGAAGAGGAAAGGAGAAGAGGGGAAGAAGAGGAAAGGAGAAGAGGGGAAGAAAAGAGAAGAGGGGGAAGAAGAGGAAAAAGGAGAAGAGGGGGAAGAAGAGGAAAGGAGAAGATGGGGAAGAAGAGGAAAGGAGAAGAGGGGAAAGAAGAGGAAAGGAGAAGAGGGGGAAGAAGAGGAAAGGAGAAGAGGGGAAGAAGAGGAAAGGAGAAGAGGAGAAGAGGAAAGGAGAAGAGGAGAAAGGAGAAGAGGGGGAAGAAGAGGAAAGGAAAGAGGGGAAGAGGAGGAAAGGAGAAGAGGGGGAAGAAGAGGAAAGGAAGAAGAAGAGAAGAAGAAAAGGAGAAGAGGGGGAAGAAGAGGAAAGGAGAAGAGGGGGAAGAAGAGGAAAGGAGAAGAGGAGGAAAGGAGAAGAGGGGGAAGAAGAGGAAAGGAGAAGAGGGGGAAGAAGAGGAAAGGAGAAGAGGGGGAAGAGGAGAAATGGAGAAGAGGAAAAGAGAAGAAGAAAGGAGAAGAGGGGGAAAGGAGAAGAAAGAAGAGGAAAGGAGAAGAAGAGGAAAGGAGAAGAGGGGGAAGAAGAGAAAGGAGAAGAGGGGGAAGAAGAGGAAAGGAGAAGAGGGGAAGAAGAGGAAAGAAGAAGAGGGGGAAGAAGAGGAGGAAGAAGAGGAAAGGAGAAGATGGGGGAAGAAGAGGAAAGGAGAAGAGGGGGAAGAAGAGGAAAGGAGAAGAGAAGAAAGGAGAAGAGGGAAGGAGAAGAGGGGAAGAAGAGGGGAAGAAGAGGAAAGGAGAAGAGGGGGAAGAAGAGGAAAGAAGAAGAGGGGGAAGAAGAGGAAAGAGGGAAAGAGGAAAGGAGAAGAGGAGGAAAAGAAGAAAGAGAAGAGGAGGAAGAAGAGGGGAGAAGAGGATGGAGAAGAGGGGGAAGAAGAGGAAAGGAGAAGATGGGGAAGAAGAGGAAAGGAGAAGAGGGGAAGAAGAGGAAAGATGGGAAGAGGAAAAGGAGAAGAGGGGGAAGAAGAGGAAAGGAGAAGAGGGGGAAGAAGAGGAAAGGAGAAGAGGAGGAAAAGAGAGAGAAAGAGGAAAGGAGAAGAGGAGGAAGAAGAGAAAAGAAGAGGAAAGAAGAGGAAAGGAGAAGAGGGGGAAGAAGAGGAAAGGAGAAGAGGAGGAAGAGGAAAAGAAGATGGGGAAGAAGAGGAAAGGAGAAGAGGGGGAAGAAGAGGAAAGGAGAAGAGGAAAGAAAGAAGAAAGGAGAAGAGGAGGAAAGAAGAGGGAAGATGGGGAAGAAGAGGAAAGGAGAAGAGGGGGAAGAAAGGAGAAGAAGAAGAGAAAGGAAGAGGAAAAGGAGAAGAGGGGGAAGAGGAGGAAAGGAGAAGAGAGAGAAAAGGAGAAGATGGGGAAGAAGAGGAAAGGAGAAGATGGGGAAGAAGAGGAAAGGAGAAGAGGGGGAAGAAGAGGAAAGGAGAAGAGAAGAGGAGAAGGAGGAGGGGGAAGAAGAGGAAAGGAGAAGAAGGGGAAGAAGAGGAAAGGAGAAGAGGAAAGGAGAAGAAGAGGAAGGAAGAGGGAAGAAAGGAGAAGAAGAAGGAAGAAAGGAGAAGAGGGGAAGAAGAGGAAAGGAGAAGAGGGGGAAGAAGAGGAAAGGAGAAGAGAAGAGAAAGAGAAGGGAGGAAAGGAGAAGAAGGGGGAAGAAGAGGGGGAAGAAGAGGAAAGGAGAAGAGGGGGGAAGAAGAGGAAAGGAGAAGAGGGAGAAGAAGAGGAAAGGAGAAGAGGGGAAGAAGAGGAAAGGAGAAGAGGGGGAAGAAAGAGAAGAGGAAAAGGAGAAGAGGAGGAAAGGAGAAAGGGAAGAAGGAGGAAAGGAGAAGAGGGGGAAGAAGAGGAAAGGAGAAGAGGAGGAAAGGAGAAGAGGGGGAAGAGTAGAAAAGGAGAAGAGGGGGCAGAAGAGGAAAGGAGAAGAGGAGGAAAGGAGAAGATGGGGAAGAAGAGGAAAGGAGAAGAGGAAATGAGAAGAAGAAAGGAGAAGAGGAGGAAAGGAGAAGAGGGGGAAGAAGAGGAAAGGAGAAGAGGAGGAAAGGAGAAGAGGGGGAAGAGTAGAAAAGGAGAAGAGGGGGAAGAAGAGAAAAGGAGAAGATGGGGAAGAAGAGGAAAGGAGAAGATGGGGAAGAAGAGGAAAGGAGAAGAGGGGGAAGAAGAGGAAAGGAGAAGATGGGGCAGAAGAGGAAAGGAGAAGAGGAGGAAAGGAGAAGATGGGGAAGAAGAGGAAAGGAGAAGAGGGGGAAGAAGAGGAAAGGAGAAGAGGGGGAAGAAGAGGAAAGGAGAAGAGGGGGAAGAAGAGGAAAGGAGAAGAGGAAATGAGAAGAAGAAAGGAGAAGAGGAGGAAAGGAGAAGAGGGGGAAGAAGAGGAAAGGAGAAGAGGAGGAAAGGAGGAAGAGAGGGGAAGAGTAGGAAAGGAGAAGAGGGGGAAGAGAGAAAGGAGAAGAGGGGGAAGAGTAGAAAAGGAGAAGATGGGGAAGAAGAGGAAAGGAGAAGATGGGGAAGAAGAGGAAAGGAGAAGATGGGGAAGAAGAGGAAAGGAGAAGAGGAAATGAGAAGAAGAAAGGAGAAGAGGAGGAAAGGAAAAGAGGGGGAAGAAGAGGAAAGGAGAAGAGGGGGAAGAAGAGGAAAGGAGAAGAGGGGGAAGAAGAGGAAAGGAGAAGAGGGGGAAGAAGAGGAAAGGAGAAGATGGGGAAGAAGAGGAAAGGAGAAGAGGGGGAAGAAGAGGAAAGGAGAAGATGGGGCAGAAGAGGAAAGGAGAAGAGTAGGAAAGGAGAAGAGGAAATGAGAAGAAGAAGAAAGGAGAAGATGGGGAAGAAGAGGAAAGGAGAAGAGGGGGAAGAAGAGGAAAGGAGAAGAGGAAATGAGAAGAAGAAATGAGAAGAGGAGGAAAGGAGAAGAGGGGGAAGAAGAGGGGGAAGAAGAGGAAAGGAGAAGAGGGGGAAGAAGAGGAAAGGAGAAGAGGAGGAAAGGAGAAGAGGGGGAAGAAGAGGAAAGGAGAAGAAGAAGAGAAAGGAGAAGAGGAGGAAAGGAGAAGATGGGGAAGAAGAGGAAAGGAGAAGAGGGGGAAGAAGAGGAAAGGAGAAGAGGGGGAAGAAGAGGAAAGGAGAAGAGGGGGAAGAAGAGGAAAGGAGAAGAGGAAATGAGAAGAAGAAAGGAGAAGAGGAGGAAAGGAGAAGAGGGAAAGAGGAAAGAGAAGAGGAGGAAAGGAGAAGAGGGGGAAGAGTAGAAAAGGAGAAGATGGGGAAGAAGAGGAAAGGAGAAGATGGGGAAGAAGAGGAACGGAGAAGAGGGGGAAGAAGAGGAAAGGAGAAGATGGGGCAGAAGAGGAAAGGAGAAGAGGAGGAAAGGAGAAGAGGGGGAAGAAGAGGAAAGGAGAAGAGGGGGAAGAAGAGGAAAGGAGAAGAGGGGGAAGAAGAGGAAAGGAGAAGAGGGGGAAGAAGAGGAAAGGAGAAGATGGGGCAGAAGAGGAAAGGAGAAGAGGGGGAAGAAGAGGAAAGGAGAAGATGGGGGAGAAGAGGAAAGGAGAAGATGGGAAGAAGAGGAAAGGAGAAGAGGGGAAAGGAGAAGAGGAAATGAGAAGAAGAAGAAAGGAGAAGATGGGGAAGAAGAGGAAAGGAGAAGAGGGGGAAGAAGAGGAAAGGAGAAGAGGAAATGGAAGAAGAAAGGAGAAGAGGAGGAAAGGAGAAGAGGGGGAAGAAAGAGGGGAAGAAGAGGAAAGGAGAAGAGGGGGAAGAAGAGGAAAGGAGAAGAGGAGGAAAGGAGAAGAGGGGGAAGAAGAGGAAAGGAGAAGATGGGGAAGAAGAGGAAAGGAGAAGAGGAGGAAAGGAGAAGATGGGGAAGAAGAGGAAAGGAGAAGAGGGGGAAGAAGAGGAAAGGAGAAGAGGGGGAAGAAGAGGAAAGGAGAAGAGGAAATGAGAAGAAGAAAGAAAGAGGAGGAAAGGAGAAGAGGGGGAAGAAGAGGAAAGGAGAAGAAGGAAAGGAGAAGAGGGGGAAGAGTAGAAAAGGAGAAGAGGGGGAAGAGTAGAAAAGGAGAAGAGAAGATGGGAAGAAGAGGAAAGGAGAAGATGGGGAAGAAGAGGAAAGGAGAAGAGGAAGAAGAGGAAAGGAGAAGATGGGGAAGAAGAGGAAAGGAGAAGAGGAGGAAAGGAGAAGATGGGGAAGAAGAGGAAAGGAGAAGAGGGGGAAGAAGAGGAAAGGAGAAGAGGGGGAAGAAGAGGAAAGGAGAAGAGGGGGAAGAAGAGGAAAGGAGAAGAGGAAATGAGAAGAAGAAAGGAGAAGAGGAGGAAAGGAGAAGAGGGGGAAGAAGAGGAAAGGAGAAGAGGGGGAAGAGTAGGAAAGGAGAAGAGGGGGAAGAGTAGAAAAGGAGAAGATGGGGAAGAAGAGGAAAGGAGAAGATGGGGAAGAAGAGGAAAGGAGAAGATGGGGAAGAAGAGGAAAGGAGAAGAGGGGGAAGAAGAGGAAAGGAGAAGAGGAAATGAGAAGAAGAAAGGAGAAGAGGAGGAAAGGAGAAGAGGGGAAGAAGAGGAAAGGAAAGAGGGGGAAGAAGAGGAAAGGAGAAGAGGGGGAAGAAGAAGAGGAAAGGAGAAGAGGGGGAAGAAGAGGAAAGGAGAAGAGGGGGAAGAAGAGGAAAGGAGAAGATGGGGCAGAAGAGGAAAGGAGAAGAGGAGGAAAGGAGAAGAGGGGGAAGAAGAGGAAAGGAGAAGAGGGGGAAGAAGAGGAAAGGAGAAGAGGGGGAAGAAGAGGAAAGGAGAAGAGGGGGAAGAAGAGAAAGAGAAGAGGGGGAAGAAGAGGAAAGGAGAAGAGGAGGAAAGGAGAAGATGGGGAAGAAGAGGAAAGGAGAAGATGGGGAAGAAGAGGAAAGGAGAAGATGGGGAAGAAGAGGAAAGGAGAAGAGGGGGAAGAAGAGGAAAGGAGAAGAGGAGGAAAGGAGAAGATGGGGAAGAAGAGGAAAGGAGAAGAGGGGGAAGAAGAGGAAAGGAGAAGAGGGGGAAGAAGAGGAAAGGAGAAGAGGAGGAAAGGAGAAGTGGAGGAAAGGAGAAGAGGAGGAAAGGAGAAGAGGAGGAAGAGTAGGAAAGGAGAAGAGGGGGAAGAGTAGAAAAAGGAGAAGATGGGGAAGAAGAGGATGGGGAAGAAGAGGAAAGGAGAAGAGGGGGAAGAAGAGGAAAGGAGAAGAGGGGGAAGAAGAGGAAGAAGAAGAGGAAAGGAGAAGAGGGGGAAGAAGAGGAAAGGAGAAGAAGAAATGAGAAGAAGGAAAGAGGAGGAAAGGAAAGAGGAGGAAAGAGAAGAGGGGGAAGAAGAGGAAAGGAGAAGAGGGGGAAGAAGAGGAAAGGAGAAGAGGGGGAAGAAGAGGAAAGGAGAAGAGGGGTAAGAAGAGGAAAGGAGAAGAGGGGGAAGAGGAGGGCCTATGAGAGGAGGAAAGGAGAAGATGAAGAAGAGGAAAGGAGAAGATGAAGAAGAGGAGTGACTTACAGGTCTTTTATCAGCACACTTCTCCACCAGACTGAAGAACTTGTCAGATGATCCATGGAAGCCGTTCTGCTCATAGAGCTCCTCCACTGTAGTCAGCAACTCAAACACTATGGACTTCAGCTCTGCACTGCCTATCGACTGGAGAGAGAACTCAAACACTATGGACTTCAGCTCTGCACTGCCTATCGACTGGAGAGAGAACTCAAACACTATGGACTTCAGCTCTGCACTGCCTATCGACTGGAGTGAGAACTCAAACACTATGGACTTCAGCTCTGCAC
>NC_088410.1:15179444-15251944 GCF_034236695.1 Oncorhynchus nerka
AGAAGACCCCACAAAAATATTATACTAACAAAAATTTGACCAACTGGGGACAGTTTGTTAGTCCCTACAAGGTCAAATGCCATTTCTAGTGGGGTTTAGGGTTTAGGGTAGAATTAGTGTTAGGAGTTAGAGTGAGGTTGAGGGTTAGGAGCTAGGGTTTCGAGTTAAGGTTAGGGTACAGGTTAGGTACAGGTTAGGGTACAGGTTAGGGATTAAGGTTAGGGATTAAGGTTAGGGAAAATAGTATTTTGAATGGGACTGAATTGTGTGTCCCCACAAGGTTAGTTGTACAAGACTGTGTGTGTTCTTACTGGACCATGACGGATACGTTCTGGTCGAGGTAGCAGCTGTTGAACTTGACCAGGTTGACCAGGACGTGGAGGAAGTCAGCGGTCAGACCAATGTCCATCCACAGCAGGACAAACCCAGCTGCAGGTGATCAATAAATTAAATCAACCAGTCAGTCAAACATATCACGAGCAAATCAGTCAAAAATATCGTGACCAAATCAGTCAAACATATCGTGACCAAATCAGTCAAAATATCGTGACCAGTCAGTCAAAAAATATTGTGACCAAATCAGTCAAAATATCGTGACCAAATCAGTCAAAATATCGTGACCAAATCAGTCAAAATATCGTGACCAAATCAGTCAAAATATCGTGACCAAATCAGTCAAAATATCGTGACCAAATCAGTCAAAATATCGTGACCAAATCAGTCAAAATATCGTGACCAAATCAGTCAAAAAATATTGTGACCAAATCAGTCAAAAATATTGTGACCAAATCAGTCAATATCTTTCTCAAGGGTCCCAGTTGGGCTATTCATTGGGCCAGTGAATATCTCGTGGACAGACTCCATAACATGGTAACATGGTAGTGTAACGTCTGTCAAAAGACTGTGGGGTGGAACCATCTACATCACAGGTCAAAGTGTAAAAAGGGTTGATGTTGTCTCACCTATGTCCTCCTCCAGGTACGTGATGTCCTTCCCGTTCTCCGTCAGGGCCTTGAACACCTCCAGCCTGTCAGACAGGTCCTCATTGGACGGCTGGTAGTCTCTGATCACCTTGAAGAAGAAGGCCCGCAGAGGACCCAGACGCTCACCCTGGTAGACACACACACACACACACACACAGAGAGGGAGGCAACATACACAGGAAATCAACATACTTTCTTGTTCTCTGTGGTGCCTCCTAGATAATGTGTGTGTCTCTGTGTGTGTGTCTCTGTGTGTGTGTCTCTGTGTGTGTGTCTATGTGTGTGTGTACCTGTCCCTGTATGACAGCTCTGAGGAGCAGCAGGACCGCATGTCTAGCTTCAGGTGGCTGTTCTGGAGTCAGCATGTCCTCCACCGCCTTCCATACGGCTTCCACTGCATGCTGTAACACACACACACATTAATACACACACACACACACAGAGAGGGAGGCAACACACACACACACAGAGGGAGGGAGGCAACACACACACACATTATTACACACACACACAGAGAGGGAGGACAACACACACACACATTATTACACACACACACAGAGAGGGAGGCAACACACACACACACTCACACAGAGAGGGAGGCAACACACACACACATTAACACACACACACAGAGAGGGAGGCAACACACACACACATTATTACACACACACACACAGAGAGGGAGGCAACACACACACACATTATTACACACACACACACACAGAGAGGGAGGCAACACACACACAGAGGGAGGGAGGCAACACACACACACACACACACTCACACAGAGAGGGAGGCAACACACACACACATTAATACACACACACACACACACATTAATAGACACACCAGATTAATAGACAGTTGGTTGTTTAGCAACAATAGCGACATGTGCTGAACAACAGACAGGGTCGACTTAGATTGTTGGCAACACGGAAACTAAACATTTCATCTCCAAATGTTTATTGAAAACATAAATACATTTGCACAATGAACACTGGTCTCTTAAATACATCATTACAGTTGTTGGTTAGCTAGCTGGCAGATTTTAACCATACAGTAGTAGCATAGACGTGACCTCAGTCAAAACAAGACATGTTATCAAGAACCAGATTTTAAGAAACGAGCTGAAAAGGAGCCCCAGACGATTCCCCACACGACAGCTTCTTGTCGCTGTGTGGCCATGTAGAATCACAACACACTGACTTCTGACACACTGAAGTGTGTGCATCTTTTTTGTGACGTTGTTAGCTAACCAGTCTAACACACACACACACACACACGGTGTGCTCTCTCACCTCCTCAAACTTCTTGGCCTTGGCCAGGTCAGAGACATGGTTAGCAACCCGGATTCTGTTGCTAATGCCACAGTCAGGGTGCAGCTCCTGAAGAGAAAGACAGCAAGATGGTCAGAGACAGAAAACTGATTGTGTGTGTACAGTATGTATGTGTGTGTGTGTGTGTGTGTGCAGTATGTGTGTGTGTGTGTGTGCAGTATGTGTGTGTGTGTGTGTGTGTGTGTGTGCAGTATGTGTGTGTGTGTGTGTGTGTGTGTGTGCAGTATGTGTGTGTGTGTGTGTGTGTGCAGTATGTGTGTGTGTGTGTGTGTGTGTGCATGTATGTGTGTGTGTGTGTGCAGTATGTGTGTGTGTGTGTGTGTGTGTGTGTGTGTGTGTGTGTGTGTGCGTAGTCGCATCACACTCTTACATACCTTGAGTATATCCAGTGTGATGATGAACTCTGAGGGCTTGCTCTCTGTCTGCTTGCTGGGGGGTCGAGGGGATCCCAAACCAAATATCCCCTTTACCTTGTCCTTCAGACTCTCTTTACTGGGCTGCTTGTTCATGGCTGGGGGTCCAGGAGGGGTCCTGTGGGGAGGGACCAGGCAGCTTACACTCTACTGGGGCTCTGGGGGAAACAGGGAGGAACACAGGTTAGTAGAACCAGCAGGGTCAGAGAGAGAGAACATGACTAGTATTGGGTGGTAGAGAGGAGAACATGAATAGTATTGGGTGGTAGAGAGAGAGAACATGAATAGTATTGGGTGGTAGAGAGAGAGAACATGAATAGTATTGGGTGGTAGAGAGAGAGAACATGAATAGTATTGGGTGGTAGAGAGAGAGAACATGACTAGTATTGGGTGGTAGAGAGAGAACATGACTAGTATTGGGTGGTAGAGAGAGGTCATGAATAGTATTGGGTGGTAGAGAGAGGTCATGAATAGTATTGGGTGGTAGAGAGAGAACATGAATAGTATGGGTGGTAGAGAGAGAACATGAATAGTATTGGGTGGTAGAGAGAGTACATGAATAGTATGGGTGGTAGAGAGAGAACATGAATAGTATTGGGTGGTAGAGAGAGAGAACATGAATAGTATTGGGTGGTAGAGAGAGAACATGACCAGTATTGGGTGGTAGAGAGAGAGAACATGACCAGTATTGGGTGGTAGAGAGAGAGAACATGACCAGTATTGGGTGGTAGAGAGAGAACATGACCAGTATTGGGTGGTAGAGAGAGAACATGAATAGTATTGGGTGGTAGAGAGAGAGAACATGAATAGTATGGGTGGTAGAGAGAGAGAACATGACCAGTATTGGGTGGTAGAGAGAGAGAACATGACCAGTATTGGGTGGGAGAGAGAGAGAACATGAATAGTATTGGGTGGTAGAGAGAGAGAACATGAATAGTATTGGGTGGTAGAGAGAGAGAGAACATGACTAGTATTGGGTGGTAGAGAGAGAGAACATGACTAGTATTGGGTGGTAGAGAGAGAGAACATGACTAGTATTGGGTGGTAGAGAGAGAGAACATGACTAGTATTGGGTGGTAGAGAGAGAGAACATGACTAGTATTGGGTGGTAGAGAGAGAGAACCTGAATAGTATTGGGTGGTAGAGAGAGAGAACATGAATAGTATTGGGTGGTAGAGAGAGAGAACATGACTAGTATTGGGTGGTAGAGAGAGAGAACATGACTAGTATTGGCTGGTAGAGAGAGAGAACATGACTAGTATTGGGAGGTAGAGAGAGAACATGACTAGTATTGGGTGGTAGAGAGAGAACATGACTAGTATTGGGTGGTAGAGAGAGAACATGACTAGTATTGGGTGGTAGAGAGAGAGAACATGACTAGTATTGGGTGGTAGAGAGAGAGAACATGAATAGTATTGGGTGGTAGAGAGAGAGAACATGAATAGTATTGGGTGGTAGAGAGAGAGAACATGAATAGTATTGGGTGGTAGAGAGAGAGAACATGAATAGTATGGGTGGTAGAGAGAGAGAACATGACTAGTATTGGGTGGTAGAGAGAGAGAACATGACCAGTATTGGGTGGTAGAGAGAGAGAACATGACCAGTATTGGGTGGTAGAGAGAGAGAACATGACCAGTATTGGGTGGTAGAGAGAGAGAACATGACCAGTATTGGGTGGTAGAGAGAGAGAACATGAATAGTATTGGGTGGTAGAGAGAGAACATGAATAGTATTGGGTGGTAGAGAGAGAACATGAATAGTATGAATAAGTGTTGGGTGGTAGAGAGAGAGAGAGAACATGAATAGTGTGGGTGGTAGAGAGAAACATGACTAGTATTGGGTGGTAGAGAGAGAACATGAATAGTATTGGGTGGTAGAGAGAGAAACATGAATAGTATTGGGTGGTAGAGAGAGAACATGAATAGTATTGGGTGGTAGAGAGAGAGAACATGACTAGTATTGGGTGGTAGAGAGAGAGAACATGACTAGTATTGGGTGGTAGAGAGAGAGAACATGACTAGTATTGGGTGGTAGAGAGAGAAACATGAATAGTATTGGGTGGTAGAGAGAGAGAACATGAATAGTATTGGGTGGTAGAGAGAGAGAGAACATGAATAGTATTGGGTGGTAGAGAGAGAGAACATGAATAGTATTGGGTGGTAGAGAGAGAGAACATGAATAGTATTGGGTGGTAGAGAGAGAGAACATGAATAGTGTGGGTGGTAGAGAGAGAACATGACTAGTATTGGGTGGTAGAGAGAGAACATGAATAGTATTGGGTGGTAGAGAGAGAACATGACTAGTATTGGGTGGTAGAGAGAGAGAACATGAATAGTATTGGGTGGTAGAGAGAGAGAACATGACTAGTATTGGGTGGGAGAGAGAGAACATGATAAGTATTGGGTGGTAGAGAGAGAACATGACTAGTATTGGGTGGTAGAGAGAGAGAACATGAATAGTATTGGGTGGTAGAGAGAGAGAACATGAATAGTATGGGTGGTAGAGAGAGAGAACATGAATAGTATTGGGTGGTAGAGAAAGAACATGAATAGTATTGGGTGGTAGAGAGAGAGAACATGACTAGTATTGGGTAGTAGAGAGAGAGAACATGACTAGTATTGGGTGGTAGAGAGAGAGAACATGAATAGTATTGGGTGGTAGAGAGAGAGAGAACATGAATAGTATTGGGTGGTAGAGAGAGAGAACATGAATAGTATGGGTGGTAGAGAGAGAACATGACTAGTATTGGGTGGTAGAGAGAGAGAACATGACTAGTATTGGGTGGTAGAGAGAGAGAACATGAATAGTATTGGGTGGTAGAGAGAGAGAACATGAATAGTATTGGGTGGTAGAGAGAGAGAACATGAATAGTGTTGGGTGGTAGAGAGAGAGAACATGAATAGTATTGGGTGGTAGAGAGAGAGAACATGACTAGTATTGGGTAGTAGAGAGAGAGAACATGACCAGTATTGGGTGGTAGAGAGAGAGAACATGACCAGTATTGGGTGGGAGAGAGAGAACATGAATAGTATTGGGTGGTAGAGAGAGAACATGAATAGTATTGGGTGGTAGAGAGAGAGAGAACATGACTAGTATTGGGTAGTAGAGAGAGAGAACATGACTAGTATTGGGTGGTAGAGAGAGAGAGAACATGACCAGTATTGGGTGGTAGAGAGAGAACATGAATAGTATTGGGTGGTAGAGAGAGAACATGACTAGTATTGGGTGGTAGAGAGAGAAACATGACTAGTATTGGGTGGTAGAGAGAGAGAACATGACTAGTATTGGGTGGTAGAGAGAGAAACATGAATAGTATTGGGTGGTAGAGAGAGAGAACATGACTAGTATTGGGTGGTAGAGAGAGAGAACATGACTAGTATTGGGTGGTAGAGAGAGAGAACATGACCAGTATTGGGTGGGAGAGAGAGAGAACATGAATAGTATTGGGTGGTAGAGAGAGAACATGAATAGTATTGGGTGGTAGAGAGAGAGAGAACATGAATAGTATTGGGTGGTAGAGAGAGAGAGAACATGAATAGTATTGGGTGGTAGAGAGAGAGAACATGACCAGTATTGGGTGGTAGAGAGAGAGAACATGACCAGTATTGGGTGGTAGAGAGAGAGAACATGACCAGTATTGGGTGGTAGAGAGAGAACATGAATATTATTGGGTGGTAGAGAGAGAGAACATGAATAGTATGGGTGGTAGAGAGAGAGAACATGAATAGTATTGGGTGGTAGAGAGAGAACATGAATAGTATTGGGTGGTAGAGAGAGAGAACATGAATAGTATTGGGTGGTAGAGAGAGAGAACATGAATAGTATGGGTGGTAGAGAGAGAGAACATGACTAGTATTGGGTGGTAGAGAGAGAGAACATGACCAGTATTGGGTGGTAGAGAGAGAGAGAACATGAATAGTATTGGGTGGTAGAGAGAGAGAGAACATGAATAGTATTGGGTGGTAGAGAGAGAGAACATGACTAGTATTGGGTGGTAGAGAGAGAGAGAAACATGACTAGTATTGGGTGGTAGAGAGGAGAACATGACTAGTATTGGGTGGTAGAGAGAGAGAACATGACTAGTATTGGGTGGTAGAGAGAGAGAACATGACTAGTATTGGGTGGTAGAGAGAGAGAACCTGAATAGTATTGGGTGGTAGAGAGAGAGAACATGAATAGTATTGGGTGGTAGAGAGAGAGAACATGACTAGTATTGGGTGGTAGAGAGAGAGAACATGACTAGTATTGGCTGGTAGAGAGAGAGAACATGACTAGTATTGGGAGGTAGAGAGAGAACATGACTAGTATTGGGTGGTAGAGAGAGAACATGACTAGTATTGGGTGGTAGAGAGAGAACATGACTAGTATTGGGTGGTAGAGAGAGAACATGACTAGTATTGGGTGGTAGAGAGAGAGAACATGAATAGTATTGGGTGGTAGAGAGAGAGAACATGAATAGTATTGGGTGGTAGAGAGAGAACATGAATAGTATTGGGTGGTAGAGAGAGAGAACATGAATAGTATGGGTGGTAGAGAGAGAGAACATGACTAGTATTGGGTGGTAGAGAGAGAGAACATGACCAGTATTGGGTGGTAGAGAGAGAGAACATGACCAGTATTGGGTGGTAGAGAGAGAGAACATGACCAGTATTGGGTGGTAGAGAGAGAGAACATGACCAGTATTGGGTGGTAGAGAGAGAACATGAATAGTATTGGGTGGTAGAGAGAGAGAACATGAATAGTATTGGTGGTAGAGAGAGAACATGAATAGTATTGGGTGGTAGAGAGGAGAGAACATGAATAGTATTGGGTGGTAGAGAGAGAGAGAACATGACTAGTATTGGGTGGTAGAGAGAGAGAACATGAATAGTATTGGGTGGTAGAGAGAGAGAACATGAATAGTATTGGTGGTAGAGAGAGAACATGAATAGTATTGGGTGGTAGAGAGGAGAGAACATGAATAGTATTGGGTGGTAGAGAGAGAGAGAACATGACTAGTATTGGGTGGTAGAGAGAGAGAACATGAAGTGTTGGGTGGTAGAGAGAGAGAGAACATGAATAGTGTGGGTGGTAGAGAGAGAACATGACTAGTATTGGGTGGTAGAGAGAGAACATGAATAGTATTGGGTGGTAGAGAGAGAACATGAATAGTATTGGGTGGTAGAGAGAGAGAACATGAATAGTGTGGGTGGTAGAGAGAGAACATGACTAGTATTGGGTGGTAGAGAGAGAACATGAATAGTATTGGGTGGTAGAGAGAGAACATGACTAGTATTGGGTGGTAGAGAGAGAGAACATGAATAGTATTGGGTGGTAGAGAGAGAGAACATGACTAGTATTGGGTGGTAGAGAGAGAGAACATGACCAGTATTGGGTGGGAGAGAGAGAACATGATAAGTATTGGGTGGTAGAGAGAGAACATGACTAGTATTGGGTGGTAGAGAGAGAGAACATGAATAGTATTGGGTGGTAGAGAGAGAGAACATGAATAGTATGGGTGGTAGAGAGAGAGAACATGAATAGTATTGGGTGGTAGAGAAAGAACATGAATAGTATTGGGTGGTAGAGAGAGAGAACATGAATAGTATGGGTGGTAGAGAGAGAGAACATGACTAGTATTGGGTGGTAGAGAGAGAGAACATGACCAGTATTGGGTGGGAGAGAGAGAACATGAATAGTATTGGGTGGTAGAGAGGAGAGAACATGAATAGTATTGGGTGGTAGAGAGGAGAGAACATGAATAGTATTGGGTGGTAGAGAGAGAACATGAATAGTATTGGGTGGTAGAGAGAGAGAACATGACTAGTATTGGGTGGTAGAGAGAGAGAACATGACTAGTATTGGGTGGTAGAGAGAGAGAACATGAATAGTATTGGGTGGTAGAGAGAGAGAGAACATGAATAGTATTGGGTGGTAGAGAGAGAGAACATGAATAGTATGGGTGGTAGAGAGAGAGAACATGAATAGTATGGGTGGTAGAGAGAGAACATGACCAGTATTGGGTGGTAGAGAGAGAGAACATGACCAGTATTGGGTGGTAGAGAGAGAACATGAATAGTATTGGGTGGTAGAGAGAGAGAACATGAATAGTATTGGTGGTAGAGAGAGAACATGAATAGTATTGGGTGGTAGAGAGGAGAGAACATGAATAGTATTGGGTGGTAGAGAGAGAGAGAACATGACTAGTATTGGGTGGTAGAGAGAGAACATGAAGTGTTGGGTGGTAGAGAGAGAGAGAACATGAATAGTATTGGAGAGAACATGACTAGTATTGGGTGGTAGAGAGAAACATGAATAGTATTGGGTGGTAGAGAGAGAACATGAATAGTATTGGGTGGTAGAGAGAGAACATGAATAGTATTGGGTGGTAGAGAGAGAGAACATGACTAGTATTGGGTGGTAGAGAGAGAGAACATGACTAGTATTGGGTGGTAGAGAGAGAGAACATGACTAGTATTGGGTGGTAGAGAGAGAGAACATGAATAGTATTGGGTGGTAGAGAGAGAACATGAATAGTATTGGGTGGTAGAGAGAGAACATGAATAGTATTGGGTGGTAGAGAGAGAGAACATGACTAGTATTGGGTGGTAGAGAGAGAGAACATGACTAGTATTGGGTGGTAGAGAGAGAGAACATGAATAGTATTGGGTGGTAGAGAGAGAGAGAACATGAATAGTATTGGGTGGTAGAGAGAGAGAGAACATGAATAGTATTGGGTGGTAGAGAGAGAGAACATGAATAGTATTGGGTGGTAGAGAGAGAGAACATGAATAGTATTGGGTGGTAGAGAGAGAGAACATGAATAGTGTGGGTGGTAGAGAGAGAACATGACTAGTATTGGGTGGTAGAGAGAGAACATGAATAGTATTGGGTGGTAGAGAGAGAGAACATGAATAGTGTGGGTGGTAGAGAGAGAACATGACTAGTATTGGGTGGTAGAGAGAGAACATGAATAGTATTGGGTGGTAGAGAGAGAACATGACTAGTATTGGGTGGTAGAGAGAGAGAACATGAATAGTATTGGGTGGTAGAGAGAGAGAACATGACTAGTATTGGGTGGTAGAGAGAGAGAACATGACCAGTATTGGGTGGGAGAGAGAGAACATGATAAGTATTGGGTGGTAGAGAGAGAACATGACTAGTATTGGGTGGTAGAGAGAGAGAACATGAATAGTATTGGGTGGTAGAGAGAGAGAACATGAATAGTATGGGTGGTAGAGAGAGAGAACATGAATAGTATTGGGTGGTAGAGAAAGAACATGAATAGTATTGGGTGGTAGAGAGAGAGAACATGAATAGTATGGGTGGTAGAGAGAGAGAACATGACTAGTATTGGGTGGTAGAGAGAGAGAACATGACCAGTATTGGGTGGGAGAGAGAGAACATGAATAGTATTGGGTGGTAGAGAGGAGAGAACATGAATAGTATTGGGTGGTAGAGAGAGAACATGAATAGTATTGGGTGGTAGAGAGAGAGAACATGACTAGTATTGGGTAGTAGAGAGAGAGAACATGACTAGTATTGGGTGGTAGAGAGAGAGAACATGAATAGTATTGGGTGGTAGAGAGAGAGAGAACATGAATAGTATTGGGTGGTAGAGAGAGAGAACATGAAGTGTTGGGTGGTAGAGAGAGAGAGAACATGAATAGTGTGGGTGGTAGAGAGAGAACATGACTAGTATTGGGTGGTAGAGAGAGAACATGAATAGTATTGGGTGGTAGAGAGAGAACATGAATAGTATTGGGTGGTAGAGAGAGAACATGAATAGTATTGGGTGGTAGAGAGAGAGAACATGACTAGTATTGGGTGGTAGAGAGAGAGAACATGACTAGTATTGGGTGGTAGAGAGAGAGAACATGACTAGTATTGGGTGGTAGAGAGAGAGAACATGAATAGTATTGGGTGGTAGAGAGAGAACATGAATAGTATTGGGTGGTAGAGAGAGAACATGAATAGTATTGGGTGGTAGAGAGAGAGAACATGACTAGTATTGGGTGGTAGAGAGAGAGAACATGAATAGTATTGGGTGGTAGAGAGAGAGAACATGACTAGTATTGGGTAGTAGAGAGAGAGAACATGACCAGTATTGGGTGGTAGAGAGAGAGAACATGACCAGTATTGGGTGGGAGAGAGAGAACATGAATAGTATTGGGTGGTAGAGAGAGAGAGAACATGAATAGTATTGGGTGGTAGAGAGAGAGAACATGACTAGTATTGGGTAGTAGAGAGAGAGAACATGACTAGTATTGGGTGGTAGAGAGAGAGAGAACATGACCAGTATTGGGTGGGAGAGAGAGAGAACATGAATAGTATTGGGTGGTAGAGAGAGAACATGAATAGTATTGGGTGGTAGAGAGAGAGAACATGAATAGTATTGGGTGGTAGAGAGAGAGAACATGAATAGTATTGGGTGGTAGAGAGAGAGAACATGACTAGTATTGGGTGGTAGAGAGAGAACATGAATAGTATTGGGTGGTAGAGAGAGAACATGAATAGTATTGGGTGGTAGAGAGAGAACATGAATAGTATTGGGTGGTAGAGAGAGAACATGAATAGTATTGGGTGGTAGAGAGAGAGAACATGACTAGTATTGGGTGGTAGAGAGAGAGAACATGACTAGTATTGGGTGGTAGAGAGAGAGAACATGACTAGTATTGGGTGGTAGAGAGAGAGAACATGAATAGTATTGGGTGGTAGAGAGAGAACATGAATAGTATTGGGTGGTAGAGAGAGAACATGAATAGTATTGGGTGGTAGAGAGAGAGAACATGACTAGTATTGGGTGGTAGAGAGAGAGAACATGAATAGTATTGGGTGGTAGAGAGAGAGAACATGACTAGTATTGGGTAGTAGAGAGAGAGAACATGACCAGTATTGGGTGGTAGAGAGAGAGAACATGACCAGTATTGGGTGGGAGAGAGAGAACATGAATAGTATTGGGTGGTAGAGAGAGAACATGAATAGTATTGGGTGGTAGAGAGAGAGAGAACATGACTAGTATTGGGTAGTAGAGAGAGAGAACATGACTAGTATTGGGTGGTAGAGAGAGAGAGAACATGACCAGTATTGGGTGGGAGAGAGAGAGAACATGAATAGTATTGGGTGGTAGAGAGAGAACATGAATAGTATTGGGTTGTAGAGAGAGAGAGAACATGAATAGTATTGGGTGGTAGAGAGAGAGAACATGAATAGTATTGGGTGGTAGAGAGAGAGAGAACATGACTAGTATTGGGTGGTAGAGAGAGAGAACATGAATAGTATTGGGTGGTAGAGAGAGAACATGAATAGTATTGGGTGGTAGAGAGAGAACATGAATAGTATTGGGTGGTAGAGAGAGAACATGACTAGTATTGGGTGGTAGAGAGAGAACATGACTAGTATTGGGTGGTAGAGAGAGAGAACATGACTAGTATTGGGTGGTAGAGAGAGAGAACATGACTAGTATTGGGTGGTAGAGAAAGAGAACATGAATAGTATTGGGTGGTAGAGAGAGAACATGAATAGTATTGGGTGGTAGAGAGAGAGAACATGAATAGTATTGGGTGGTAGAGAGAGAGAACATGAATAGTATTGGGTGGTAGAGAGAGAGAACATGAATAGTGTGGGTGGTAGAGAGAGAACATGACCAGTATTGGGTGGGAGAGAGAGAACATGAATAGTATTGGGTGGTAGAGAGAGAACATGACTAGTATTGGGTGGTAGAGAGAGAGAACATGACCAGTATTGGGTGGGAGAGAGAGAACATGAATAGTATTGGGTGGTAGAGAGAGAACATGACTAGTATTGGGTGGTAGAGAGAGAGAACATGAATAGTATTGGGTGGTAGAGAGAGAGAACATGACTAGTATTGGGTAGTAGAGAGAGAGAACATGACCAGTATTGGGTGGTAGAGAGAGAGAACATGACCAGTATTGGGTGGGAGAGAGAGAACATGAATAGTATTGGGTGGTAGAGAGAGAGAACATGACTAGTATTGGCTGGTAGAGAGAGAGAACATGACTAGTATTGGCTGGTAGAGAGAGAGAACATGAATAGTATTGGGTGGTAGAGAGAGAAACATGAATAGTATTGGGTGGTAGAGAGAGAAACATGAATAGTATTGGGTGGTAGAGAGAGAGAACATGAATAGTATTGGGTGGTAGAGAGAGAGAACATGAATAGTGTGGGTGGTAGAGAGAGAACATGACCAGTATTGGGTGGGAGAGAGAGAACATGAATAGTATTGGGTGGTAGAGAGAGAACATGACTAGTATTGGGTGGTAGAGAGAGAGAACATGACCAGTATTGGGTGGGAGAGAGAGAACATGAATAGTATTGGGTGGTAGAGAGAGAACATGACTAGTATTGGGTGGTAGAGAGAGAGAACATGAATAGTATTGGGTGGTAGAGAGAGAAACATGAATAGTATTGGGTGGTAGAGAGAGAGAACATGAATAGTATTGGGTGGTAGAGAGAGAGAAACATGACTAGTATTGGCTGGTAGAGAGAGAGAACATGACTAGTATTGGCTGGTAGAGAGAGAGAACATGAATAGTATTGGGTGGTAGAGAGAGAGAACATGAATAGTATTGGGTGGTAGAGAGAGAGAACATGAATAGTGTTGGGTGGTAGAGAGAGAGAACATGAATAGTATTGGGTGGTAGAGAGAGAGAACATGAATAGTGTGGGTGGTAGAGAGAGAACATGACTAGTATTGGGTGGTAGAGAGAGAACATGAATAGTATTGGGTGGTAGAGAGAGAACATGAATAGTATTGGGTGGTAGAGAGAGAACATGAATAGTATTGGGTGGTAGAGAGAGAGAACATGACTAGTATTGGGTGGTAGAGAGAGAGAACATGACCAGTATTGGGTGGTAGAGAGAGAGAACATGACCAGTATTGGGTGGTAGAGAGAGAACATGACTAGTATTGGGTGGTAGAGAGAGAGAACATGAATAGTATTGGGTGGTAGAGAGGAGAGAACATGAATAGTATTGGGTGGTAGAGAGAGAGAACATGAATAGTATTGGGTGGTAGAGAGAGAGAACATGAATAGTATTGGGTGGTAGAGAGAGAACATGACTAGTATTGGGTGGTAGAGAGAGAGAACATGACCAGTATTGGGTGGTAGAGAGAGAGAACATGACCAGTATTGGGTGGTAGAGAGAGAACATGACTAATATTGGGTGGTAGAGAGAGAGAACATGAATAGTATTGGGTGGTAGAGAGAGAGAGAAAATGAATAGTATTGGGTGGTAGAGAGAGAGAACATGACTAGTATTGGGTGGTAGAGAGAGAGAGAGAACATGACTAGTATTGGGTGGTAGAGAGAGAGAACATGAATAGTATTGGGTGGTAGAGAGAGAGAACATGAATAGTATTGGGTGGTAGAGAGAGAGAACATGAATAGTGTTGGGTGGTAGAGAGAGAACATGAATACTATTGGATGGTAGAGAGAGAGAGAACATGACTAGTATTGGGTAGTAGAGAGAGAGAACATGACTAGTATTGGGTGGTAGAGAGAGAACATGACTAGTATTGGGTGGTAGAGAGAGAGAACATGACTAGTATTGGGTGGTAGAGAGAGAACATGAATAGTATTGGGTGGTAGAGAGAGAGAGAACATGACTAGTATTGGGTGGTAGAGAGAGAGAACATGACCAGTATTGGGTGGTAGAGAGAGAACATGAATAGTATTGGGTGGTAGAGAGAGAACATGAATAGTATTGGGTGGTAGAGAGAGAGAGAACATGACTAGTATTGGGTGGTAGAGAGAGAGAACATGAATAGTATTGGGTGGTAGAGAGAGAACATGAATAGTATTGGGTGGTAGAGAGGAGAGAACATGAATAGTATTGGGTGGTAGAGAGAAGAGAACATGAATAGTATTGGGTGGTAGAGACAGAACATTAATAGTATTGGGTGGTAGAGAGAGAGAGAACATGAATAGTATTGGGTGGTAGAGAGAGAGAGAACATGACTAGTATTGGGTGGTAGAGAGAGAGAACATGACTAGTATTGGGTGGTAGAGAGAGAGAACATGACTAGTATTGGGTGGTAGAGAGAGAGAACATGACTAGTATTGGGTGGTAGAGAGAGAGAACATGACTAGTATTGGGTGGTAGAGAGAGAGAACATGAATAGTATTGGGTGGTAGAGAGAGAGAACATGAATAGTATTGGGTGGTAGAGAGAGAGAACATGAATAGTATTGGGTGGTAGAGAGAGAGAACATGAATAGTATGGGTGGTAGAGAGAGAGAACATGAATAGTTTGGGTGGTAGAGAGAGAGAACATGAATAGTATTGGGTGGTAGAGAGAGAACATGACCAGTATTGGGTGGTAGAGAGAGAGAACATGACCAGTATTGGGTGGTAGAGAGAGAGAACATGACCAGTATTGGGTGGTAGAGAGAGAGAACATGACCAGTATTGGGTGGTAGAGAGAGAACATGAATAGTATTGGGTGGTAGAGAGAGAGAACATGAATAGTATGGGTGGTAGAGAGAGAGAACATGAATAGTATTGGGTGGTAGAGAGAGAGAACATGACTAGTATTGGGTGGTAGAGAGAGAGAACATGACTAGTATTGGGTGGTAGAGAGAGAGAACATGAATAGTATTGGGTGGTAGAGAGAGAGAACATGAATAGTATTGGGTGGTAGAGAGAGAGAACATGAATAGTATTGGGTGGTAGAGAGAGAGAACATGAATAGTATTGGGTGGTAGAGAGAGAGAACATGACTAGTATTGGGTGGTAGAGAGAGAGAACATGACTAGTATTGGGTGGTAGAGAGAGAGAACATGACCAGTATTGGGTGGTAGAGAGAGAGAGAACATGAATAGTATTGGGTGGTAGAGAGAGAGAACATGAATAGTATTGGGTGGTAGAGAGAGAGAACATGACTAGTATTGGGTGGTAGAGAGAGAGAGAACATGACTAGTATTGGGTGGTAGAGAGAGAGAACATGACTAGTATTGGGTGGTAGAGAGAGAGAACATGACTAGTATTGGGTGGTAGAGAGAGAGAACATGACTAGTATTGGGTGGTAGAGAGAGAGAACCTGAATAGTATTGGGTGGTAGAGAGAGAGAACATGAATAGTATTGGGTGGTAGAGAGAGAGAACATGACTAGTATTGGGTGGTAGAGAGAGAGAACATGAATAGTGTGGGTGGTAGAGAGAGAACATGACTAGTATTGGGTGGTAGAGAGAGAGAACATGAATAGTATTGGGTGGTAGAGAGAGAACATGAATAGTATTGGGTGGTAGAGAGAGAGAACATGACTAGTATTGGGTGGTAGAGAGAGAGAACCTGAATAGTATTGGGTGGTAGAGAGAGAGAACATGAATAGTATTGGGTGGTAGAGAGAGAGAACATGACTAGTATTGGGTGGTAGAGAGAGAACATGACTAGTATTGGGTGGTAGAGAGAGAGAACATGAATAGTATTGGGTGGTAGAGAGAGAACATGAATAGTATTGGGTGGTAGAGAGAGAGAACATGACTAGTATTGGGTAGTAGAGAGAGAGAACATGACCAGTATTGGGTGGTAGAGAGAGAGAACATGACCAGTATTGGGTGGGAGAGAGAGAGAACATGAATAGTATTGGGTGGTAGAGAGAGAACATGAATAGTATTGGGTGGTAGAGAGAGAGAGAACATGACTAGTATTGGGTAGTAGAGAGAGAGAACATGACTAGTATTGGGTGGTAGAGAGAGAGAAACATGACCAGTATTGGGTGGGAGAGAGAGAGAACATGAATAGTATTGGGTGGTAGAGAGAGAACATGACTAGTATTGGGTGGTAGAGAGAGAGAACATGACTAGTATTGGGTGGTAGAGAGAGAGAACATGAATAGTATTGGGTGGTAGAGAGAGAACATGAATAGTATTGGGTGGTAGAGAGGAGAGAACATGAATAGTATTGGTGGTAGAGAGGAGAGAACATGAATAGTATTGGGTGGTAGAGAGAGAACATTAATAGTATTGGGTGGTAGAGAGAGAGAGAACATGAATAGTATTGGGTGGTAGAGAGAGAGAGAACATGACTAGTATTGGGTGGTAGAGAGAGAGAGAACATGACTAGTATTGGGTGGTAGAGAGAGAGAGAACATGACTAGTATTGGGTGGTAGAGAGAGAGAACATGACCAGTATTGGGTGGTAGAGAGAGAGAGAACATGAATAGTATTGGGTGGTAGAGAGAGAGAGAACATGAATAGTATTGGGTGGTAGAGAGAGAGAGAACATGACTAGTATTGGGTGGTAGAGAGAGAGAGAGAACATGACTAGTATTGGGTGGTAGAGAGAGAGAACATGACTAGTATTGGGTGGTAGAGAGAGAGAACATGACTAGTATTGGGTGGTAGAGAGAGAGAACATGACTAGTATTGGGTGGTAGAGAGAGAGAACCTGAATAGTATTGGGTGGTAGAGAGAGAGAACATGAATAGTATTGGGTGGTAGAGAGAGAGAACATGACTAGTATTGGGTGGTAGAGAGAGAACATGAATAGTGTGGGTGGTAGAGAGAGAACATGACTAGTATTGGGTGGTAGAGAGAGAGAACATGAATAGTATTGGGTGGTAGAGAGAGAACATGAATAGTATTGGGTGGTAGAGAGAGAGAACATGACTAGTATTGGGTGGTAGAGAGAGAGAACCTGAATAGTATTGGGTGGTAGAGAGAGAGAACATGAATAGTATTGGGTGGTAGAGAGAGAGAACATGACTAGTATTGGGTGGTAGAGAGAGAGAACATGAATAGTGTGGGTGGTAGAGAGAGAACATGACTAGTATTGGGTGGTAGAGAGAGAGAACATGAATAGTATTGGGTGGTAGAGAGAGAACATGAATAGTATTGGGTGGTAGAGAGAGAGAACATGACTAGTATTGGGTAGTAGAGAGAGAGAACATGACCAGTATTGGGTGGTAGAGAGAGAGAACATGACCAGTATTGGGTGGGAGAGAGAGAACATGAATAGTATTGGGTGGTAGAGAGAGAACATGAATAGTATTGGGTGGTAGAGAGAGAGAGAACATGACTAGTATTGGGTAGTAGAGAGAGAGAACATGACTAGTATTGGGTGGTAGAGAGAGAGAGAACATGACCAGTATTGGGTGGGAGAGAGAGAGAACATGAATAGTATTGGGTGGTAGAGAGAGAACATGACTAGTATTGGGTGGTAGAGAGAGAGAGAACATGACTAGTATTGGGTGGTAGAGAGAGAGAACATGAATAGTATTGGGTGGTAGAGAGAGAACATGAATAGTATTGGGTGGTAGAGAGGAGAGAACATGAATAGTATTGGTGGTAGAGAGGAGAGAACATGAATAGTATTGGGTGGTAGAGAGAGAACATTAATAGTATTGGGTGGTAGAGAGAGAGAGAACATGAATAGTATTGGGTGGTAGAGAGAGAGAGAACATGACTAGTATTGGGTGGTAGAGAGAGAGAGAACATGACTAGTATTGGGTGGTAGAGAGAGAGAGAACATGACTAGTATTGGGTGGTAGAGAGAGAGAACATGACTAGTATTGGGTGGTAGAGAGAGAGAACATGACTAGTATTGGGTGGTAGAGAGAGAGAACATGACTAGTATTGGGTGGTAGAGAGAGAGAACATGAATAGTATTGGGTGGTAGAGAGAGAGAACATGAATAGTATTGGGTGGTAGAGAGAGAGAACATGAATAGTATTGGGTGGTAGAGAGAGAGAACATGAATAGTATTGGGTGGTAGAGAGAGAGAACATGAATAGTGTGGGTGGTAGAGAGAGAACATGACTAGTATTGGGTGGTAGAGAGAGAACATGAATAGTATTGGGTGGTAGAGAGAGAACATGAATAGTATTGGGTGGTAGAGAGAGAACATGACTAGTATTGGGTGGTAGAGAGAGAGAACATGACTAGTATTGGGTGGTAGAGAGAGAGAACATGACTAGTATTGGGTGGTAGAGAGAGAGAACATGACTAGTATTGGGTGGTAGAGAGAGAGAACATGAATAGTATTGGGTGGTAGAGAGAGAGAACATGAATAGTATTGGGTGGTAGAGAGAGAACATGAATAGTATTGGGTGGTAGAGAGAGAGAGAACATGAATAGTATTGGGTGGTAGAGAGAGAGAACATGAATAGTATTGGGTGGTAGAGAGAGAGAACATGAATAGTGTGGGTGGTAGAGAGAGAACATGACCAGTATTGGGTGGGAGAGAGAGAACATGAATAGTATTGGGTGGTAGAGAGAGAACATGACTAGTATTGGGTGGTAGAGAGAGAGAACATGACCAGTATTGGGTGGGAGAGAGAGAACATGAATAGTATTGGGTGGTAGAGAGAGAACATGACTAGTATTGGGTGGTAGAGAGAGAGAACATGAATAGTATTGGGTGGTAGAGAGAGAGAACATGAATAGTATTGGGTGGTAGAGAGAGAGAACATGAATAGTATTGGGTGGTAGAGAGAGAGAACATGACTAGTATTGGCTGGTAGAGAGAGAGAACATGACTAGTATTGGCTGGTAGAGAGAGAGAACATGAATAGGATTGGGTGGTAGAGAGAGAGAACATGAATAGTATTGGGTGGTAGAGAGAGAGAACATGAATAGTGTTGGGTGGTAGAGAGAGAGAACATGAATAGTATTGGGTGGTAGAGAGAGAGAACATGAATAGTGTGGGTGGTAGAGAGAGAACATGACTAGTATTGGGTGGTAGAGAGAGAACATGAATAGTATTGGGTGGTAGAGAGAGAACATGAATAGTATTGGGTGGTAGAGAGAGAACATGAATAGTATTGGGTGGTAGAGAGAGAGAACATGACTAGTATTGGGTGGTAGAGAGAGAGAACATGACTAGTATTGGGTGGTAGAGAGAGAGAGAACATGACTAGTATTGGGTGGTAGAGAGAGAGAACATGAATAGTATTGGGTGGTAGAGAGGAGAGAACATGAATAGTATTGGGTGGTAGAGAGAGAGAACATGAATAGTATTGGGTGGTAGAGAGAGAGAACATGAATAGTATTGGGTGGTAGAGAGAGAACATGACTAGTATTGGGTGGTAGAGAGAGAGAACATGACCAGTATTGGGTGGTAGAGAGAGAGAACATGACCAGTATTGGGTGGTAGAGAGAGAACATGAATACTATTGGATGGTAGAGAGAGAGAGAACATGAATAGTATTGGGTGGTAGAGAGAGAGAACATGAATAGTATTGGGTGGTAGAGAGAGAACATGAATAGTATTGGGTGGTAGAGAGAGAGAACATGACTAGTATTGGGTGGTAGAGAGAGAGAACATGAATAGTATTGGGTGGTAGAGAGAGAGAACATGAATAGTATTGGGTGGTAGAGAGGAGAGAACATGAATAGTATTGGGTGGTAGAGAGAGAACATGACTAGTATTGGGTGGTAGAGAGAGAACATGAATAGTATTGGGTGGTAGAGAGAGAGAACATGACTAGTATTGGGTGATAGAGAGAGAGAACATGACCAGTATTGGGTGGTAGAGAGGAGAGAACATGAATAGTATTGGGTGGTAGAGAGGAGAGAACATGAATAGTATTGGGTGGTAGAGAGAGAACATGACTAGTATTGGGTGGTAGAGAGAGAACATGAATAGTATTGGGTGGTAGAGAGAGAGAACATGAATAGTATTGGGTGGTAGAGAGAGAGAACATGAATAGTATTGGGTGGTAGAGAGAGAGAACATGAATAGTATTGGGTGGTAGAGAGAGAGAACATGAATAGTATTGGGTGGTAGAGAGAGAACATGAATAGTATTGGGTGGTAGAGAGAGAGAACATGAATAGTATGGGTGGTAGAGAGAGAGAACATGAATAGTATTGGGTGGTAGAGAGAGAGAACATGAATAGTATTGGGTGGTAGAGAGAGAACATTAATAGTATGGGTGGTAGAGAGAGAGAACATGAATAGTATTGGGTGGTAGAGAGAGAACATGACTAGTATTGGGTGGTAGAGAGAGAACATGAATAGTATGGGTGGTAGAGAGAGAACATTAATAGTATGGGTGGTAGAGAGAGAACATTAATAGTATTGGGTGGTCCATTATTCCACTCCTCTATGGGAACTTTGTATCATTTAGAAAAGCCATGGAGTTGTCTTAGTGTCTCAGAAAACAGTTGGTTATCAATGTTCAGACTACGTTTCCTCACATCCTACCCACTCGCCTCCTTTTAACCACAAGGTTGCTTCTCCTCAGACCTTCAATGTTGTTTTATTTATTTTTATACCAGAAATAAAATTCACTTAAATGTGTTGAGTACAAGGAATCAAGGAAAGATCAATTGAGAGAGCCCTGGTCCAACTTTTTGCATTACGTGACTGCTATTAGTTTCTGTCAAACAGATAAATGACAGGACAGAGACATGCCCCAACATCACACCCCTTCTCGACATCGTGTGTGTCCTTTGCACCCGTGGTTCTCCAGAAATTAGTGCACGTCCAGACTCACACCACATGCATCTTGCAAAGCGAGATAGGGGTTAGGAGCTAGGGGCACGTCCAGACTCACACCACATGCATCTTGCAAAGCGAGCTAGGGGTTAGGAGCTAGGGACACGTCCAGACTCACACCACATGCATCTTGCAAAGCGAGCTAGGGGTTAGGAGCTAGGGGTTAGGAGCACATCAGACAGCAAACAATTGCCCTAGAACCATTCCATTCCTCTGCACATCCTAAAGGGCCTTTGATATGATATTCATAACGTTGTTGTTACATAAAGCGAATAATAACCGCTTGTACAGAAAGCAGCTAGGAGGACTCTGTTATGGTCACGGGAAAGTGGTAGTTTGTGTGTCCGTGCTAATATAGAATACGCCCCAAATGGCACAATCACTACATATAGAATATAGTGCCATTTGGGACGCAATTAGGCCATACTTCAGTAGCTAGTCAGTAGTACCTACAACCTCGGGATCAGCGACAATCAGCTATTGAGTTCTAGCTGGAGGGGGGAGAGAGAGTACCACGAAACAAGCCAGGAGAATGTTGAAATAATTCTCCCTGTCAAGCAGAGAGAAAACCGAGTGAACAACGACAGCTAACTAATGTTATCTAGTTCTGTTTTAGATGTAACAACAGTACCCGGTCAGGTGCCCATTCGTGTATGTTCAACATCCGCCCGGAACAGCTGACAAAATAGCGGACAGGGAAAGAGCGACACAAACAAGCACTAATAAATAGATATTGTTGACTAGCTATCTGCTTGTTTTCTTTCCAGACCTAGGGCTTTAAAAACAACGGAAGTTCATACCTTCTATCGATTTAGATGCGTTTCTGGCGTCATTCACGCGAGGCTGGCAGGTGGACAAAATACCGAGCAAGACAAATTCATGCATTTAGAATTTGTTTATCCCAATATTTCAAAAGCTTTCCCCAAGTCAGATCAGTCCCCCCACTCGACAACCGGATGGACTGTCGGGCACTTCCTATAAAAACACGTTTGTCGCGGGAGTTGATGGGAAATGTAGTTCCTACTAAAAACATTGCTCGACGAAGCAAGAGGTGTCGAGTTAAAAATGTAACATTTGTTTAATGTTCTAGCTAGTCTTAACGTGCCTGTCGTTTGAAAATTAAATCAATAACCCTAGTAGGTCACGTTTCAATATCCATCAATAGTACTTGGAAAATGTTACCAAAACTTATATACATGTGTTTTAGCTAGCTAACCAGATTATCACTAAAATAGCTAACAAGCTAATGTTGTTAGCCACGGTCCGTCCCACTTGCAGCACAGCTGTCTCCTATGCTTTCCACTGTTTTAAAAATGACCTCGCCTTATTTCGTTGAGAGTACCGCGGTCATCACTCGGAGCGGTAACAAGACCGTGCCCCGTGCCGGTTTAGCCACGACGTTAAAAACTAGGATGGAGAGGAGAGTGTTGAGGGCGCACGTGAAACAGGAGGAAGAAGATTCGAGCGTATCTAATCAGAGTTTGGGACGAGACGCTTCAGGTATGAATCCGTTTTATCACAACATTGCCCTTCTGACATTTACAAACTGAAGCAATGTCTTGCTGCATGATTGAGGGACTTTCAGATGGGACAAGCTGTAGCCTAAAACAACTAAGAGATGACGACAGTTTTCAGAGAAAGAAAGCCTATGGCCTGGCTATATGCACACAGTCTGAATACGCCCCTAATTAATCTTTGACACAGGTGACGATGACGTCTACTACTTCCTGTATGTTCAGTTGTTCTGTACATGAAGAATGTGACATCATTTCTGTATGCCTCAGAATGTTCAGCACACCTCATCACTCAACTTCTGTCCCCCGCCCCTACTTTACCTTGCAGATATTGGCTCCTCTAGGTTCCGTCGCTCATCCTTCGGCCAATCACAAGCTGAGCCAGACAAAGCCCTGTCCCTGTTACCACTGGCACCCATCCTGCGCAGGAGGCGGGGCCAGGTGAAGGTGGAATACGATGGGAAGGAGGAGCCTAAACACTGGGAGCCTCCTGATTGGAGCAAGCAGCTGGGTCATGTGCGTCAGATGAGGAGCGCCAGGGACGCTCCTGTTGACCTCATGGGGGCGGAGAAATGCTACGACACACACGCCCCTGATGAGGTGGGTGAGACCCCAATGGTTTCTGTCTCTCTGTCGTACACCCCCCACTACCGCTTTGCTCCTCTCCCCTCCTCTCTCCCCCTCTTACCTCCCCACCTACACCCTGGCCACTGCCTCCCCCTCTGTCCGCTCCCTCATCCTCTCCGGGTCAGAGGTGGACCAGCCCCTGCTACCCCCTGCTCCGTGCCGTCCACACATTCTTCCCCGGTATCATGAACCTCCTGTTGACCTACCAAGAGACCGCTTCCTGCCTCGGCTCCTCCCTCTCCCACGCCCTCACCTTCCCCGAGTTCGCCCTAGCCTTCTCCTGCTTCACAGAGGTTGTGACTTCAGTCCACCCCGCCGGGCAGAGGGAGCTCAACGGTTACCTGTCCGTCGTCTCTGACCTGGCATTCACCTGGGGTAGAGACCTGATCTACACCTGGGGTAGAGACCTGGCATTCACCTGGGGTAGAGACCTGGCATTCACCTGGGGTAGAGACCTGATCTACACCTGGGGTAGAGACCTGGCATTCACCTGGGGTAGAGACCTGGCATTCACCTGGGGTAGAGACCTGATCTACACCTGGGGTAGAGACCTGATCTACACCTGGGGTAGAGACCTGATCTACACCTGGGGTAGAGACCTGATCTACACTGGGGGTAGAGACCTGATCTACACTGGGGGTAGAGACCTGATCTACACTGGGGGTAGAGACCTGATCTACACCTGTGGGGTAGAGACCTGATCTACACCTGGGGGCGGAGACCTGATCTACACCTGGGGGGCGGAGACCTGATCTACACCTGGGGGCGGAGACCTGATCTACACCTGGGGTAGAGACCTGATCTACACCTGGGGGCAGAGACCTGATCTACACCTGGGGGCGGAGACCTGATCTACACCCGTGGGGCGGAGACCTGATCTACACCCGGGGGGCGGAGACCTGATCTAGACCCGGGGGGCGGAGACCTGATCTAGACCCGGGGGGCGGAGACCTGATCTAGACCCGGGGGGCGGAGACCTGATCTACACCCGGGGGGCGGAGACCTGATCTACACCCGGGGGGCGGAGACCTGATCTACACCCGGGGGGCGGAGACCTGATCTACACCCGGGGGGCGGAGACCTGATCTAGACCCGGGGGGCGGAGACCTGATCTAGACCCGGGGGGCGGAGACCTGATCTAGACCCGGGGGGCGGAGACCTGATCTAGACCCAGGGGGCGGAGACCTGATCTACACCTACCACTGTAGAGGCTACACCAGGGCTTTGTGCATTTTGACCCTATATTTTGCCCCTAAAGTAATGTAGGAGGTTGAGGGAGCTCCGCTCTCCCCCCCAAAAATACCCCTGAAAATAGTCAATTGGGGCAAAATAGGCCCTCTAAATCGACCAATTTTTTTTTTTTTTCTCTCCCCACCCCTGTAGGTTCTCTGCCCACTGTGCTGCTGTACTGCAGCAACTCGACCAGCAGGTCTACTGGGGGGTTAGAAACCAACAGATGTACTTCCAGGTCATTACTGGTCACAAACCTCTCACCTGCGGCAGGTGTAACTCACTGGAGCACGAGATGTTTCGCTGTCTGTCAAAGACCACAGGAATCTATGTAGGCCTAAGTAGTACTGGTCAGGATCTATGTAGGCCTATGTAGTACTGGTCAGGATCTATGTAGGCCTATGTAGTACTGGTCAGGATCTATGTAGGCCTATGTAGTACTGGTCAGGATCTATGTAGGCCTATGTAGTACTGGTCAGGATCTATGTAGGCCTATGTAGTACTGGTCAGGATCTATGTAGGCCTATGTAGTACTGGTCAGGATCTATGTAGGCCTATGTAGTACTGGCCAGGGTCTATGTAGGATTATGTAGTTCTGGTCAGGATCTTAAAAATAAATAAAACAATTATTTAACCTTTATTTAACCAGGTAGGCAAGTTGAGAAGATAAAAGTACTGGTCAGGATCTATGTAGGTCTATGTAGTACTGGTCAGGATCTATGTAGGTCTATGTAGTACTGGCCAGGGTCTATGTAGGATTATGTAGTTCTGGTCAGGATCTTAAAAATAAATAAAACAATTATTTAACCTTTATTTAACCAGATAGGCAAGTTGAGAAGATAAAAGTACTGGTCAGGATCTATGTAGGACTGGTCAGGATCTATGTAGGTCTATGTAGTACTGGTCAGGATCTATGTAGGTCTATGTAGTACTTGTCAGGATCTTTGTAGACCTGATGAAGGATTATGTATTGGTAATGCCACGATGTAACACTGGTCATGACAATATGTAACACACAAAGGGCTCATTCCTGACACATACAGTATGTTGTCTGTGCCAATCACACAAACTCCTTTTCCACGGCTGGTGGTGACTGTTTCCTGTAGGACGTTAGAACACACAGAGGTAGTAGCAGGGTTCCACCAGTAGAACAAGATGAACCCTGCAGGTAGAACAGTAGAATACACAGAGGTAGTAGCAGGGTTCCACCAGTAGAACAAGATGAACCCTGCAGGTAGAACAGTAGAATACACAGAAGTAGTAGCAGGGTTCCACCACTAGATGAACCCTGCAGGTAGAACAGCAGAACCCACAGAAGTAGTAGCAGGGTTCCACCACTAGATGAACCCTGCAGGTAGAACAGCAGAACACAGAGGTAGTAGCAGGATTCCACCACTAGATGAACCCTGCAGGTAGAACAGCAGAACACACAGAGGTAGTAGCAGGGTTCCACCACTAGATGAACCCTGCAGGTAGAACAGCAGAACACACAGAGGTAGTAGCAGGGTTCCACCACTAGATGAACCCTGCAGGTAGAACAGCAGAACACACAGAGGTAGTAGCAGGATTCCACCACTAGATGAACCCTGCAGGTAGAACAGCAGAACACACAGAGGTAGTAGCAGGGTTCCACCACTAGATGAACCCTGCAGGTAGAACAGCAGAACACACAGAGGTAGTAGCAGGGTTCCACCACTAGATGAACCCTGCAGGTAGAACAGCAGAGTGCCCATTAGAGGTGGAGGGGTTCTCCAGAGCAGGGTCAGAAGGCTGTAGATCTGATTTATGTTCCAGGATAAAGGTGAAATACATCCAGCACTATAAAAGGAGGATGTGGAACTGCAGTTATGTCACTGGATATGATTTGTTATGAGCTTACGAAACAAACAGTGCAACAGTGTTGGGGATGGGAGATGGGCCGAGCTAGCTGGGGTGTATTCATTAGGAACCAAACAGAACTAGGCAGAACTTAGCTGAATTTGTCCAATAGAAACACTTGATTTCGCTGCAGTACGTTTCCCGCTGGAAAACTTTTTGCTACAGTGTGCGACTAATTAATACATCCCAAGCTGTTTTCATGAGGCCAGTTCAATCAGGCTTTACCACCATGACAGACAAGGATATACAAGTTAGATGTTACGTGACATGTTAGTTATGCACACCTGTTCTCCCACCAGGAGTGATGAGTCAACCTCATTCTGAGAGTGGAGACCTCTTTAGAAACAGTGTACGCCTACTGAACAGGGTAGCCTAGTGGTTAGAGCGTTGGACTAGTAACCGGAAGGTTGCAAGTTCAAACCCCCGAGCTGACAAGGTACAAATCTGTCGTTCTGCCCCTGAACAGGCAGTTAACCCGCTGTTCCCAGGCCGTCATTGAAAATAAGAATTTGTTCTTAACTGACTTGCCTGGTTAAATAAAGGTTAAAAAAAAACACTCCATTTTAACACAAGGCATACTAGCAAAGGAGATACTTTTGGTTATGTAATGTGTGTGGACACCTGCTCATTGAACATCTCATTCCAAAAAAAATAAATCACAAAGGTGTTCGATGGGGTTGAGGTCAGGGCTATGTGCATGCCAGTCAAGTTCTTCCACATTGATCTACACTCTGTATGGGCCTCGCTTTGTGCACAGGGGCGTTGTCATGCTAAAACAGGAAAGGGCCTTCCCCAAACTGTTGCCACAAAGTTGGAAGCACAGAATCGTCTAGAATGTCATTGTATGCTGTAGCATTGAGATTTCCCTTCACTAGAACTAAGGGGCCCGATCCATTAAAAACAGCCCCAGCTACCCAGCAGGTAGCGTTTTCCTGGCATCCGCCAAACCCAGATTCGTCCATTGGGACTGCCAGATGGTGAAGTGTGATTCATCACTCCAGAGAACGCGTTTCCACTGCTCCAGCCGACGCTTGGCATTGCACATGGTGATGCTTAGCCATGGAAACCTGTTTCATGAAGCTCCTGACGAACAGTTCTTGTGCTGACGTTGCTTCCAGAGGCAGTTTGGAACTCGGTAGTGAGTGTTGCAACCAAGGACAGATTACTTTTAAATGCTACGCACTCCAGCACTCTGAGGTTCTGTTCTGTGAGCTTGTGTGGCCTACCACTTCGCGGCTGAGCTGTTGTTGCTCCTAGACGTTTCCACTTCACAATAACAGCATTTACAGTTGACCGGGGCAGCTCTAACAAAGCAGATATTTGTTGAACTGACTTTGTTGGAAAAGTGGCATCCTATTCCGGAGCTCTTCTGTAAGGCCATTCTACTGCCAATGTTTGTCTATGGAGATTGCATGGTGGTGTGCTCGATTTTATACACCTGTCAGCAATGGGTGTGGTGAGATAGCCAAATCCACTAGTTTGAAGTGGTGTCCATATACTTGTGTATGTAGTGTAGTTTAATATCTAAAAGATGCCAGATTAAAGACTCTATCCCCTCCCCTCCTCTTCCCCTTCCCATCAAGTGAGACATTACCAGGTCCTGGTCTCTCTAAAGTTGTCTAGCCAGATTAAACACTCTCTCCCCTTCTCCTCATCTCTTCCACCAGGTGCGACGTTACCAGGTGCTGGTGTCTCTGATGTTGTCAAGCCAGACAAGGGACCAGGTGACCAGTGCGGCTCTGCAGAGACTCAGGGCTCATGGCTGTACAGTGGACAACATAGTCAACACTGACGATGACACACTGGGACAACTCATCTACCCTGTCGGCTTTTGGAGGGTAACGCACACTATACACTGCCTTCAAAGTATTCACACCCCTTGACCTTTTCCACATTTTGTTGTGTTACAAAGTGGGATTAAAAATGGATTTAATTGTGTGGGTTATTGGTTGTTGTTCATTGCTAGACAACCATTAGGTCTTGTATTCACACCCCTTGACCTTTTCCACATTTTGTTGTGTTACAAAGTGGGATTAAAAATGGATTTAATTGTGTGGGTTATTGGTTGTTGTTCATTGCTAGACAACCATTAGGTCTTGTATTCACACCCCTTGACCTTTTCCACATTTTGTTGTGTTACAAAGTGGGATTAAAAATGGATTTAATTGTGTGGGTTATTGGTTGTTGTTCGTTGCTAGACAACCATTAGGTCTTGTATTCACACCCCTTGACCTTTTCCACATTTTGTTGTGTTACAAAGTGGGATTAAAAATGGATTTAATTGTGTGGGTTATTGGTTGTTGTTCGTTGCTAGACAACCATTAGGTCTTGTATTCACACCCCTTGACCTTTTCCACATTTTGTTGTGTTACAAAGTGGGATTAAAAATGATTTAATTGTGTGGGTTATTGGTTGTTGTTCGTTGCTAGACAACCATTAGGTCTTGTATTCACACCCCTTGACCTTTTCCACATTTTGTTGTGTTACAAAGTGGGATTAAAAATGGATTTAATTGTGTGGGTTATTGGTTGTTGTTCGTTGCTAGACAACCATTAGGTCTTGTATTCACACCCTTGACCTTTTCCACATTTTGTTGTGTTACAAAGTGGGATTAAAAATGGATTTAATTGTGTGGGTTATTGGTTGTTGTTCGTTGCTAGACAACCATTAGGTCTTGTATTCACACCCCTTGACCTTTTCCACATTTTGTTGTGTTACAAAGTGGGATTAAAAATGGATTTAATTGTGTGGGTTATTGGTTGTTGTTCGTTGCTAGACGACCATTAGGTCTTGTATTCACACCCCTTGACCTTTTCCACATTTTGTTGTGTTACAAAGTGGGATTAAAAATGGATTTAATTGTGTGGGTTATTGGTTGTTGTTCGTTGCTAGACAACCATTAGGTCTTGTATTCACACCCCTTGACCTTTTCCACATTTTGTTGTGTTACAAAGTGGGATTAAAAATGGATTTAATTGTGTGGGTTATTGGTTGTTGTTCGTTGCTAGACAACCATTAGGTCTTGCCATAGTTTTTTATATTTAAGTCAAAACTGTAACTCGGCAGGAACATTAACTGTCTTCTTGGTAAGCAACTCCAGTGTAGATTTGGCCTTGTGTTTTAGGTTATTGTCCTGCTGAAAGATGAATTAATCTGCCAGGGTCTGGTGGAAAGCATACTGAAGCAGGTTTTCCTCCAGGATTTTGCCTGTGCTTAGCTCCATTCTGTTTATTTTATCCTGAAAAACACTCCTGTCCTTCACAATTAAAAGCATACCCATAATATGATGCAGCCACCACTATCCTTTAAAATATGGAGATTGGTCAACCGTAATATGTTTGAGGCAAATCCAATACAACACAAAAAATGTATTGCTTTGACACATTTTTTTGCAGTATTACTTTAGTGACTTGTTGCAAACAGGATGTATGTTCTGGAGGATTTGTATTCTGTACAGGCTTCCTTCTTTTCACTTGGTCATATATGTTATTGTGGAGTAACTACAATGTTGTTGATCCATCCTCAGTGTTTTATCACAGCCATTAAACTTAGTCACCAGTTGTCTCATGGTGAAATCCCTGAGCAGTTTCCTTCCTCTCCGGCAACTGAGTTGGGAAGGACGCCTGTATCTTTGTAGTGACTGGGTGTATCGACACACCATCCAAAGTGTAATTAATAACTTCATGTTGAAAGAGATATTGAATATCTGCTTTTTATTTTTACCCATCAACCAACTCATCTGCTATACTTTGTGAGACATTGGAAAACCTTCCTAGTTTTTGTGGTTGAATCTGTTTGAAATTCACTACTCGACTGAGGGACCTTACAGATAATTATATGTGTGGGGTACAGAGATGGGCAGTCATTCAAAAGTCATGTTAAACACTATTATTGCACACAGAGTGAGTCAATGCACTTGTTAAGCAAATATTTCCACCTGAAATTATTATTATTAAGTCACAACAAAGGGTTGAATATTTTACTCAAGACATTTCAGCTTTTTATTAATTAATTTGTAAAAGAATAAAAACATCCCACATTATGGGGTATTGTGGGTAGGCCAGTGACAAATCTCAATGTAATCCATTTTAAATTCAGGCTGTACCATGTGGAAAAAGTCAAGGGGTGTGAATACTTATGAATAAAACCTTGATATGTCTTCTCTCCTACCCCCCCTCCTCCAGACCAAGGTGAAGTACCTGAAGCAGACGTCAGTGATGCTCCAGAGGGAGTTTAGAGGGGACATCCCTAACACAGTGGAGGGCCTGGTACGACTACCTGGAGTAGGACCCAAGATGGCTCACCTGGCCATGGACATCGCCTGGCACCAGGTCTCTGGCATAGGTAGGTATGGCTCATATACAGTTTGAAGTCGGAAGTTTACATACAGTTTAGCCAAATATATTTAAAGTTTTTCACAATTCCTGACATTTAATCCTAGTCAAAATTCCCTGTCTTAAGACAGTTAAGATCACCACTTTATTTTAAGAATGTGAAATGTCAGAATAATAGTAGAGGTTTTATTTCTTTCATCACATACCCAGTGGGTCAGAAGTTTACATACACTCAATTATTATTTGGTAGCATTGCCTTTAAATTGTTTAACTTGGGTCAAACATTTCAGGTAGCCTTCCACAAGCTTCCCACAATAAGTTGGGTGAATTTTGGCCCATTCCTGCTGACAGAGCTGGTGTAACGGAGTCAGGTTTGTAGGCCTCCTTGCTCGCACACGCTTTTTCAGTTCTGCCCTCACATTTTCTATGGGATTGAGTTCAGGACTTTGTGATGACCACTCCAATACCTTGACTGTTGCCATTTTGCCACAACTCTGTTTGCTTGGGGTCAGTGTCCATTTGGAAGACCCATTTGTGACCAAGCTTTAACTTCCCGACTGATATCTTGAGATGTTGCTTCAATATATCCACATAATTTTCCATCCTCATGATGCCATCTATTTTGTGAAGTGCACCTGTCCCTCCTGCAGCAAAGCACCCCCACTACATGATGCTGCCACCCCCGTGCTTCACGGTTCTGATGTTCTTCAGCTTGCAAGCCTCCCCCTTTTCCCTCAAAACATAACGATGATCATTTTGGCCAAACAGTTATATTTTTGTTTCATCAGATGGTGTTTATACTTGCGTACTATTGTTTGTACAGATGAACCTGGTACCTTCAGGTGTCTGGGAATTGCTCCCAAGGATGAACCAGACTTGTGGAGGTCTACAATTTTTTTCTGAGGTCTTGGCTGATTTCTTTTGATTTCCCCATGATATCAAGCAGAGGCACTGAGTTTGAAGGTAGGCCTTGAAATACATCCACAGGTACACCTCCAATTGACTCAAATAATGTCAATTAGCATATCAGAAGCTTCTGAAGCCATGACATTTTCTGGAATTTTCCGAGCTGTTTCAAGGCGTAGTCAAGTTAGTGTATGTAAACTTCTGACCCACTGGAATTGTGATACAGTGAATTATAAGTGAAATAATCTGTCTGTAAACAATTGTTGGAAAAATTACTTGTCATGCACAAAGATGTCCCAACCAACTTGCCAAAACTCTAGTTAGTTAAGAAACCTGTTGCGACGAGCCATCCCGGATCCGGGATCGTGAATACAGCCTCAAGCTCATTACCATAACGCAACGTTAACTATTCATGAAAATCTCAAATGAAATGAAATCAATATGCTAGCTCTCAAGCTTAGATTTTTGTTAACAACACTGTCCTCTCAGATTTTCAAAATATGCTTCTCAACCATAGCAAAACAAGCATTTGTGTAACAGTATTGATAGCTAGCGTAGCATTTAGCGTTAGCATTCAGCAGGCAACATTTTCACAAAAAACAGAAAAACATTAAAATAAAATAATTTACCTTTGAAGAACTTCAGATGTTTTCAATGAGGAGACTCTCAGTTAGATAGCAAATGTTCAGTTTTTACAAAAAGATGATTTGTTTAGGAGAAATCGCTCCATTTTCTGCATCACGTTTAGCTACGAAAAAAAGCTGTATCCAGGATTGTGTAAATCTATCCGCAAGCTCATTAGCATAACGCAACGTTAACTATTCATGAAAATCGCAAATGAAATAAATCTATTTGCTCTCAAGCTTAGCCTTTTGTTAACAACACTGTCATCTCAGATTTTCAAAAATATGCTTCTCAACCATAGCTACACAAGCATTTGTGTAACAGTATTGATAGCCTAGCATAGGATTATGCCTGACATTCAGCAAGCAACATTTTCACAAAAACCAGAAAAACATTCAAATAAAATAACTTGGGTACCTTTGGGTAAGAAAAAACCCGAAAATTAAGTAATTAAAACAAACTTTTTTCCAAATTAACTCCATAATATTGACAGAAACATGGCAAACCGATGTTTAGAATCAATCCTCAAGGTGTTTTTCACATATCTATCGACGATAAATCCATCGTGGCAGTTGACTTTCTCTTCTGAAGAAATGGAACGGCGCATGGACCTAAAGAGTACGCAATAATTTCGACACAGGAACAGGACACCGGGCGGACCCCTGGTAAATGTAGTCTCTTATGGTCAATCTTCCAATGATATGCCTACAAATACGTCACAATGCTGCAGACACCTTGGAGAAACGAGCATGTTGTGATGTGGTCTGATCAGGTGCAAAGTGGTAGTTCTATTGGATTATATAGTGGGCGTCTTCTCACGGGATACATTCATTCTACTTTTTTTTTTTTATTGTGTGTGTGGCTGTGTGACACACACGTCCACCGTATCTCCAACCGGCTGGGATGGACGAGAGGTGGGACCAAGAACCCAGAGGAGACACGCAAGGCCCTGGAAGACTGGTTACCAAGGTGACACCACCACTTCCTCTACCCCATCAGGTCACTGGTTAACCAGTGTAATGACGTTGCCCTCTTTGGGTACAGAGAGCACCATCCCCCTCTCTGCTCCTTCAACCAGGCTGCTGTGGTCAGCGAGGTCGTAAATTCCTAGAGAAGACCCTGCCTCATGGCCACACAGTATAGAGACAGAGGGAAGTTTCATTGAGAACAAAGGAATTTCTTCCACCTCACAGAACTTGAGGTCCGAACAACATTTATGTTCCGAGAGAGGTATAAAAGATCGGTGAAGAATCTAGCTTCAACTGGTCCGTTTGTTACATTTTGGTGAAGCTCCGTGGGAGACGGTGCGGCCACATTACCATAACGCTGTTTATATAATAGCCTCAAATATGGAGGTTTACATCGAATTGGAGCCTGGTTCTCTTGGTTTGGGGTTACCACCCCCTCTGGGAGACAGCATTACCATAACGCTGTTTATATAATAGCCTCAAATATGGAGGACATCGAATCTGTTGTATAAGATGAATTGAGTGAGGATGATACTGTTTGTAAAATGTGTGTGATTTTGGACTTAATGAAGGAAACTCCCAATTCCCTTTTGAGTTGAACTCAATCAGAGGACCGCCCATGAGCCCAGTTAGGGTCAGGCATCCTGGGACAGGCCCTTTTCTGCAATTCTAAAAACCCCAATCTTGAGAATTCCTCAATAGACCATGTTTTTCTCCACTAGAGGGACAAAGGTTGCAGACCATTGCTGAATCTTTTAACCAAACCACGTGGTTAAACTCTTAGACTATCGATACCGACAGAATAAGAACAAGTCTTTGATATTAATTACTAGTCTGCAGCTAGGAAATTCAAATGATCTGAAACCGACAAAATATTCTACAACATGAATTAATCGCTCTGAACTTTGTTCCCAAAACCAGCAACCGACAATTCTACAAAAGAAACCTTTTCAAGACAAGTCACACTGAGCGTAAAAATTTTTGCAATTGTTCAATGAGTGAGCGTTCATGTGCAAATTGACCGCCAAGTATCCATTCTACAACATGAATGTGACTATCCCCTCTAACCATTTTTTACCGACAATTCTTTTTCAAGACGACACACTGAGCGTAAATATATATATAGATTGCAATTGTTCCCGAATGAGTGAGCGTTCATGTGCAAAGGATTAGTATTTCAATTGTTATAATTATCAACTCTGTAGTGACTTCTCAGGTGACCCCCACTTTTGTCTAACAAGCCACCATGCCGGTTTAGCCCACATTCCCCCGAACCATTTTTTACTTACTAATTCATAGAAATGCATAAACAAACTAAGTTAATAAATAAATGATTTAAGACAATTGATGTATGGATGACTCATAGTGAAGAATGGGTTCGTGCAGATATGAGACGTTTGGAATGAGACTAACGTGATGTCAAGTAAATAATTCATTAATTCGAAGACTAATTGATCAGATATAAAATATCTGAAAAGTTATTAGGAAATTATAACTTTGTAATCTGAATATTTTCCTTGGTGCCGACTGCCTAGTTAGTTACATGATTAATCAGTTTAGTCTATGAATACTGTGATTGGACAGAGAATCTTTGATAAAAACTAAGTCTTCAATTTTATGAGCCAGACAATCAGAATCCATGAAAGAGAATCTTTTTATAAAAAATAAGTCTTCAATTTTATGATAAAGACAGGTGGCTGACCTCAGATCCCTTACAGCAGGAAAGAGAAACATTTTGCCTTCTGTCTGACGTGATTTTGTTGAAGAATCCTCGAAATACTGGCTGCCCCTTCCCAGACACAGGGATCTATGGAGCCAAGAGAGAAACTGGTTGCTGGTGGGCTTTGGTCAACAGGTGTGTCCCTCTGCAGTCAATCCCTCACAGCACAGCTGCCCCTCCACCCATCAAGCCTCCTCCACCAGCCAAGAAGCCCTCATTGCTCCTCAGCAAAGGTCCCCTGTGGCTACCACCCTCAGTCCCCTCTGCTCAATGAAAGAGGAACCTATGGCTACCACCCTCTCCCCTCTGCTGCCCAAAAAGAGGAACCTATGGCTACCACCCTCTCCCCTCTGCTGCCCAAAAAGAGGAACCTATGGCTACCACCCTCTCCCCTCTGCTGCCCAGAAAGAGGAACCTATGGCTACCACCCTCTCCCCTGCTGCCCATATGTGTTCCCCTATGAGAAGTCCAGTACTGCCAAAACCTTCTCTGAACTGAAACATCTAGAAGGGGGTAGAATCCCTTTAGAGAGAATCCCTTTAGAGATGTAGGGACCTTGTCCTAATTCTCTCCTTGCCACTTCCCTTGACTGATTTGAAATGAGCGGTACTAGAAATAGGGTGGTAACTCCTACTAGCCCAGTGGTATTAACTTCTTTAGCGGGGGACACCATTTTTGGACCAAATTTCTGTGGACCCCATTTATTTTGATGAGAAATTCTCACAACACCAAAGCTAATAAACCAATAAATGTTCTCAATAAAAATTCTCAAATGATCTCAAACATGTATATTGTCCCAAACAATAACCGCCACTAATGTTTTGTTCCCAAAACAAAGCGACCTGACAAAGGATAAATAAACTAACTAAGCAAGTCTGTTAAGAAGCAATTCTTATTTACAGCCTAGGAACAGTGGGTTAACTGCCTTGTTCAGGGGCAGAACGACAGGTCATCAGCTCAGGTTCTGTTGGGTCGTCAGTAGGCTCAGGGATTCTACTGGCCCAATACCCTAACCACTAGGCTACCTACAATACCACTGACAATCCTAGCAGATATACCAGTGTGACTAAGATGTGTAGGGGTCCGAGGTCCATTTGGAATTAACAATGTGAGTAAAGCTCAGTGCCACAAGTGATTGAGTTCCCCCAGGAGACTACAGGGTGGTTTGGTGACCACTGCATTACTGGAACCAACCGACTGTCAGATCTATTGTTGCGTACTGTCCAATCAAGAGGGCTCGTTTCAATCTTCTCTGAACCAAAACATCTGGTATTGTCATGGTAAGTACAGTGATGGTTTAGTTTGACAGCTCAGCAGGTACAGGAGACAACCCAGAACAGGTCTTTTCTTTCCCATTGTCAGGCCATAAACACTGCTTTTCAACTACTGTTTTCACAGCATGTTTGCATACGTTTCTTTCATAGAATTTAGTGAGTCGTTGTCAGTAGGGCTCTATAGTATCTGTTGGGTCGTCAATTGTTCACTTAATCTCATTGATTTGTGAGGTGTTTACCACCACATCTTGCCCACACCATTCATCAGGAGATCACAGTAAGACGTTAATGTCATTTAGTGGTAATATGTCCTGACCCATTCCCTGATGAGAACTAAAAGAACCAGGCCTTCATAACTACAGGGGTCCATGTCCCAGACTGAGGAACAAAAGAGATGAGAAGCCAAAGTTGTGTACAGTTGGCGACCCTGATTAACAGCACAGATGGAAACTACACCTCCAGAGAGCTGCGCTGTTTACTGAACCCAGTCACATTCCTTAATGTACCCCAGGATGAACACCACTGCCTCAATACTCAGTGACAAAAATGCTCCAGAAAAGGGTTCTAATGAAACACTTTATTTCAAGATCCATAGTTTGAAAGACGTCTCAAGGGTCGCAGGTGTGACATCAATGTCATCTTCTTCCATCTGTCGAGGAGCAAAAACATTTAATGAATCCTTTAGCAAACTGACCAGCATTTAGATTAAAGGAAGACTGGCTCCCTAAATCATGTATAGTACACAATTCATCACCAATAACGCCATATTTAAAGTAACTCACCAGCTTGGAACCCCTAGTTGCAAGGGAAGACGTATTCTGTCTCAGCCTGGTCACCTGTAACCGCAAGACAGCTTCGTCTCAGTAAATGAAAACAAGTTGACCAAATGTTCCTCAGAAGAGGGGTTAGTAGAGTAACTTACTTGGCTGGTAGTAGTCATAGATCTTGACCACTGCTGGCTTTAGATTCTGTACTGGGAGCTCCTGTATGATGTCCAGGGTGATGCGGAAAGGAAGTAGTGATGTCAGCTGTTGGGAGAAAAACAAACATACGGGTCATTAAATGATCAAAGCAGAAGTTACTGTACATCAAAATATATTATTTTTAAATGAAGTGCCATGTGAATGGTTTCAAACTCACCTCTGTCAAGTACATTAACACATGGTCATCTTTGATATCAACACGATCCACTTGACTTGAACCCCTCAGCTGTGAAGACAAGTCATTGATATTGCATGAACAAAGAACCTTCATCCTTAAACAAAGGGACACAGACGAGGCAAGACCTCCATGGATAAAGGTCCCAACAACTCACCCTCCCCAAAGAGTCTGGATCTGGAGAAAACCCAGAGAGCATTTTCAAATCCACTATAATCATGTTGGTGGTGAGCTCCTTTCCATGATATCTGAGAAAGATGATTGACAACTGATTTGAATAATCAAATGCTTGGATTATTTTAGCCATAAAGACCAGATCAGCATTCTGACTGATCCAAGCCGAGGTACCAACTAGAAGGTCAATAACCTATACACAGGTATAGCACTAATTCATTTGGGTCAAACCCATTCTGCAGATCACTCTCCAAGATGACACATTTAAAATAATTCATACAAATTTGTCCTTCATTCTTACAGAGACTGGAGCTTCAGCGTGACTCTGGGTCTCAAAGACTTCCTGTTGCAGTCCACCTCTGGAGTCACCTGGATACTGAGCGTTGTGCTTCTGGTAGGAGTAGGGACGTTGTAGCGGAGCACCACCTGGGATAGAGAAGAGGAAGTCAGGGAAACCATCCTGTCCGAATAAAAACATTTTATGAGCCAGAAGAAACAGCTTCCCTGTAATGTGTATTAAAGTGCATCTTGCTCCACAGGACTGGAGGAGAGATGTGTATTCACTGACCTGCACTGAGGCACAAGCACTGCCCTGCACTTCAACGCTGTACTTCCCTTCTGTGTCCTGCAGCGCCCTCTCCTGGTACAGAAGCTTGTTGTTTTGGTTCACATGGAAGAGGCACCGGTCCCCACTGGGAGACCTTACCGTCACTGTGCTGGCTCCTCCTCTACTGAACACCCTGGTGGAGTAGAGAGCCAGGGCCTGGAGGGCCACCACCGTGTCCTAGACATGCACACCACAGGACAATCAGTTCAAAATGAAAAGAGACCATTTTAAAGGGCTCACATTGAACAGTTGCTAAAGTGACTAAATCCCAATTCCAGCCATTACGATGATGGTTTCTAGGCTCTATCAGTGGAAGGGAGCCTCACCAGGTTGGACATGAAGAACACATGCCCTGTGGTCTGATACAAGTCAATGTTTGCACCATTTCAGACCACTGGTGTTTAGGAAGTATACCTGGGTGGAAGAGAAGCCTCCGTAGGCGTTCTGCTGCCTCACCAGCCACCTGACGATGCGGGAGGCGTAGCCCAGGTCAGAGGTAGACCGAGAAGAGGCACTGAGGGTCGCCAGCAGAACGTACGAGCTGATCTCCACCTCCAGGGAGGGTGAGGTCTCCGAGGAGGACTGGGACCAGTGCAGGAGACCCCCTGAGGAGCACACCAGAATAAGGACTAGCTTATTCATCCTAATACAGACTACACAATACAAAGTTCTGACCTCCCCAATTCATTTCCAAAACTATTTTAGGGTATTTTTTTTCTTTAAAATGTAGAGTGCCAGATGGTCTGAGGGTTTGCACTTTTAAGAGTACTCCATTATCCAGGCAAGACAGCGCTACCAGGATATCGCTCACCCTCTTGAAATGAGATGGTGTCGAGGTGCTGCAGAAGCCGGGCCCGTGTCTCCATGTCACCTGCCAGGGTGAAGGTGTAGGCCAGCAGAGCAGTAGCGTAGGTGTTGGACAAACCACTGGTGGAGTTCTTCAGGCAAGACAAGCTGTGGTCCACAACAGGATCCTAGAGCACAGAATGACAGCAGCACATTAAAAGCCAGCCTGGTCCCAGATCAGTTTGGACTGGGTTCCATTCAACTTGCTGTTCAAATTGTTGATTAGGGAACACTTTTTGCTGAGGAACGGGATTGTTTGTAAAGGGTATAATTTGTGTATATGCAGAGGTCCCCTGCTAAAGAGGCATGGCACTCTAAAAATAAACACCAACAGATCTGGGACCAGACTACAGCACATTTCCTTTCTCACTTTACAGTAGCAACATACCTTAAGGGAACATTTTGACACTCGCCATATGGTTAGTGATAAAGTCCATATTGCAAATATACGGTCCCTTACTAGACGTCCGAAAACGTTTGTAAAATTCACGGACGGCGTCGGGCCGTGCGGCAGGGCCGGATCTCCCGGGAAGTCAAACGAACTCAGACATTCAGTTTCCGTTTGATAAAATAATCAAGTTTGTCATTTTTCCACTGTCCCGGTAAATCCCACAAGAGGGCATAAGCAATCATATTGCAAATGTACAAAACATCACCAATCACGACGTGGCCTTCTCCTAAACGGAAAATATTTCAAAGCCGAAACTTGGTGAGCGTAGGTTTGGCATAATGGGCAGTTGGCGTCTAGGCCTCAACGGTTTTTGAGTTATGGCCATTTTTCTGGGAAAAAAGGTCCAAAATTAAAATAGAGCAATCATTTTTCCGCTTCACGTCAAAGTCAAGGAGCCTCTGGTGTCAATAAAAAAATAACCAGCCATTTATCTATCGCCATTTAAGAGAAATCGTACTGTCAAATTGGTGATGTTTTTTTAAAAACAGTTACAGATCCAGTTGCAGGGTGTTCATACGAATCTTTTTAAAGTGTGCTGCGGAGCTCTGCGAGATTTGTGATTTTCTGAAATAACACTCACTAAACCCTCCGTAAATAACTCAGTTCTTAACGTAAAGACTTCAAACTCAGGATTCTGTAAAGGCATACCCCAATCAGGATATGAGTTTATTTATAGCTTCCTGTGCCAACCGGAAGTGCCTTAACTGGTGTCATATTGGCTGTTTCCAAGGGTTAAAAAGGTCAGATCTTTTCAAAACTTCATATGTGTGATTAGGCAACCCCCATGAACTGTAAATCAGTCATTTTTCCCATAAAATTTCAAAGAAAAACTAAATCACACACAGCTTGGCAGGAGGGACCCATTGGGGTGCGTAGAGACAGAGTGCCTGCAATAGTTACCTTTGTTCGAGCTAAAAAAAGAACCGTCAGACCTAGAGTTCCCGAAACTTGTTCTAGACCTCAGGTCGATAGAGCCACGTAACTCACTAGAAGGTTCTCGGACCGAGAAACAGCCTCGTACATTTGCAATGACTTCAATTCATTTTGACCATCACGAAAATGACAACATTTAGAAATGTCCCAGAGTCGCAAGACTAGGTGCATTGCGACCGCCTCGGCCCATAGACGGACCCCAACGTTTTTGTCCGATAGCTCATTCAAGGACCCCGTAGCAAGGCATGGAAACAAGTGGATTGTCAGCACCAATTAGGGTCTTGCTCGGGCACCAAATGACCTATCGAGCCAAAACTTGGGATTCGGGGTTGCCTCAGCTAGGCCTACATCAGAACTGGACCCGCAGCTGGAACGTAACTACGTTTTTTTATTATGGTTTGAATAGAAGGCGTTGTGAATTTTGGGCCAGCTCTGTAGTATGTGATAGTTGGCTACTAAACGAGTTGGAAAAAGTGGGTTTGGTGTCAGAATGATATCCAATTGACTGATGGACAATGACTTGCTGGTGACTATTGTCCATTTGCAATATGTTTAAACAGTGAGGTACCAGAATCACTGCCCAGCCATCAATTTTGCATTCCTGCAGGATTTTTATAGCATGACAAATTCGTGATGGTAAATGCCCATTGAACCATATTGCAAATGCACAGTGAATTTGCAAAAGTGAGAAAACATAAACCAATGGACATAATGAAATCAACACAACGAGCGATCAATGCCCGGCCAGTCAATTTGGCATTTCTGCAGGATTTTTGAGCATGTCAAATTTCTTATGGCATTTGGCCCCAAAAAAGTTACTTTTGACTTCCTATGAAATCACATTGCAAATGGACAAAACAAGTAAAAAATAAAAATATAATAAAAAAATGACTAAAGTATGTTGATGAAGTTCTTATACATGTGTAATTGACACAAAAAAATTTTGAAAAACGGTCCAGAAAGCACTTTAAGGGGTTGCTAGGTTTTTTTTTCACTTTTTCAAAATGTTGCTTTTTGATGTTGACTTGTGTTGCATTTGCAATATGAAAAACCACAGTGGAGCGCGCTCGCCACCTGTTGGATTTTCAAAGTGTTACACCTGGCATTTGCCATGTGGCATTTACAATCAACTTTGAACGAAACGACGCCGAATTGAGTGGTATATGGTTTGTCCAGTGCCAATGACTTCCCATTCATTTTTGTCCATTTCAGGGGGGTGTTCCCTTACATATCTAAGCCCATTCTTTGTTATTTCATAGGCTACTAGCAGAGAAATTACTTCACTACGTCGTAGAAGATGTAAATGACAGTTGATGTAAGACAGATTTCATACAGGAGGCTGAATGAGTTGCCTGTAATGACGGTGTGAGAAATGGTTCCATGGAGTGAAGCTACTTACCGTCACGGACATGTTGAGCTCCAGCATTGAAGCAGTGATGTAAGCCGTCAGTGTGACTTCATCCGTCACTCCACCCTAGAAAACAATGTCAAGACACTAGCCTGTTGAAATCAAACTACGGCCGGTCTGACGAAACAGACAACCAGTTTATTAGCAATATAAATACCTTCATTCGGTTGTTCAAGAGCTTCCCTAAAGTTCTGAAACAGCCATGTTGGCCTTGTTGACGTTCCAACCAAGTCTTGGATTGCTCCATCGTTGCCGGGTCAACATAGATGAAAGACTGGGCTTTGCCAAAGGATCTCAAGACAAAAGCAGTCAGCCTGAAGAAAGAAGTGGATTCATTTAAAAGCCCTGACATAATATCGTCAAGCTCCAAGTCATGACATCACACGTCAGCTGTCCTATCCATCGTCTCCATGCCAGAGATGCCATTTGATTGGTCGATAAGTCATTGAAACTACCAGTAGGTGAAAAACAAGCCAAGTACTCACCAGGTGTTCCCCAAGCCTTGTCCAAACGTGCTGTACGCACCATCGGCATTCTTGTAGTTCAGCTGCCTTTGGTAACCTGCCGGTGGGTTTTTATCATCAACGGTGACCAAGCGCTTGTTCTATTCCCAGAGTTGTGCCCCAAACAGCTCCCTATATATCAGGGCTCTCCAACCCCGTTCATGGAGAGCTACCCTCCAACCAAGTTGTAATTGACCCCATTCAACCAGCTAATTATTAGAAGGGGAGCGAAAACCTACATACAGGACAGTAACAAGGTTGGAGAGTCCTGCCCTATGTAAGGAATAGGGTGCTATGAGACAGTGTCAATATTCTACCATCAAATGACTTCAGTAGAAAACCATCACTGTTGGGTCATGATGTTAAGACATTGATATCATCTGTTATGCAGCTCCGCCGTTACCATGACAGCAGGGTACATCGTGGAGAAAACAAAATCCTCTAATTGGACTTGTGGATTTGGCATCTAATAGACAGATTTTAAGGGACTCTCCTACCACTAGTGAGGAACTTGGTGGCCTTTTCTAGGATGGCTGGCGTGAGCTGCTCTGTGTTCCTCAGGTACTCCAGGATGTAGATATTGGGGGAGAGCAGGGCCATATTCTGCTCCCCACACCCATACGGCATCTGCAACAGTCCATCCAGGTTGTTGAGGGCCCGACCCAGGATGTCCCCTACAGAGAAACAAGGGACTTCTGTTACAGCAAACAGCAGCATCGTCACTGGAGAAGGGTCGTCTTCCCACCACTACACAATGGTTTATTTTACCCAGAACTGAGAGGGAAATCCTAGCAGAGCCATCCACCACATTCTGGGGAAGTTGCAGTTCCACCTCCTCCGTCAGAGCTTCTCCTGTGGAAACAAAGAGGAGCCGAATGAAGATGATCACGTCAACCACCGTGAACATTCAACGTTGATTCATTACTGACCAGTAGGACACAGCAACCAGTTGTAGGTGTGGCTCTTCTCTGTTCCCTCAGCCTGGAGGAGGAGAGGGATTCATTTCAGAGGCAGTATCTGTGCTACCTAACATTAGTTCTCCCACAGCAGTAGACTACATACCTTCACCAGCAGGCTCCGTGTGACTGTGTCAACGCGTCCTCTCTCCGGTACGTTCACAACCCCATTGTCACACGCAGTCTGGGACTGGACAGCCTCCGCACTAACGGACACGTTCAAAACCCCTACACACAGTACAGCGCAGGTTACACAACATCCAATACGGTGACAGTACACAACTCAGGTTGACATCCAGTCTGCCGTTTGAACAGATGAAGACTAACCCAGGACAGAGGGGGCCATTGTCCAACTGAAGGTCTTTCGTCCATTGGCACACAAGCACGAGGAGTCCTGGACATCACGCAAGGGTGTGAGAGTGTAGTCTGAGGAAAGAGCTGGAGTCACAGAAACCTGCCAAAGAGGAACACGGCGTAAGATAACAATACAACTCAAGAAAGCATCCCGGTGCAGCGTCGTACCATGATGCACTTGGAGAGGTAGTTAAACACAGTGGCCTTCAGCTCAAAGTGCTCTCCCCGGATGACTGAGTAGGGCAGGGTGAGCTCCAGGAAGAAGGGCTGGAAGACCGTGAGCTCCACCAGAGGAGCCAGACCGAAGCCACTGGGGGCCAGGCAGAAGACCTCAGTCTCCCAGGTGGTGATGGTGTCTGGGACTGTCAGGGGGACATCTAAAGATCCAGACTCCCTGGAATACAGAGGTCAGAGTTCAAACAGAAAGCCACCACGTGTCTAATTTCAACACAGTTTGTTGTTACGAATGCATTTAAGCTTTATCTAACCAGGGACACCCATTGAGGTCAAAGGGTCTTTCCTAAGAAAGCTGGCCTACAGAGGTTCAGGTTCCTGATCTACACCACTACTGTTTGGATACGAGGCAAGAGCTAAGAGGGCTTTCACCAGAGGTCGGCCTCACTCTGCAGAGCACTTACCCAACTTCCACAAGGTCCCAAATCCATGTCTCAGGGAAGAATGTACGGACCGTCTGTATGGGTGGCGGAGGTGGAGCGGCAAGTCCACCAGCCACAGCCATTTCACGTCTAGGACCCGCTGATCCAGGCCTAGCCATTGGGCTGTAAGCTACTACCAACACAAAACATGGCTATTAGTGTCAATTTAAAAATAGACTGAATGCTGCTGGGCTCAGTGAGTGCATGCAGTGTTTAGACCAGTTTAACCAGGCTTTGTTATTCTAGCAAATGGTCATCCATAACCCAATATTCATTAGACTTGGCAATGAGAATAAGGGTTTTGGTAAGGACATCTCACCATAGGAGCGATGGTACTGGTTCCCCTGGTAACTGAGGCAGGAAGGTACTCTTATATCCAGGTTAGTCGCTAGCTTCAGTCCCAGTGTCTAGAAATAGCAGAACCAATTTAGTAATAAAAGTCTGTTTGTCATTCTATTAAGTTTAACAGTGTAAGATTAACACATTGTAACAGTATGGTGACTGATTCTTCCCAGAAAGAAGAAAAAGCGGCTTCAAGTTGAGAAAACAGGGCAGAAATATTTACCTGAAAAACTGCATAAGGATCGTTTCTCTGCTCAGACGGTCCATATGGGTGTGGTATTATGGATCTCCTTGGTCTAACGCGTAAACATGCTACTGGATCTTCAAGCTCGTAGGGAATATAGGTCGTCTCCTTGACCGGTAACAAATCAAATATCTGGAAAGGGACAACAGGGAGGTGTGAAATGACCTTGTTCATTGGGGACCAAACAGAAACGACTACTTGGGGAAACACTCCATTTTGTTGTCCATTGCTAAACGTTTAGAAAGTTGTCCCATCAACAAGGAGGTGCTTTCCAGTTACTGAGAGGCAATAGAAAGTGGGCCTCAAGCCAGAGAATGAGTCCCATCACATTTGATAAAAGCTCCCAACAGTGAACAGATCCACTCCATGTCTGCTGTAGTCACTGGTTGTATTCCCAGCACCACCAAAACAGTAGGTATGGTGGTACCACCGTTGTTCACTTCAGTGAGCAGTGTTACCTTGTCAGCATCCAGCCTCTTCCCTGGCTCCATGATGCCAACACTCTGGTCAACAGCACTGAGGCCACAGAGGGAACCGGGCCGGGCCGAGAGATGCAGGGTGTTCTCCTCCCCTGGGACAGCGTTGGAGGGAGAGAACTCCACCAACACCTGGTAGACACAGATACCATTACTCCAGGTATGATACAGTCTGCATGGAAATACTGGACACCTTTCATAAAATGACAACAATGTTTGTGATGTACAGTCACTGGGGATATGCCAGACTCCTCCGCACACCTTGTTCCTGAAGCATTTCTCAGTGGGGAAGTTCATGCTGTGGGCGATGACAGTCTCACTGGGTAGCATACTGTACACCAGGAGCTGAACCACCGGCGCCATCTCTGGGACCACTGCCAACGTCAAGGTGACGTCACCCTCAGCTACAGCAACGCAAGAGCAGGTCACTCATTAAGCACCTTCCAGAACGTTCAGAATCACATTATGAAACTCACTCACCAGGACTGTCCTGCTGCACAGTAACATTGATGTGTCCATGCTGAACTATGACCCCTCTGGACAAGGCCTGGAGGGAAAGGAAACAGTTCTCAGCAACAGAGTGGAGACGTTGCAACCTGGACTCACGGGGTAGACGTAACACGGTTCACAAATCCAGGACTCCAATTAGCACCTATTCATTTGTGGATGCCCATCAGCCATTTTATATAGGTTATGAATTTGCTAAGTGTATTATTTATATATTACGAATTCCAATTTGTAACATGAGCAAGGTTGGGTTACAGTGGTTGATTAGGAGTATTGGTGTAGTTTAGGAACATCCTTCCTTTGAAAGTGTGTCAAAAGGAGTGCAAATAGGAAATATGGTGCTGTTTGAGAGGCACCATGGGTTTGAAGGTTGTTCCTGGTTCTACTCACCAGGTAGAGGACAGCCACAGAGCCCTTTGGGACAGTCTCCCCTACGATGGCATAGCGGATGGTGATCGACACCGCCTGCCCACACGCCAGTGGTTTCTCCACCTTCTGAATAGCCAGGGAGCTAGACGGTTTAATGTCAGCGGGCTGGATCAGCGAGAGTAGGTGTTGCCCTCTGTTGAAATAGGGGACCCTGTATCCTGGGTACTCCACTTGTGGGGTGTCGCTCACCTGGAAAGGAACAAAAGGAATAGTAACTAAAGGCCCAATCCTAAATCAACCCCTAGAGCCCGTCCTATATACTGTGGGGATCTGAGAGGATGACAGGAAGCAATATGGTAACAGAGCCACCTTACTTCCACCTAGCCTGTTAAGGTCATGACCTCTGGGCATCGTTTCCCCAACTGTCCTGGGGACCCCAAGCGGAGCACGTTTTGGTTCCCCCAGTCACAGGAATGTCATAATTCCTAAATGTGTGCATTAATTAAATGCACTCTGTTTAAGAATTTGTAAGATTCTTATTTGTATAAAATAGACAGGGACCAGTCTTGTCAAAATTATAGTATTTATTCTCGTAGCTCGCTGCCATGAAACCACAAACAGTTTATAAAATGTCTTTCCTCCTATGACCAGGACAGAACAGGTTCAAAAGTTGATTCCAACCCACTAGCTCACTCACTCCAGACACACACTTATCCAGATTAACTTCTGGAATCTTCACCTTCATCCATCACTATTTAGAAGACAGTTCCAGATAATGGAAAACTCTCCCTTATCTAAACATCCCAGAGCTAAGTTGAGTCGGTTCAACCATAGGTTAACGACCCTTTTTGCTTGCTTAAAAAAACCTAGAAGGAATCATACTTACTACGAGGTTAATATTCTCTTTGGGCAGACTGGTTGTGTTGACGGAGAACCTGGCAATACCACGACTGTCCGTGGTTAGGTTCTGTAGTCGTAGATATGAGGACCAGCCTTTCTTCTCGAACAGGTAGACTAACATGTCAGAGATGGGTGTGTTGTTATATCGAACAGCATTTATCTGAAGAAAAAGGGGGGTGTTGTATGAATGAAGTGACACCACATACTGGTAGTTCAGGAAGCAGGACAAACCAAGCATCCACAATGCAACAGGAACACCATTTGGACTTACCTTGCCTTCGATAATTGATCCATGCTCATAGATTTGGGGCGTGTCAACAAATGTGAATTCTCCAATCACATAGGAGAGCTCTACATTTTTTTCCTCTGACAGTGTAATACCTTTCAAATGAAAACAAAATGGTTTTATTTCACAATGCAGAAACTGAATTGCAGTGCAGCTTCCACAGCATTATACAAAACCCTGCTGCAGCACCAACGGTCAAAAAGCTCTTTCTTACCAACCTTGAGCCAACGCAGAGTAACCCAAACTCAGTTCTGGGACCCCCCCTGGGTGCACCTTGTAGTTTCTTGCCCTGGCACTACAGCTGATTCAAATCACAACTACATTATGAGATGGTTATTCCAGTCAGCTGTGTAGCGCTCGGGCAAAAACCAAAACATGAACCCAGGGGGAACCCCAGGACAGTTAGGGAACCTGATCTAATGAAACAGGCAATAGTTACGTCGCCATCAGCTGAAGTGAAATGAAGGGTTTGTATGGAGTCAACAACATGATGCATCTCATAATGATTGTGATGAGGACTTGCCCGTCCCCTCCTCCTGTACTTCTGCATGGAAACTAAACACGTCTCCCAGCAATTTCTCTCCTGCATTCTTTGTGAAAAGTGCCATGTTGAAGACACAAGAAGCACAGCCAGTATGGTCCATCTAGGAAAAGCAAGCAGAACCACACATAAAAACACATTTAAATCCCATTCAAAATGTAATATGTTGGTAAAAACAGCACTACTCGTTTTAGGAAAGCATACAGACCTCTATTGACTCTTTGTGGCATGGAGGTGTGTAATCAGGAACTCCTTGTGAATTTCGCTCATCAATTGTTATTGGTATCACTGCATTGTCCACCAAAGGTCGGCACAACTTGACCCCTGCTTTACCAGGTACAGGCTGCCCATACGTGTATCTGATTTCAATTCACAACAAGACAAGTGTCAATTTCCTACATCCAGTTACCATATTAAAAACATAAGACCTAAAGGCTTGAAGTCAGGCGTTTAACACGGTCAATGAATCTGGACCTGTATTCATAGAGCCTCGGAACGGGATCAGTTTTAACTATAGATCATAATGAACAAGGTCACATGTCAGGCTGGGACCTGATCCTAGAACAGCCATCCTAATTTGAGATGCTTTATGACCGAAGAACCAGCTGTTCATGTAAATGCCACTAACAAATCTCAGGGATCCTAGCAGCAGTTTAAGACTTGCGCAGTAGCACTATAGGTCTTCAATTAGCATGGGTCATTAATGCAGACCACATGCATATTTAAGGACTTTTATATTTAAATATCCTCAAATGCATACATTTCCAAGTGTATTATCAAATGAAGCTACAGTACTAGCAGAGGCTGCTGCCTACAGACTTGACATCATTGGAATACTAGTCACTAATAATGCTTACATACCTTGCATTACTCATTTTATACCTCTGACATTGATCATCTATATCGCTGCACCCGCAACATGAACCAAACACGTGTTGTGACCAATACAATGTTATTTACTTGTATAGCTAATTAATGACATGTAGTGGAGTTCCACATCACCTTGTAACTACAGTACATTGCAAATCACCAATAGTGTTTACTCACTCTGCACACACTTTCACTTCATACTCCTCTTGAACAACGCTGATCTTGTCAGTGAGGTTCATTTTGATCTCAAACTTGGGCAAAACTACAGATAAAAAGAACAGCAGTCAACTCCAGAACGTTCCAGGATTGTGATGCAACATTACCGAGCATGAAAGAGAAACTCAACCTACCATACTGTTCTACCTTGAAGTTGTGGTCGATTTTCTCTTCACCAATCCACACTACAATGGTATAGGATCCTACAGGTGCTTCAGAGTTCAGGGGGTGAGAAAGCTGCAGAATGTTGCCACCGGATGTAGTGTTGACCCACTGTCCAATCCGGTTGTGATTAACATCCTGTTGGTTCATAGGAAGGGGCATGTTCAGCAGGACACAACGTTGTGGAAAGTTCACAACGGTATACAGGACAAGGAGTCAGTTCTATCTGCAACATTCATCTACTGAAGAGGGCCCAGATTACACACAACGCTGATTGGAAGTATTTAGCTAACTTGTACAGTAGGTGGATATGAGGACCTAGCTAGCAGGGGGAGTCATAACGCTGCAGTCTTTACACGGACAGTCAACATAAAGTTACACTAACAAGAATCTTACCTCAAGTTCCACAATGTTGTACTGTGAAGGGCAAAGACAAGAGATGGGGTCATGTTTCATTAAGAACTCCAATGCCAAAACATCAGAGCATAGCTGTCTACAGCTACTAGACAGGTGATTGGCTTGGTCACTTAATGTAAACGTCGCATGTAGCATTTGTAATTCAATCTCAGGAAAAGATGATCCCATACATTCCAATCTGACCTATACGAATGGAAGCCTCATGTCATGGCTGGTTGATTGCTGTACATAATACCAGACTGCTATGTCCATCACAGTATTGTGACACTTCTGCATCTTGGATTGAAATAGAGACTGAACTCAAATACTATTGTCAATCGTATATTTTCAACTCACCAGCTGATTGACGGGGCTAAAATGGGTATCCAAGGTGACGACTCTAAAAAGCACTGTAAAAAGCCAACGACAAGACGACAAACACAATGAGAATATTAGAAGCATCATTTCAGGCAACTTTCTCAATTCCAAGGATTCCCAGAAATACTGGTTGAGGATTTCCAGCCTACATATCCTGAGTGAACCCAGGGGGATTTACTGCATCTGCACCACGAGGCTCTTCAGATGTCTACCGTTTCCCTCTACAATCCTCATAAGCCACGCATGACGTTAGAACAGACTGGGGAAGAGCATTGCCAGCAATGATGGTGTTCTTTTCTACACAATTATTGCCCGATTCATTTCAAACAATACTTCCTTCAGATTTCAGTCTGACAGTACTTCATTGTAATACTGTTATAGCCTCAAATAAACAAAGGGAGCACGGTGGGGTCGTGGATAACTGTTGATGTCAAAATGGGGTCAGGGGCTCAAAAAGGTCAAAGCCCCAGAGTAAACCATTACAGAACATTGGCCTGTTTCTTAGCAACCAGACTAAAGGTGTACCGGCTCTAACATTACCCGTTTGTCCTGGGTTGTAGATTGGTTTGTCCGTTTGGATGAACGTCATGGGGCTGTAGGGTTTGATCATGACCCTTCTCTCCTCTGTTGATAGGAATGTTTCTCCTCGAACCTCCACCTTAAAGTTCTGCACTTTGTCGCTATTCACATGAGGGGCCTGTCAGGGACAGAAACAGGGCAACGCCGGTGAACAAACGGACCGATAACATAGGACATTCAAATGTGGTGCCGTGTGGCCCAGTTGGTAAGAGCGTGCCACTAGCCACTTCAAGGTAGAGCGTTTAACTCCTGCAGGGATCCCATTATGCATTCAGCCTACTGTAAGTTAGACAGTGGGGCAAAGAAGTATGTATAGTCAGCCACCAATTGTGCAAGTTCTCCCACTTAAAAAGGAGAGGCCTGTAATTTTCATCATAGCTACACTTCAACTATGACAGACAAAATGAGAATTTATTTTCTCCAGAAAATCACATTGTAGGATTTGTAATTGTTTGAACTTGTTATCAGTATAAAAGACACCTGTCCACAACCTCAAAAAGTCACACTCCAAACTCCACTATGGCCAAGACCAAAGAGCTGTCAAAGGACACCAGAAACAAAATTGTAGACCTGCACCAGGCTGGGAAGACTGAATCTGCAATAGGTAAGTAGCTTGGTTTGAAGAAATCAACTGTGGGAGCAATTATTAGGAAATGGAAGACATACAAGACCACTGATAATCTCCCTCGATCTGGGGCTCCATGCAAGATCTCACTAGAGAGCATTTGGATGATCCAGAAGAAGATTGCGAGAATGTCATATGGTCAGATGAAACCAAAATATAACTTTTTGTTTGGGGACAAAGAATGCTGAGTTGCATCCAAACCTACTGTGAAGCATGGGGGTGGAAACATCATGCGTTGGGGCTGTTTTTCTGCAAAGGGACCAGGACGACTGATCCGTGTAAAGGAAAGAATGAATGAGGCCATGTATCGTGAGATTTTGAGTGAAAACCTCCTTCCATCAGCAAGGGCATTGAGGATGAAACGTGGCTGGGTCTTTCAGCATGACAATGATCCCAAACACACCGCCCGGGCAACGAAGGAGTGGCTTCGTAAGAAGCATTTCAAGGTCCTGGAGTGGCCTAGCCAGTCTCCAGATCTCAACCCCATAGAAAATCTTGAGGGAGTTGGAAGTCCGTGTTGCCCAGCAACAGCCCCAAAACATCACTGCTCTAGAGGAGATCTGCATGGAGGAATGGGCCAAAGTACCAGCAACAGTGTGTGAAAACCTTGTCAAATGTTTTCTATAAGTCTTCACCTCTGTCATTGCCAACAAAGGGTATATAACAAAGTATTGAGATAAATAAACTTTTGTTATTGACCAAATACTCTCCACCATCATTTGCAAATAAATTCATTCAAAATCCTACAATGTGATTTTCTTTCCTTATTTTGTTTGTCATAGTTGAAGTGTACCTATGATGAAAATTACAGGCCTCTCCTTTTTAAGTGGGAGAACTTGCACAATTGGTGGCTGACTATAAATACTTCTTTGCCCCACTGTATATAACTTGTCTCAATAGTATATACTAGCATTCAATCAAAACCTGGTACAAATTGGAAGAAAACTTCTGGTAGGCCACCACTGACATTTCCCATAAAATAAGCTGGCATTGCACAAAGAACCTAAGCGATGCATCAAAGCTGAGCAGTACAGTCCACTCTTAATGGAATGGTTCTGGAAGTCCACCAGTGCTGGGCTGACCTGAAACTGGAAACAGCGGTGAAACTCTTGGTCAGAACTCTGGTGGAGCAGTCTCTTGTTCTGCCCGTCGGCCATCAGAGATACGGTCATGACCAGGGTCTCGTTGGGCTGCAGAAGGCTGGCACAAAGCTTGGCCTCTGAGCCTGCCTGGATCACTGCAGGAACGGCTACCATGTAAACCCTACAGAGCACACACCCGGCAACAGGAAAATCAGTACATCTCTAAACCCAAAGCCAGTTGAAATATACAAGAGGGGATAAAGATCTGCAGAAAGGGTAGGTGAAAAATTGCTCTGACAAGTCTGATCACTAAATTCTAACTGCAGATGGACTTACGGTCTTGGAGTCTCTTGACAGACACAAAGCCAGTGAGTGCAGGCAAAGAGTATCCATCTCCAAACCTGAAGCCCAGGAAGAACCATGACTAAAGGAGAAAAATAAACCACCAAGTCTGTTATGACCCAGTATTCCTACTGCACAGTATACAGGTTGTGTCTAGATGGGATCCAGATTGTCAATTGACTTCACCTATAAGGTTAGAGCTTCCACAGCAGGTTAGGAGAATTAGGTTAAGGGTTGGCTAATAAAATACAAGTCTACAGAGAAGGGGGTGAGAGACCAAACAATTGAATTTAAAATTCTTTCCTGGGCACTGCAAACCATGCACTCCATATCAGAAGCATCTACCCACTGACATACCACCAGACAGGGAGAAGCTTCCCCAAACAGGCACCAACCTGGTCTCAGACCATTTTGTACGCAAAAGCCAAAAACCAAGTATGATATTACATTTTATATGTATTACATTCGTGGATGTCCATCCATTTCATATGATGTTAAAAAAAACAGACATCTTACAAAGTCCAATTTGTTGTGGCCAACATGAACTAGGTAGCTAACATTATCTAGGCTAAACATTAGGAGTAAAGGTGGTTAGCATGTTGGCTAACCTTAACCCTTTTAGCTAACTAGTTCCAAAGTAGATGAAGTTGCTTATTACCCAAAATGTTATACGGCAGTTTTACTACACCCACCCCTCCACCCTTTTGGTTATTGTAGCTGTCAGTATTCTGTAAAAATACCAAACTTAACATTTCATACAGATTTCAGCCTGTCAGATTTACATTTACTATGTTACATATAGTCCATGAGACCAGGCTGCAGACACAGGTCGGTAAAAAAGGCTCAATTGCATGTAGGTTAGTGTTTTACTTCTAAACCGAGTTACCATATATCGGGCTAGAAACTGGGCGCCAAACACAGATTGCAAAAGTGTAACGTGCACTAGGAGACAGTATTATGTTGCTAAACCCTTTTGGATTGCATTTGGTATAGCCTGTAAAAGACCAGATGCACGTAACATTTAAAAACTATTGTTTTGGGTATATGATTGCAACACAAGTTGCTAGAACACCTGTGCACTAGGCATACTCACCGCAGCGGGTTGTTTGTGGACTCAGTCGAAAGTAAACATCCCCCGTCGGTCATGTCCCTATAAATATCCTTAGAAAAATAAACCAACAAGTCTGTTATGACTAGTATTCCTCCTAGGAAAACCATTGGGCAAACAATTTAACAATTGTATGATCAATTTCATGCAATTACTACATTTGCCAATGGGCAGAAATAAGAGGCCAAATGCACTATTATTATTACTCTCATTACGTCAATTCTAGACATTCCCCCATGACTATGCCATTTTAATGATAACTGAGTGACTAATAAAATCAATGTTAGTCTAGTGTGCATAGTCTGTTACTAAAGCCTTTTATAGTGCATTTGCTATAGCCTGTAAAAGAACAGATGAATGTAAACAAAACAAAAAAAGTTAAGCGTTAATTTATTAGAAGTTAATCGCCGCCCTGTTATGTGAATAATGATTGCACTACAAGTTGCCATAACACCTGTGGTCTAGGTATACTCACCACCGCGATTTGTATATCGATTTAGAAATGAGAAGACTCGGTCACGTCTTCTTAAATATCCTGCAGGTTCGCGGCTAGTTCCGTATTTGTTTTCTAGTTACTAAGCGCGCACACCTGCTGGATATGAAGGCGTTCGATTAAGCTGAACCTGGGTTGCACTTGACCGGTAGGGAGGAGCTCCTCTCAAAAGGAACAGTAATCTGCGCTGCCCATTCATAATAGTCAACAAGGCAGCATGGTGCATCGTTCAGGATCATACATGTCTTTTCGATAAAATGGTCGAGTTTTCCAATATTGGAAAGGCAGCTAAAGCACATAATGGATATTTTATCAACACCGAACACTTAGGCCAATTACATGCATATGAAACTATCCTAAATCATTACTCCACGTGCTTAACCTTGTTTTGAACCGAATTCGCATTTGGCAGCACCTGGCTCATGCCGGAAGGCCCGGGGCCTGTTGCACAAAACTAGGATAAGGGATTAAGCCAGGATATCTTGGTGATCCTGGCTCAATTGATCCGTAATCCGGTTGCACTAAAGATGGATAGGGGGCAGGAGGATATGTTATGGTATAAATTACCATGGAGATTTATTCTGTGGAGCTAGCCTGCTCCAGACCAGGCTAAATTCCAGGATCTATTTAATCTCATCCCTAATGTCAGTCAGCAGTCACCACAAATGGAAACCAATAGTTATTTCACTGCTCACTATACATTGTTATCACATATAACTAGACCCACTGTTATTATTTAAACGTTTGTGATCATTAATTTCAATGATTTTGGATAAAAAATGATTTTTAGATGTTGCTATCATTAGATAATTTACAGTTTCCCATAGACTATAAGGCTATATATAAAATGATAGAATATTAGGGCCACAGAGGGAAAAAAACACAAGTCATAATATTGTAACCAGTTGTTTTAAAGGAGGACAGTTGTTAAAATGACAGATGTGGGGCATTTCGTGAAATTGTACTTCAGTATGGTTTCATAAACAAAGACATGCTGATGTGCCAGAATATTAAGTATCACATTGTCATAAGTATCAAAACTGTAAAAACAATATGTAGCTTTTCTGCAGAAAGAACCAGCCTCATAAATGTATGACTTTATCCTTTTTCTTCAGTGTGGCCCTAGTACTCTGTCATATAAACAAATACACATTCCATATGAATATAAAAACACAATGTGTAACATTATGTTCCTTTATTGAATAAGGACAAAACAAAGCAGGTAAACCATCAGCTCCTTTCGAAACTGAAGTCACAGTGACTCTACAAGATGGAAAGCACAGAATCCAAGCATATTATACAAAATGATACATACACATTCAAAGGTCTGTATATAACACACCCTGCATGTCTGCACACTAAAATAAATGCAGGACAAATCCATACACATCAACTGAACAGACAAATGAATGGATGCAGTAGCCTCCCTGCAGCCTTGTATTACACACAGTATACCGCACAAACATCATAAGAGGCCAAATTCGTCAAAAAACGAACCCAAAAAAACCCAAATTCCTCTGCCACCGCAGGACATATTTAACCAAAATTGAAAGCACACATACTAACTAAAATAATTCAACACATATTGGTCCCTCAGCAGCCGACCACTGTCGTCATCAGGGAAGATTGCCGGATTGTCCCAGTCCATGGCTGGTGGCACTCTGGGGGCCCTCTCCTTCCTCAGGCAGGCCACATTGTGGAGGACAGCACAAGCCACAGTAATATCACATGCCCTAACAGGGCTGACCCTTAATTTGTGAAGGCAGTGAAAGCGTGCCTTCAGGAGGCCAAAGGTCATTTCAACTCTGGCCCTGGTCCTGGCATGGGCATGGTTGTAGGCCTGCTGTGCTTCCTGGGGGTCTGTGAAAGGTGTCAGGAGAAAAGGCTGGCAGCCATACCCCCTGTCTCCCAGCAACACACCAGAGAATTCACCTGTCAACACAAAATCTCATCATTACTACCTCAAACACAGTGATATTCTTGACACAGCCATGATGGTTATAAATAGGGGTTGTGTGGCTTACCTTGTGATAGGCACTGATAGATTTCAGAGGCCCGAAAGATTCTGGAGTCATGGACTGAGCCAGGCCATTTTGCCACAACATTGCTGATCACACAGTCAGCATTGCAGACCATCTGAAATCATAAGATGAGGAATATTACACCAATCAATGCACATCACTGGCAATGCAGAGTGTTCGTCAATGGACCATATCAAAAAGTTATGTTCACCTGAACATTAATGCTGTGAAAGGATTTCCTATTCACAAAATCGGCCTCATGGGCACCTGAGGGGGCTTTTATCCTTATGTGTGTGCAGTCCACTGCACCAATGACATTGGGGAAACCTGTCACACAAAGTAATGAGTATCCTACTATGTGTTAACAGTTGTCCTGTAATTTGTAGATCCTCTTACCTGCAATCCTATAGAACTCCTCTTTGATGTCACAGAGTCTTCTGTGGCCAGGGAAGGAGATGAAGACATCTGCTAATGCTTTGATAGCCAGACACACACTCCTTATTGTGCGGCAAATTGTGGCCTTGTTCAGCTGTTCTGCATCCCCCACTGAGTACAGGAAGGCTCCACTAGCAAAAAGCGCAAGGCCACACAAACCATTTGCTCCACACTCAGTGCATGGCTCCGTGCAGTGCGGTGCTTAATCCTGGGACCCAGTAGTCTGCATAGATACCTGATGCCATCTGCAGAAAACCTGTATCTTTCATATAGATGGTCATCAGGGAAGGCCAGTGGGTCCAACCGGTCCCTGAAGACCCTTTCTCGCCTGAAGGCTCTCCTCAGCACAAGTGCTTCTTCATCCACCACATCTCGCACGAATGGGCATGCCATTGTCAGAGCAGAAAGGAACACACAATTTTGGGCCTTCATATAGGCTAGTGGCCACACCTGGTGCTGGGGGTGGGCAAAGAGGGCGATGCCTTATAACGATGACTTGGTTGTACTGATTGCTGGGAAAATAAAAAAAACCTTAGAAAGATGCCACCGTCCTGTGTGCTCACAATAAGAGCTCATATGTCATGGCTCACTTGACTTTACGAGAATATACCTCATTTTTATTTTGATCTGTGTCATCTTCTTGGAGCTGGGGAGGAAAGAAAAATAATGATTAATACATTTGTGTTACAGTTAGCATACAGTGTACATTGAAGGCATATCTCACCTCCCTCTCAAGTTTTTTTATTTCAAGGTCCAGTTTCCTAATTGTCCTCTTTTTTATTTCGGACTCCAGTGCAAGATTTTCCATCTTTTTCTTCTTGTACTGAATGTCTATGTCTGCCAGTTCTATTTGGCGCCGGAGGTGGTTGCCATACAACTTTCTGATAGCTTGTGAGCTCTGTGAACACAATACAATTAGCGCAGCTGGAATTTGGCAGGATGTGGTGTCCTTTTATTAATACGCACTATGTTGCCAGGCTGGTTTTCCCACTGTATAGCATCTGGGTCCTGTAAAAGAAATTAGATTTTTTGATTTTGATGAGGACTCCTCACCATTGTAGAGTAAATAGTACTTTCACCGTCTTAACATGATACCTCATGCCTTCTGGAATCCAGAGAGATGGTCTCCTCCTCATCATCGTCTCCATCATGTGCTGTTGCTGCTGCACTGGGGCCTTCACCCTATCACATTTAATCGGATTCATATTGAAGCTAGTAGACAAGACATGCCAGGCCTACAGTATGCCTTTGATGGAGTACTCACTGGATCAGCATCGTCTGGTGCTTGTGCTGGTGGCTCTAACAGGAACACAGTGCTGCCAGGCACTGCAAGGCAATAGGTAAACCAAAGTCAGACAGTCCAAATTGATTCAATATGAATGTGGTTGTATCCCATGTAGAGATGGAAGGACATACCTTGAATGAAGCGGGTGGCATCTTGGGAGGAACCTATGCTCGTCTCTTTCCCCCCAGGGATCCCCTCTAAGACGGGCCTGCCTTTATTTAGCTCCAAGGCCATGTCCTCTGCTGGGGTAAGGTCAGCCTTTGGTGACCCACCACCCGTGCCTTGTCTGTGGGTATTCTTTTTCACTGCTAAAACAGTACAGACAATGTGTGAGCAGGCACCTTCTGGGTACAATATATGCTTGTGCTTTGTTAAATATTAGTCAGGGACCATACCATTCTGCAGAATGTTCTTGTATTTGATTTTGACCTGCTGCCATGTCCGTTTTGGCCCGTTCATGTTTAATCTACACACACACACACACACACACACACACACACACACACACACATTTAATGGAGTCACACTGCAAAAAATTACTTGGTATTTTTGTCTTGTTTTCAGTAAAAATATCAAAAAATGTATCATAGCTTTATACAGTGTGATGGAGTTACTTTACACAATTTCACTCATATCTGCAGTGCATTTCAATTAAAAATTTAACCGTTTCATAATTACAGTACAACTGCATTTTTGGAGATGTGAATTAAATATTTGAATTGTAATTGTGATGTTTCAGCGGAGCGGTGAGTGTGTAATTGTGCACTACTTACGCATTCAGGCGGTCTGCAATACTTTGCCACGCTTTTTCTCTTTGCTTTATCACTGTGGCGGTGTTGCCTTTCTTCTTAATTATATATTTTACCTCCTCGTATGCCTCCATGAGGATTTGTGCTTCCGACGGGGAAAAGTACGCGGCTCTAGTTGCCATGGTAAATCAGTTAATCTGTGATCTGTGGCGGGGTCTATTTGAGTGAGCCGTGAGCGCGCACCTATCCAGGATTGGTTTCACCTGGCTTAATGAATCCGTGTCTGCTCATCCTGGCTTGGTCTTTGTGCAACCAATTAAGCCTGGACGCACATGTTTTGGCTTCATTGAGCTCAGCTGAGTCATTTATCCCGGATGTCTTAATTCTACTTTTGTGCAACAGGCCCCCGGTTTACACGATTGATGTTCGTATCCAAGTGAGATGTGGAAAATTACCACATAGGACTGGGAAAAATCCACTTGAACGGCCCTCCAACTGGTAATTACTAGTGGGAAACTCCTCTATCATCCCGAGCTCCCACTACCCCACATGCTGACCTCTGATGTCATCTACTACTGAAATTACCTCGAGAACTTTCAGGAGTTAAATGCAACAACAAACCATTGTTTATAAAAAGCTATATATCTATACTAAACAAAAATATAAACACAACATGCAACAATTTCAAAGATTCTGCAGAGTAACAGATCATAGAAGGAAATCAGTCATCTGAAATTAATTCATTTGGCCCTAATCTATGGATTTCACATAACTGGGCAGGGACGCAGCTATGGGTGGGCCTGGGAGGGCAAGGGCCACCCACTGGGGAGCCAGGCCCACCCACTGGGGAGCCAGGCCCACCCACTGGGGAGCCAGGCCCACCCACTGGGAGCCAGGCCCAGCCGCTGGGAGCCAGGCCCACCCACTGGGAGCCAGGCCCAGCCACTGGGAGCCAGGCCCACCCACTGGGGAGCCAGGCCCAGCCACTGGGAGCCAGGCCCAGGCCCAGGCCCACCCACTGGGGAGCCAGGCCCACCCACTGGGGAGCCAGGCCCACCCACTGGGGAGCCAGGCCCACCCACTGGGGAGCCAGGCCCACCCACTGGGAGCCAGGCCCACCCACTGGGGAGCCAGGCCCAGCCACTGGGGAGCCAGGCCCAGCCACTGGGGAGCCAGGCCCAGCCACTGGGGAGCCAGGCCCAGCCACTGGGGAGCCAGGCCCAGCCACTGGGGAGCCAGGCCCAGCCACTGGGGAGCCAGGCCCAGCCACTGGGGAGCCAGGCCCAGCCACTGGGAGCCAGGCCCACCCGCTGGGAGCCAGGCCCACCCACTGGGAGCCAGGCCCACCCACTGGGGAGCCAGGTCCTGCCAATCAGAATGAGTTTTTTCACCACAAAAGAGCTTTATTACAGACAGAAATACTCCTCAGCACTTTACTTCTTGCGTTTATATTTGTGTTCTGTGTATTAATATGGTTTTTGAACACTATAATTGGTTTACATGCATGATGGCTTTACTTTTAGTTTATGGTTTGCACAGCTTGTTGGCCATTAGCCAATCAGTATTTTTCTCAAAGAGTTCAAAGCACTTCAATGCATCCAAATGGTATTTACGACTTCACAACTGGTAAATTCCCACCTCCCACTTGTTTACGAACCAGGCATATGTATTGGCCATTGAGACAAGTATGGGTAACTGCAGAGTTGGGGAGATTCTTGTTTGAGCAAAAGACCGTTCCTCCGTCCTCTCTGCTCCGTGACCCAGAAACCAATAAGTGGTTGCGTGGTCGAGCAGTGTGTCAGTTCGTTAGTTGGCAAACGGAAGAGTGTCCTCCTCTCTTCGACAGCCACCATCATTGAGGATAGTCATGTTTCCTACTGCAGAAGAGTTTTGAAATCTGCCAAACCCAGTTTGAATCAGCTTTTGTTTTGTCAGAGGAGAAAAAACATGCACACGTTTAAAAGCAATACACTATTTATCCCTTTATCTATAACATGGCAGGTTAGGAGAACTAATGTAGCAGGTTAGGAGAACTAACGTAGCAGGTTAGGATAGTTGATATGGCAGGTTAGGAGAACTAACGTAGCAGGTTAGGAGAACTAACGTAGCAGGTTAGGATAGTTGATATGGCAGGTTAGGAGAACTAACGTAGCAGGTTAGGATAGTTGATATGGCAGGTTAGGAGAACTAATGTAGCAGGTTAGGAGAACTAACGTAGCAGGTTAGGATAGTTGATATGGCAGGTTAGGAGAACTAACGTAGCAGGTTAGGAGAACTAACGTAGCAGGTTAGGATAGTTGATATGGCAGGTTAGGAGAACTAACGTAGCAGGTTAGGATAGTTGATATGGCAGGTTAGGAGAATTAACGCTGCAGGATAGGATAATTAACTTGGTTGGTTAGGAGAATAGCTAATATGCTACACTGGTTTATCAAGTTGTGCAGCCCAATCAGCCACTCAAAACTTTCTTGAGTGGCAACAAATCTACCCAATTAGCTGATTCGCTTTCCATACACGCACTTCTGTTGATCCAACCACATCTTTCGTAACGCCTACTTTCAGGCATATTGCACATGGGAAGATCTCAATTGCATATAATCCTCATGTCCTCTCTCCTCCTCAAAACCCATTGGATGAGAAAGCTAAAGGTCCAGCCCCTCTGACCTTTTCCTCCAATGAGTTTTGAGAAGGAGACGAGGAAAGAGGACGCGAGGAGGATGTAATTGAGCTCTTCCCCATGACTCCATTGAGATCATAGAGAATAATAGAGAAATCCCCATATCATTCCCATTTTGGCGTCAGTGAGGCAATCTCCAATTTGCTGTAGTCAATTTTTTTCTTCTAAATCAAAATCAAATGTATTTACAAAGCAGTTTTTACATCAGCAGAAACATTTCAAATAAGGGTTGTGTTTCGTGTAGGCACCTTTAGTTCTTTATGATAAACATTTCCTTGTTTGACCACTAGGTTTTATGGGTATTCTGACTAATACTGTGGTACTCTATAGCGTCTGTGACAACATGAGGCAATATCCATTTTGAAGTAGTCAATTTTCTTTCTCACGATTGGCTGTCCTGGTAGGACATCCCTCCAACATGGTCACTAGGAGTGATCAGCCAATGAAGTTGGAAGTCCCACCCAGTTGAGTACATAAAAATGGTGGAAGCTCTAAATGGTGCTGCCCATGCTATACAGCCTTTTGGCCACTAGAGGCCTCTATCATTCTCTATGCTTTCAAACCGCTGATCTGCCATATTGACACTCCCCAGTAGGAGCATTCCTCCATAGGAATGAATGGAATTCTACAGTATTTTGATTAAAGGTTTCAAGGACAAAACTACATGTATTTAAATATTTTGCTGTTGTAGTCGGGGCTGTAACATTAGTAATAAAATATGCATATACTTTAAGGAAAATTACAGTTTTTTTTCTGTAAATATCATATTACCTTTTACAACAACAACAAAAATCAATTAGACATGTGCTCTTTATTTTGTGGCATGGTGTGAAATGCATTTATATAACCGTCCTCCAGGTGGTGCTGCTGTACAGTTTGTCAGAATAAGACACTTAGGAGACTATTGCCTATTATTCCTATTACTTGGTCTTGGTTCTGTTTTTTACTAGATCAAATTTAGAGTCAATGTTATGCTATTCCTGTGTTCTAAACAGGGTTGGATGATTATTCCTGTGTTCTAAAGAGGGTTGGATGAGTATTACTGTGTTCTAGAGGGTTGGATTAGTATTCCTGTGTTCTAAAGGGGGTTGGATGAGTATTCCTGTGTTCTACACAGGGTTGGATGATTATTCCTGTGTTCTAAACAGGGTTGGATGATTATTCCTGTGTTCTAAACAGGGTTGGATGAGTATTCATGTGTTCTAAAGGGGGTTGGATGAGTATTCCTGTGTTCTAAAGAGGGTTGGATGAGTATTCCTGTGTTCTAAAGAGGGTTGGATGAGTATTCCTGTGTTCTAAACAGGGTTGGATGAGTATTCCTGTGTTCTAAACAGGGTTGGATGATTATTCCTGTGTTCTAAAGAGGGTTGGATGAGTATTCCTGTGTTCTAAACAGGGTTGGATGATTATTCCTGTGTTCTAAAGAGGGTTGGATGAGTATTCCTGTGTTCTAAAGAGGGTTGGATGAGTATTCCTGTGTTCTAAACAGGGTTGGATGATTATTCCTGTGTTCTAAAGAGGGTTGGATGAGTAATCCTGTGTTCTAAACAGGGTTGGATGAGTATTCCTGTGTTCTAAACAGGGTTGGATGAGTATTCCTGTGTTCTAAAGAGGGTTGGATGAGTATTCCTGTGTTCTAAAGAGGGTTGGATGAGTATTCCTGTGTTCTAAAGAGGGTTGAATGAGTAATCCTGTGTTCTAAACAGGGTTGGATGAGTATTCCTGTGTTCTAAACAGGGTTGGATGAGTATTCCTGTGTTCTAAACAGGGTTGGATGAGTATTCCTGTGTTCTAAACAGGGTTGGATGAGTATTCCTGTGTTCTAAAGTGGGTTGGATGTGTATTTTTCCCTACTATTTGATTCTACAGCATCCAACAACTGTAGGCCTATTGGTCTAATCCATCATTTACTGATGGAAGAGTCCCTTATACACAGTTATACTTCATCTCGGGTAACCCACAACTAAAATCTTGCGTAATTTGATCAGAAACACCATTTATGTTTACATAGTCCATCCACGAGAGTTAATTATAACCTAATTATAATAACCTAAACGTGTGATTAGGCAATAAGAGCTCTCTCTAGTTGAGTCAAGCAACAGATGAGTATCCAGGAAGCAAACATCCTGGATGGATATTTATCCTAGTCCTACATCAACTATTTACTTAAACTATATTGACTTAGTTTTCCACTGAATCTCACTGATAGGACTGTATAGACACTGCAGCCCGGGAGACACAATAAGGACACTGCAGCCCGGGAGACACAATAAGGACACTGCGGCCTGGGAGACTCAATAAGAACACTGCAGCCCGGGACACACAATAAGGACACTGCAGCCCGGGATACACAATAAGGACACTGCAGCCCGGGAGACTCAATAAGGACACTGCAGCCTGGGAGACACAATAAGGACACTGCAGCCCGGGACACACAATAAGGACGCTGCAGCCTGGGAGACACAATAAGGACACTGCAGCCCGGGAGACACAATAAGGACACTGCAGCCCGGGAGACACAATAAGGACACTGCAGCCCGAGAGACACAATAAGGACACTGCAGCCCGGGAGACACAATAAGGACACTGCAGCCCGGGAGACACAATAAGGACACTGCAGCCCGGGAGACACAATAAGGACACTGCAGCCCGGGAGACACAATAAGGACACTGCAGCCTGGGAGACACAATAAGGACACTGCAGCCCGGGAGACTCAATAAGGACACTGCAGCCTGGGAGACACAATAAGGACACTGCAGCCTGGGACACACAATAAGGACACTGCAGCCCGGGAGACACAATAAGGACACTGCAGCCCGGGAGACACAATAAGGACACTGCAGCCCGAGAGACACAATAAGGAAACTGCAGCCCGAGAGACACAATAAGGACACTGCAGCCTGGGAGACACAATAAGGACACTGCAGCCCGGGACACACAATAAGGACACTGCAGCCTGGGACACACATTAAGGACACTGCAGCCCGAGAGACACAATAAGGACACTGCAGCCCGGGAGACACAATAAGGACACTGCAGCCCGGGAGACACAATAAGGACACTGCAGCCCGGGAGACACAATAAGGACACTGCAGCCCGGGAGACACAATAAGGACACTGCAGCCTGGGAGACACAATAAGGACACTGCAGCCCGGGAGACTCAATAAGGACACTGCAGCCTGGGAGACACAATAAGGACACTGCAGCCTGGGACACACAATAAGGACACTGCAGCCCGGGAGACACAATAAGGACACTGCAGCCCGGGTGACACAATAAGGACACTGCAGCCCGAGAGACACAATAAGGACACTGCAGCCCGAGAGACACAATAAGGACACTGCAGCCTGGGAGACACAATAAGGACACTGCAGCCCGGGACACACAATAAGGACACTGCAGCCTGGGACACACATTAAGGACACTGCAGCCCGAGAGACACAATAAGGACACTGCAGCCCGGGACACACATTAAGGACACTGCAGCCCGAGAGACACAATAAGGACGCTGCAGCCCGGGACACACAATAAGGACACTGCAGCCCGAGAGACACAATAAGGACACTGCAGCCCGGGAGACACATTAAGGACACTGCAGCCTGGGACACACAATATGGACACTGCAGCCCGGGACACACAATAAGGACACTGCAGCCTGGGACACACAATAAGGACACTGCAGCCTGGGACACACAATAAGAACACTGCAGCCCAGGAGACACAATAAGGACACTGCACCCTGGGAGACACAATAAGAACACTGCAGCCCGGGAGACTCAATAAGAACACTGCAGCCCGGGACACACAATAAGGACACTGCAGCCCGGGACACACAATAAGGACACTGCAGCCCGAGAGACTCAATAAGAACACTGCAGCCCGGGAGACACAATAAGAACACTGCAGCCTGGGACACACAATAAGGACACTGCAGCCCGGGACACACAATAAGGACACTGCAGCCCGAGAGACTCAATAAGAACACTGCAGCCCGGGAGACACAATAAGAACACTGCAGCCCGGGAGACTCAATAAGAACACTGCAGCCCGGGACACACAATAAGGACACTGCAGCCCGGGACACACAATAAGGACACTGCAGGAACCCATATAACGTTTATTATAAAGATTTTAATGGACCCCTATAAGGGACCTATAAACCCCTATAACGTCCCCTATAAAAATATAAGGTCATAAAACCCCTGTTATGGATAAATAACCAGAATATTGTTTTTCCCCCATTATTATTATCCCGAGAGACTCAATAAGAACACTGCAGCCCGGGAGACACAATAAGAACACTGCAGCCTGGGACACACAATAAGGACACTGCAGCCCGGGACACACAATAAGGACACTGCAGCCCGAGAGACTCAATAAGAACACTGCAGCCCGGGAGACACAATAAGAACACTGCAGCCTGGAAGACACAATAAGGACACTGCGGACCTGCGAAACGATGAATTTAAATGTAAATCTGGCCCTTACCTTAAACCTAACCCAACTTTTAACCCTAACCTAACCTAATTGTACCCCTGTGTAGACTTTAAGAAACACTCTAGGTAGCCATTTGAATAGCCCACTCAAACCTGTGTAGACTATTAAACACATTTATACAACAATAGCCTGTTAATTTAATGCTATTTCTTATCTACCGACTACACTCTAAAAGGTAAAGGTTTCTGGAGTATCCGTTAGTGGTTCTTCAAGTTGAAACTGTGGGGGAACCCCTATAAGGTCCCCTATAAGGAACCCCTTTAAGGACCCCTATAAGTAACCCCTTTAAGGACCCCTATAAGGAACCCATATAACGTCCACTATAAGGTCCCCTATAAGGAACCCCTATAAGGAACCCCTATAAGGAACCCCTTTAAGGACCCCTATAAGGGACCCCTATAAGGGACCCCTATAACGTCCCCTATAACGTCCCCTATAAGGTCCCCTATAAGGTCATCAAAGAACCCCTTTTAATGGATCCTCAAATAACCAGAATATTGTTTTAACTCCCCCCCATTATTATTATCAATACGCATAACAATAACAATAACAACAACAACACAATATTTTAGTTATCAGTGTTTATTATGATTTTAATGGCAAAGCAAAATGTAAAAAATATTTAAATGTATATATATGTTTTTTTACCGTTATTTTACCAGGTAAGATGACTGAGAAACATTCTCATTTACAGCAACGACCTGGGGAATAGTTACAGGGGAGAGGAGGCAACGACCTGGGGAATAGTTACAGGGGAGAGGAGGCAACGACCTGGGGAATAGTTACAGGGGAGAAGAGGCAACGACCTGGGGAATAGTTACAGGGGAGAGGAGGCAACGACCTGGGGAATAGTTACAGGGGAGAGGAGGCAACGGCCTGGGGAATAGTTACAGGGGAGAGGAGGCAACGACCTGGGGAATAGTTACAGGGGAGAGGAGGAAACGACCTGGGGAATAGTTACAGGGGAGAAGAGGCAACGACCTGGGGAATAGTTACAGGGGAGAAGAGGCAACGACCTGGGGAATAGTTACAGGGAGAGGAGGCAACGACCTGGGGAATAGTTACAGGGAGAGGGAGGCAACGACCTGGGGAATAGTTACAGGGAGAGGAGGCAACGACCTGGGGAATAGTTACAGGGGAGAGGAGGCAACGACCTGGGGAATAGTTACAGGGGAGAGGAGGCAACGACCTGGGGAATAGTTACAGGGGAGAGGAGGCAACGACCTGGGGAATAGTTACAGGGGAGAGGAGGCAACGACCTGGGGAATAGTTACAGGGGAGAGGAGGCAACGACCTGGGGTATAGTTACAGGGGAGAGGAGGGGGGATGAATTTGCCAACTGTAAACTGGGTATGATTAGGTGACTGTGATGGTATGAGGGCCAGATTGGGATTTTAGCCTGGACACCTGGGTTAACACCCCTACTCTTACGATAAGTGCCATGGGATCTTTAATGACCTCAGAGAGTCAGGACACCCGTTTAACGTCCCACCCGAAAGACGGCATCCTACACAGGGCAATGTCCCCAATCACTGCCCTGGGCCATTGGGATATTTTTTAGACCAGGGGAAAGAGTGCCTCCTGCTGGAGATACGAGGTAAAGTCCCAGCAGAGCCCCAAGTCCAATGGGTATATTCTCTGGTGTGTTGATGTTAATGTGTTGATGTTCTCCTTATCCACAGCCAGAATGATTTAGCAGTGCACGGTGATCAAACAGGTTTCCTGTAGGGAGGGTGAAGTCTGGGAATACAAAAAATAGTCATTATACAGATGATTAACAAAACATGCACACGACAGTATTCATACCTTGGTTTCTGTGGTGAATGTGAATGAAAAAACTGTTTTGATAATTGTTTTCATAAACATACCTTGTCCATAATGTAGAGGCCTGTGGGATATTTATTGAAGAGGCAAGGGAGGAGGATGGTATGTGATCTGCATAACATACCAACACCTATTGACATACCTTTGTATGCCTCCTCATCTTCATACCTGCAGACACAGACACAAAAGTGAGCAGTTCAGTCATCTGCACCCAATACAGCTAACTGTTAACATATTCTTATAGCCTTCAGTACATATTCTTATAGCCTACAGTACATATTCTTATAGCCTTCAGTACATATTCTTATAGCCTACAGTACATATTCTTATAGCCTTCAACATATTCTTATAGTACATATTTCTTATAGCATATTCTTATAGCCTATACATATTCTTATAGCTTACAACATATTCTTATAGCCTACATATATTCTTATAGCCTTCAGTACATATTCTTATAGCCTTCAACATATTCTTATAGCCTACAGTACATATTCTTATAGCCTACAGTACATATTCTTATAGCCTTCATATTCTTATAGCCTACAGTACACATATTCTTATTCTTATAGCCTTCAGTACATATTCTTATAGCCTTCAACATATTCTTATAGCCTACAGTACATATTCTTATAGCCTTCAGTACATATTCTTATAGCCTACAGTACATATTCTTATAGCCTACAGTACATATTCTTATAGCCTTCAACATATTCTTATAGCCTACAGTACATATTCTTATAGCCTTCAACATATTCTTAGCCTACAGTACATATTCTTATAGCCTACAGTATTCTTATATTATTCTTATAGCCTACAGTACATATTCTTATAGCCTACAGTACATATTCTTATAGCCTATACATATTCTTATAGCCTACAGTACATATTCTTATAGCCTTCAACATATTCTTATAGCCTACAGTACATATTCTTATAGCCTACAGTACATATTCTTATAGCCTTCAACATATTCTTATAGCCTACAGTACATATTCTTATAGCCTACAGTACATATTCTTATAGCCTTCAACATATTCTTATAGCCTACAGTACATATTCTTATAGCCTTCAGTACATATTCTTATAGCCTACAGTACATATTCTTATAGCCTACAGTACATATTCTTATAGCCTTCAACATATTCTTATAGCCTACAGTACATATTCTTACATAGCCTAGCCTTACATATTCTTATAGCCTATTCTTATAGCCTACAGTACTTATAGCCTACAGTACATATTCTTATAGCCTAACATATTCTTATAGCCTACATATATTCTTATAGCCTACAGTACATATTCTTATAGCCTACAGTACATATTCTTATAGCCTTACATATTCTTACATATATTCTTATAGCCTTCAGTACATATTCTTATAGCCTACAGTACATATTCTTATAGCCTACAGTACATATTCTTATAGCCTTCAACATATTCTTATAGCCTATAGCCTACAGTACATATTCTTATAGCCTACAGTACATATTCTTATAGCCTTCAGTACATATTCTTATAGCCTACAGTAACATATTCTTATAGCCTTCAGTACATATTCTTATAGCCTTCAACATATTCTTATAGCCTACAGTACATATTCTTATAGCCTTCAACATATTCTTATAGCCTTCAACATATTCTTATAGCCTTCAGTACATATTCTTATAGCCTACAGTACATATTCTTATAGCCTTCAGTACATATTCTTATAGCCTACAGTACATATTCTTATAGCCTACAGTACATATTCTTATAGCCTTCAACATATTCTTATAGCCTACAGTACATATTCTTATAGCCTTCAACATATTCTTATAGCCTTCAACATATTCTTATAGCCTACAGTACATATTCTTATAGCCTACAGTACATATTCTTATAGCCTACAGTACATATTCTTATAGCCTACAGTACATATTCTTATAGCCTTCAACATATTCTTATAGCCTACAGTACATATTCTTATAGCCTTCAACATATTATTATAACCTACAGTACATATTCTTATAGCCTACAGTACATATTCTTATAGCCTTCAACATATTCTTATAGCCTACAGTACATATTCTTATAGCCTACAACATATTCTTATAGCCCACAGTACATATTCTTATAGCCTACAGTACATATTCTTATAGCCTACAGTACATATTCTTATAGCCTACAGTACATATTCTTATAGCCTACAGTACATATTCTTATAGCCTATTCTTATAGCCTTCAGTACATATTCTTATAGCCTTCAGTACATATTCAAGTACATATTCTTATAGCCTACAGTACATATTCTTATAGCCTACAGTACATATTCTTATAGCCTTCAACATATTCTTATAGCCTACAGTACATATTCTTATAGCCTACAGTACATATTCTTATAGCCTTCAACATATTCTTATAGCCTACAGTACATATTCTTATAGCCTTCAGTACATATTCTTATAGCCTACAGTACATATTCTTATAGCCTTCAACATATTATTATAGCCTTCAACATATTATTATAGCCTACAGTACATATTCTTATAGCCTACAGTACATATTCTTATAGCCTTCAACATATTCTTATAGCCTACAGTACATATTCTTATAGCCTTCAGTACATATTCTTATAGCCTACAGTACATATTCTTATAGCCTACAGTACATATTCTTATAGCCTACAGTACATATTCTTATAGCCTTCAGTACATATTCTTATAGCCTTCAACATATTCTTATACTCTTCAACATATTCTTAAGCCTACAGTACATATTCTTATAGCCTACATATTCTTATACATATTCTTATAGCCTACAGTACATATTCTTATAGCCTACAGTACATATTCTTATAGCCTACAGTACATATTCTTATAGCCTTCAACATATTCTTATACTCTTCAACATATTCTTATAGCCTACAGTACATATTCTTATAGCCTACAGTACATATTCTTATAGCCTACAGTATATATTCTTATAGTCTTCAACATATTCATATAGCCTTCAACATATTCTTATAGCCTTCAACATATTCATATAGCCTTCAACATATTCTTATAGCCAACAGTACATATTCCTATAGCCTACAGTACATATTCCTATAGCCTACAGTACATATTCCTATAGCCTACAGTACATATTCTTACCTCTTTGTTGATTGATATCCACTGAATTGTGTCCATTTTCTTTGTTTTAGAAAGATTTGCACAAATATGAAAAGATAGATGGTATTATCATAAAACAATATACATTTAGATCATACATGGTACAAACCTTATCTTAAATTGAGGAGATCTTTACATTCTTCAGTTAAGTTCCTGCTGTCCTTTCAAATTCAAATCCAAATGTTTCAGTTGGGCAGTTAGACTCCTTGCAAGAACCCCCAACAACTAAGGAGGTTCCACGATGAACCCCACCTCCTATGGAGTTCTTGGGAGAACCTTTTGGGGGCAATTTTCAGTGCCAAGAACCCTAAGGTTCTTCAAAGAATGTTGAGGATCTTAGAAGAACCCTTGTTGAACCCCTAGTGTACTCTCTCTCTGTCTCTCTCTCTTCCTCTCTCTCAGCCTCTTTTCCTCTGTCTCTCTCTCTCAGCCTCTTTTCACCTGTCTCTCTCTCTCAGCCTCTTTTCCTCTCTCTCTCTCAGCCTCTTTTCCTCTGTCTCTCTCAGCCTCTCTTCCTCTGTCTCTCTCTCAGCCTCTTTTCCTGTCTCTCTCTCAGCCTCTTTTCCTCTGTCTCTCTCTCTCAGCCTCTTTTCCCCTGTCTCTCTCTCTCCGCCTCTTTTCCTCTATCTCTCTCTCTCAGCCTCTCTTCCTCTGTCTCTCTCTCTCAGCCTCTTTTCCTCTATCTCTCTCTCTCATCCTCTTTTCCTCTGTCTCTCTCTCTCTTTTCCTCTCTCTCTTTTCCTCTCTCTCTTTCTTTCACAGCCAACAGATGAGGAAGACTTCCTTCTTATCCAGGTCGCAATCATGAAACTACCTGCCTGTTGCGGCTCCAAGTAGAAGTTGCTCAAAGGCACAGATCTAGGATCAGATCACCCTCCCTCGACCCCGACCTTAACCATTAGACTGTGGTGTGCAACACTGACCTTAGATCAGTGTATCCAGACTATAGAACGGAAAATAGATGTATTATCAGGCGTGTGACTCGGGCAGCAGGTATATAAGCGCTTCCTGGATCTCTTTTAGCCTATATGGACAATGTATCATCATATTTCTCCCAGGAGTGTTTTTACAGCAGAGTGTGTGTGTCACGCTGTGCAGGTGAGAACAGAACGGAACGCAGAGGCACCTGTTGCTATTCGTCATTGCCACTGTAGCACGGAGTGGGACAGGATAGCCTTCTCTCTCTCTCTCTCTCTCTCTCACACACACACACACACACACACACACACACACACACTGACGGGGATTTAGGCTACACAGACACACACTGACGGGGATTTAGGCTACTGTGTGTGTGTGTGTGTGTGTGTGTGTGTGTGTGTGTGTGTGTGTGTGTGTGTGTGTGTGTGTGTGTGTGTGTGTGTGTGTGTGTGTGTGTGTGTGTGTGTGTGTGTGAAGCAGCTATTCCTTAATCTTTGATCTTCTGGATAAACCCTCGGGTAGGCTTGAGGTAATCTACTGTAATTCAGTGTCCTAGTTGAACAACTTTATGGTTATCTTTTTTCCAGCCCCGGGGACTGTGGGGTTAGTGTTAGACTGTGTGCTGCTATTTCGGATTGATTGACATCTCTCCTCCTTTTGAGTAGCCAACGTGTATATGTCTTTCTTTTTACTTTGTGGTTTGGATACTTTTGTCTGTGTTCAGC
>NC_088410.1:15254444-15369444 GCF_034236695.1 Oncorhynchus nerka
ATGAACGGACCAACAAAAATGTGATAGCAGTTAATAATTTACCCCCCTCTCTCTTTTTCTCCCTATATCTCTCCTCTCTCCCCTCCTCCCCTTCTCTCTTTTTCTCCCTATATCTCTCCTCTCTCCCCTCCTCCCCCTCTCTCTTTTTCTCCCTATATCTCTCCTCTCCCCCTCCTCCCCCTCTCTCTTTTTCTCCCTATATCTCTCCTCTCTCCCCTCCTCCCCCTCTCTTTTTTCTCCCCCTATATCTCTCCTCTCCCCCTCCTCCCCCTCTCTCATTTTCTCCCTATATCTCTCCTCTCTCCCCTCCTCCCCCTCTCTCTTTTTCTCCCTATATCTCTCCTCTCTCCCCTCCTCCCCCTCTCTCTTTTTCTCCCTATATCTCTCCTCTCACCCCTCCTCCCCCTCTCTCTTTTTCTCCCTATATCTCTCCTCTCCCCCTCCTCCCCCTCTCTCTTTTTCTCCCTATATCTCTCCTCTCTCCCCTCTCTCGTTTTCTCCCTATATCTCTCCTCTCTCCCCTCCTCCCCTCCTCCCCTCTCTCTTTTTCTCCCTATATCTCTCCTCTCTCCCCTCCTCCCTCCTCCCCCTCTCTCTTTTTCTCCCTATATCTCTCCTCTCTCCCCTCTCTCGTTTTCTCCCTATATCTCTCCTCTCTCCCCTCCTCCCCTCCTCCCCCTCTCTCTTTTTCTCCCTATATCTCTCCTCTCTCCCCTCCTCCCCCTCTCTCCTTTTCTCCCTATATCTCTCCTCTCTCCCCTCCTCCCTCTCTATCTTTTTCTCCCTATATCTCTCCTCTCTCCCCTCCTCCCCCTCTCTCTGTTTCTCCCTATATCGCTCCTCTCTCCCCTCCTCCCCCTCTCTCTTTTTCTCCCTATATCTCTCCTCTCTCCCCTCCTCCCCCTCTCCCCTCCTCTCTCTCAATTCAATTCAATTCAATTCAAGGGGCTTTATTGGCATGGGAAACGTGTTAACGTTGCCAAAGCAAGTGAGGTAGATAATATACAAAAGTTAAATAAACAATAAAAATGAACTGTAAACATTACACTCACAGAAGTTCCAAAAGAATAAAGACAGTACAAATGTCATATTATATATATATATACAGTGTTGTAATGATGTACAAATGGTTGAAGTACAAAATGGAAAATAAATAAGCATAAATATAGGTTGTATTAACAATGGTGTTTATTCTTCACAGGTCACAAATCTTGCTGCTGTGATGCACACTGTGGAATTTCACCCAGTAGATATGAGAGTTTATCAGAATCTTTTATTTTATTTTATTCTTTGTGGATCTGTGTAATCTGAGGGAAATATGTATATCTAATATGGTCATACATTGGGCAGGAGGTTAGGAAGTGCAGCTTAAGTTTGGGTCAGTCAGTGGTCAGGCATTCTGCCACTGTGTACTCTCTGTTTAGGGCCAAATAGCATTCTAGTTTGCTCTGTTTTATTTGTTAATTCTTTCCAATATGTCAAGTGATTATCTTTTTGTTTTCTCATGATTTGGTTGGGTCTAATTGTGTTGCTGTCTCTATCGCCCTCTTCCCCCTAGGTAGTGTATCGTATCAGAGCAGTGGAGCATCGCACCAGGTTGCTGGTCATCGACAAAGAGACAGATGATTACCTGCGTAGTCATGGGCTGGCCTGCACAGAGGACCTCGCCGTTGAGATGGGCAATCTCTCTCCCCGGCCCTCCCACTTCACTTCCCCCTCAGCCTCCCCTGTAGCCCAGGGGGAAGTCCTCTCACCCTCACCCATACACATCCTCACTAAAGCCCTCAAACACACCTCTGCCTCACCCAGAAGGACGGATACACGATCGCCGACGTCAAGCCTGATGATTGGCACCAAGAAAAGGGTAGGTGATGTGGATAGATGGTATCTATTCAGTGGGGATACTTGGTCACTCTCTAAGCACAAAAACAGTTGTATTTAATATCTAGTGAACCTAGCGCTGCTAGGCAGTCCCAGGTCGTTACCTCCCTCCCCTTGGCCCTAACCCTTATTTAATACCTAGTGAACCCAGTCCCAGGTCGTTACCTCCCTCCGCTTGGCCCTAACCCTTAGTTAATACCTAGTGAACCCAGTCCCAGGTCGTTACCTCCCTCCGCTTGGCCCTAACCCTTATTTAATACCTAGTGAACCCAGTCCCAGTTCGTTACCTCCCTCCGCTTGGCCCTAACCCTTATTTAATACCTAGTGAACCCAGTCCCAGGTCGTTACCTCCCTCCTCTTGGCCCTAACCCTTATTTAATACCTAGTGAACCCAGTCCCAGTTCGTTACCTCCCTCCGCTTGGCCCTTCGTTGTTTTCAGATCTATAAGGTGGAAGCTGAACCTTCTAGAACCATTTAGGCACACTAACATCGAGGGGTTAGGGCCAAGGTGAAGGGATAGGGAACGATTTGGGACTGGCTGCAAGAGTGTTCACTACAGGTCCTATGTTGCTCAGTTGGTGCTTGTAACGCCAGGGCTGTGGGTTTGATTCCCACGGGGGGGAGACAGTATGCAAATTTATGGACACACTACTATAACCACTTTGGATAAGAGTGTCTGCTAAATGTTTTTTTGTTTAAATTGCCTCACTATTATACCAGGGTTACGATAGTTAACCCTTCCTTTTCAGTTCAGCTGTTCAGCTCCTAACTTGAATTGCAGGGTCTTTATCCACAAAGTGTGTAGGAGGTGGAGTGCTGATCAAGTCCATGCAGTCTTATTCATTATAATCTAAAAGGCTAAACTGATTCTAGATCAGGTCCCACCTGTCCATGTAGTCTTATTCATTATAATCTAAAATGTGAAGCATACCTCCCTAGTGGCGCAGCGGTTTTTAGGCATCACTACAGCCCCGGGTTCAATCCCAGGCTGTGTCACACCCGGCCGTGACCGGGAGACCCTTGAGGCGGCGCACAATTGGCCCAGTGTCGTCCGGGTTAGGGGAGGGTTTGGCCCAGTGTCGTCCGGGTTAGTGGAGGGTTTGGCCCAGTGTCGTCCAGGTTAGTGGAGGGTTCGGCCCAGTGTCGTCCGGGTTAGGGGAGGGTTTGGCCCAGTGTCGTCCGGGTTAGTGGAGGGTTTGGCCCAGGGTCGTGTTTCGGAGGACGCACGGCTCTCGACCTTCGCCTCTCCCGAGTCCGTAGGGGAGTTGCAGCGATGGGACAAGACTGTAACTACCAATTGGGGAGAAAAATGGGTAAAAAGAACAAAAAAACAAGATGAAACTGATCTTAGATCAGCACTCCTACTTTGAGACACTTGATGAATATGGGAATTTACTGTGTACTGAGAGAGGAGGAGAGTGAATTGGTCTGGAGAAACAGATGGTAAACTGCTCTGACCCAGTTGAGATAAATATAGACAGACAGACAGACAGACATGAGAGGAGAGGAGAGGAGAGGAGAGGAGAGGAGAGGAGAGGAGAGGAGAGGAGAGGAGAGGAGAGGAGAGGAGAGGAGAGGAGAGGAGAGGAGAGGAGAGGAGAGGAGAGGAGAGGAGAGGAGAGGAGAGGAGAGGAGGGAAAAGGAGAGAAGAGGACAGTGTTGTTTTACCTGTCAGATAATCAGGATCAGACAGGCACCTGGTGGGCTGTGATTGGTTTAAATCCTACATACTGTGACCAGTGCCTGAATTGGAATCTGTTAAATCCTATCCATGTTACTAACCAGTGCTTCAATTAGACAGTTGGCTATTTCTGCTAGTGAATGAACGAGCAGCGAGGTGAGAGAGAGAGAGAGAGAGAGAGTAAGAGCAATGAGATATTGTTTGTGATTAATCGAGCTTCCGGCATATAGCTGTTATCTGTGTTGGTAAGGTGTTTTTTATTTGCAACCACACACACACACACACACACACACACACACACACACACACACACACACACACACACACACACACACACACACACACACACACACACACACACACACACACACAGAGAGAGAGAGAGAGAGACACACACTCTCCCTATCATATTCTACCTCCCACTCTGCGTTCAAACACACCTGTGTTGTTGAGGAGAGATCAGAGTTAGAGGGAATTAGATCAGCCGTCAGGCATGGACCAGAGCAGGTCAGATACACACAGTCTGTCCATGGACCAGAGCAGGTCAGATACACAGTCTGTCCATGGACCAGAGCAGGTCAGATACACACAGTCTGTCCATGGGCTAGAGCAGGTCAGATACACACAGTCTGTCCATGGGCTAGAGCAGGTCAGATACACACAGTCTGTCCATGGACCAGAGCAGGTCAGATACACACAGTCTGTCCATGGACCAGAGCAGGTCAGATACACAGTCTGTCCATGGACCAGAGCAGGTCAGATACACACAGTCTGTCCATGGACCAGAGCAGGTCAGATACACACAGTCTGTCCTTGGACCAGAGCAGGTCAGATACACACAGTCTGTCCATGGACCAGAGCAGGTCAGATACACACAGTCTGTCCATGGACCAGAGCAGGTCAGATACACACAGTCTGTCCATGGACCAGAGCAGGTCAGATACACACAGTCTGTCCATGGACTAGAGCAGGTCAGATACACACAGTCTGTCCATGGACCAGAGCAGGTCAGATACGCACAGTCTGTCCATGGGCTAGAGCAGGTCAGATACACAGTCTGTCCATGGACCAGAGCAGGTCAGATACACACAGTCTGTCCAGCAGGACAGAGCAGGTCAGGTCCATGGACCAGAGCAGGTCAGATACACACAGTCTGTCCATGGACTAGAGCAGGTCAGATACACAGTCTGTCCATGGACCAGAGCAGGTCAGATACACACAGTCTGTCCATGGACCAGAGCAGGTCAGATACACAGTCTGTCCATGGGCTAGAGCAGGTCAGATACACACAGTCTGTCCATGGACCAGAGCAGGTCAGATACACACAGTCTGTCCATGGGCTAGAGCAGGTCAGATACACAGTCTGTCCATGGACCAGAGCAGGTCAGATACACACAGTCTGTCCATGGACCAGAGCAGGTCAGATACACACAGTCTGTCCATGGACCAGAGCAGGTCAGATACACACAGTCTGTCCATGGACTAGAGCAGGTCAGATACACAGTCTGTCCATGGGCTAGAGCAGGTCAGATACACACAGTCTGTCCATGGGCTAGAGCAGGTCAGATACACACAGTCTGTCCATGGGCTAGAGCAGGTCAGATACACACAGTCTGTCCATGGGCTAGAGCAGGTCAGATACACACAGTCTGTCCATGGACTAGAGCAGGTCAGATACACACAGTCTGTCCATGGACTAGAGCAGGTCAGATACACACAGTCTGTCCATGGGCTAGAGCAGGTCAGATACACACAGTCTGTCCATGGACTAGAGCAGGTCAGATACACACAGTCTGTCCATGGACCAGAGCAGGTCAGATACACACAGTCTGTCCATGGACCAGAGCACGTCAGATACACACAGTCTGTCCATGGACTAGAGCAGGTCAAACACACAGTCTGTCCATGGACCAGAGCAGGTCAGATACACACAGTCTGTCCATGGACTAGAGCAGGTCAAACACACAGTCTGTCCATGGACTAGAGCAGGTCAAACACACAGTCTGTCCATGGACCAGAGCAGGTCAGGTACCTGTTATTACATCACTCACCACCCCTTTTTGACATGTCAGCAAAAAATACTCTCAATACCTTTGTGTCTCCCTGTTTATTGCACGCCTCTCTGTTCCCAAGGTAACAATATAACCCAATCACAATCTGCTACATTTAAAACTGGTATGGTGTCCATGTACAGAGATATTTCAAAGGATACAGGTTTTTTTTCTCCAAAGATCTCAGGTGTCATAATGTCCTTTAGAACCTCAGTGCTTTGTTGTTGTTCCTTTGATGATCTGGTTCGGCTCCAGTCCAAACCCTTGTCCTTTAGGACCCCAAATCCCCAAAACAAAAGATCCCTGTTATAGTGATGGGAAGTTTGGCTCTTTTTACTAACTAAGGTCTTATCATCAAAAAAACGAATAATTCGTTCATTTGAGGCAGTAATGTTCAGAGTCCGCAGACCCCGTTACCGGCGAATAGAAAACGTGAGTCATGAATCTACAATCCTCTAGTTCACCATAGGGGGCTTATTGGAGCTGTCATTTGTGCCTGAGGTTTGTAAACGTGGGCTTTAAACAATGTACATTTGTTGATCGCTTGGCATACAAATAAGATTATTTATTGATACACTTGATACCGGACTAGATTGTGAACGACTCTTCGCTGAATGCATTGCTTGACTGCCGGGTTATTAGCAGCCTGACGACTCTTCCGCTGCTCTGTCTTACGCTACATACTTTCTCATTGCGGAGAAGTAATGTCAGTGGGCGTGGCGTAGCGTTTGGACCGGAGCAAGTAGTCTGGGTTGCCAGGCAAGGTGGTAAAGTTGTTCGCGAACTGCAGCCTCCCCAGAAGGATTAGTTCTTGAGCAGAGGCTGTGGTTATACAAAACGGTGTCCATCAAAACATTCAATAACAAATTAATTGCTTTAATTCTTGCACCTTATCAGTTCTAAATATGTAGGTTTCTTCTCATGGTCTATTTGCCTGCGCGTATATGACAGACAGTTGGTGGTCGGAGCACGTCTCTGGAGCACTGAGATATAAAGTCGAGCCACTGAGCCAAAGGAGCTTGTGTTAGAGCCGCTGCATGGCCAGTATCTGCATTGGCCAAGCAGCACTTACGGTGATACAGCCTCTGCAAAAGTCAGCGAACTCATACACTTCTTGAGCTGTTGAGCAGAGCTGTTGTGAAAGAAGTTGTCAAGGAAGTGAGTTTGCGTTTATACAGGAGCTCCCACCCCGACCTACCTTCAACCAATCATGTCAATGCAGAGCTATATGGAGCCCTCCACATTGTTACAACATCATGTGGGATGGAGCTCAATTTGGCCTCTGGAGGCTCCGCAGTTGCGTCACACCCTCCAGTCAGAGCTCCCAGATCAAGCATAACTAGCTTTTAATCCATCTGTAGGACTCACTGCAGCCAGCACAAGCAGGTCAAACCACCGACTAAAATGAACAAGTCACTCAGAAAAACGAATCATGACTCTCGAGTCAGTAAAAAGAGTCGTTCAAAAAGAAGGAATCGTTCACGAACTACACATCACTAATCCTTATATAGTGCACAACTTTTAACCTATGGACCCTGGTCAAAAGTATTGCACTAAATAGGGAATATGGTGGTGGGTGGCCCAGCATTCTACAGGTATTCAAACGGTGGTGGGTGGCCCAACATTCTACAGGTATTCAAACGGTGGTGGGTGGCCCAGCATTCTACAGGTATTCAAACTGTGTTGGGTGGCCCAGCATTCTACAGGTATTCAAACGGTGGTGGGTGGCCCAACATTCTACAGGTATTCAAACTGTGGTGGGTGGCCCAACATTCTACAGGTATTCAAACTGTGGTGGGTGGCCCAACATTCTACAGGTATTCAAACTGTGGTGGGTGGCCCAACATTCTACAGGTATTCAAACTGTGGTGGGTGGCCCAACATTCTACAGGTATTCAAACTGTGGTGGGTGGCCCAACATTCTACAGGTATTCAAACTGTGGTGGGTGGCCCAACATTCTACAGGTATTCAAACTGTGGTGGGTGGCCCAACATTCTACAGGTATTCAAACTGTGGTGGGTGGCCCAACATTCTACAGGTATTCAAACTGTGGTGGGTGGCCCAACATTCTACAGGTATTCAAACTGTGGTGGGTGGCCCAACATTCTACAGGTATTCAAACTGTGGTGGGTGGCCCAACATTCTACAGGTATTCAAACTGTGGTGGGTGGCCCAACATTCTACAGGTATTCAAACGGTGGTGGGTGGCCCAACATTCTACAGGTATTCAAACTGTGGTGGGTGGCCCAACATTCTACAGGTATTCAAACTGAGATATTTCTCCCCCCTTTCTCCTTTTCTTGCTCATTCTCACACACACACACACACACACACACACACACACACACACACACACACACACACACACACACACTCAGAACACATCCTCTCCCCTTTTGTCTGCTGTTTGCATGTTCTTCACCCTGTAGGCCTACCTGTGGAGGTGTGAAGGGTGTTGCGTCACTGCTGGGGAACTGATGCAGCCCTATCAGATGACATAGATACTGTACTGCAGCTTCTACAATACACTCTGAAATGAAGCAGGAGGAGGGCTGTTGTTTTACAGACGGGGAGCACAGACACACAGTGTTGCTATATCCATGTTCCCCTGTCTGTGGCCTAGTTCACATCTACAGTGCATTCGGAATGTTATTTCTTTTTAAGGATTTACTTTTTCAAGGTTTTTGTTACGTTACAGCCTTATTCTAAAACGGATTAAATTCATGTTTTACCTCATCAAGGTGAAATAAATCAATTTAAAAAATAAAACTCTATCTACACACAATACCCGATAATGACAAAGCGAAAACAGAAATACCTTATTTACATAAGTATTCAGACCCTTTGCTATGAGACTCGAAATTGACAGAGCTCCAGAGTTCCTCTGTGGCGATGGGAGAACCTTCCAGAAACCATTACATGTGCCTTTTTACTGAGGAGTGGCTTTCGTCTGGCCACTCTTCCATAAAGGCCTGTTTAGTTAGAGGGATTACAGAGACAGTATGGTTTAGAGGGATTACAGAGACAGTATGGTTTAGAGGGGTTACAGAGACAGTATGGTTTAGAGGGATTACAGAGACAGTATGGTTTAGAGGGATTACAGAGACAGTATGGTTTAGAGGGGTTACAGAGACAGTATGGTTTAGAGGGATTAGAGACAGTATGGTTTAGAGGGATTACAGACAGTATGGTTTAGTTAGAGGGATTACAGAGACAGTATGGTTTAGAGGGATTACAGAGACAGTATGGTTTAGAGGGGTTACAGAGACAGTATGGTTTAGAGGGGTTACAGAGACAGTATGGTTTAGTTAGAGGGATTACAGAGACAGTATGGTTTAGTTAGAGGGATTACAGACAGTATGGTTTAGAGGGATTACAGAGACAGTATGGTTTAGTTAGAGGGATTACAGAGACAGTATGGTTTAGAGGGATTACAGAGACAGTATGGTTTAGAGGGATTACAGAGACAGTATGGTTTAGAGGGATTACAGAGACAGTATGGTTTAGAGGGATTATAGAGACAGTATGGTTTAGTTAGAGGGATTACAGAGACAGTATGGTTTAGAGGGGATTACAGAGACAGTATGGTTTAGTTAGAGGGTTTATTACAGAGACAGTATGGTTTAGAGAGGATTACAGAGACAGTATGGTTTAGTTAGAGGGATTACAGAGACAGTATGGTTTAGTTAGAGGGATTACAGAGACAGTATGGTTTAGAGGGGATTACAGAGACAGTATGGTTTAGTTTAGAGGGATTACAGAGACAGTATGGTTTAGAGGGATTACAGAGACAGTATGGTTTAGGTTTAGAGGGATTACAGAGACAGTATGGTTTAGTTAGAGGGATTACAGATTACAGAGACAGTATGGTTTAGTTAGAGGGCTTAGTTAGATTACAGACAGTATGGTTTAGTTAGAGGGATTACAGAGACAGTATGGTTTAGTTAGAGGGATTACAGAGACAGTATGGTTTAGTTAGGGGATTACAGAGACAGTATGGTTTAGAGGGGATTACAGAGACAGTATGGTTTAGTTAGGGGATTACAGACAGTATGGTTTAGAGGGATTACAGAGACAGTATGGTTTAGTTAGAGGGATTACAGATTACAGAGACAGTATGGTTTAGTTAGAGGGTTTATTACAGAGACAGTATGGTTTAGTTAGAGGGATTACAGAGACAGTATGGTTTAGAGGGATTACAGAGACAGTATGGTTTAGAGGGATTACAGAGACAGTATGGTTTAGAGGGATTACAGAGACAGTATGGTTTTAGAGGGATTACAGACAGTATGGTTTAGTTAGAGGGATTACAGAGACAGTATGGTTTAGTTAGAGGGATTACAGAGACAGTATGGTTTAGAGGGATTACAGAGACAGTATGGTTTAGAGGGATTACAGAGACAGTATGGTTTAGAGGGATTACAGAGACAGTATGGTTTAGAGGGATTACAGAGACAGTATGGTTTAGTTAGAGGGATTACAGAGACAGTATGGTTTAGAGGGATTACAGAGACAGTATGGTTTAGAGGGATTACAGAGACAGTATGGTTTAGTTAGAGGGATTACAGAGACAGTATGGTTTAGTTAGAGGGATTACAGAGACAGTATGGTTTAGTTAGAGGGATTACAGAGACAGTATGGTTTAGTTAGAGGGATTACAGAGACAGTATGGTTTAGAGGGATTACAGAGACAGTATGGTTTAGAGGGGTTACAGAGACAGTATGGTTTAGAGGGATTACAGACAGTATGGTTTAGTTAGAGGGATTACAGAGACAGTATTGTTTAGTTAGAGGGATTACAGAGACAGTATTGTTTAGTTAGAGGGATTACAGACAGTATGGTTTAGTTACAGAGACAGGGATTACAGAGACAGTATGGTTTAGAGGGATTACAGACAGTATGGTTTAGTTAGAGGGATTACAGACAGTATGGTTTAGAGGGATTACAGAGACAGTATTGTTTAGTTAGAGGGATTACAGACAGTATGGTTTAGTTAGAGGGATTACAGAGACAGTATGGTTTAGAGGGATTACAGAGACAGTATGGTTTAGTTAGAGGGATTATAGAGAGTATGGTTTAGTTAGAGGGATTATAGAGACAGTATGGTTTAGTTAGAGGGATTACAGAGACAGTATGGTTTAGTTAGAGGGATTACAGACAGTATGGTTTAGAGGGATTACAGAGACAGTATGGTTTAGAGGGATTACAGAGACAGTATGGTTTAGTTAGAGGGATTACAGAGACAGTATGGTTTAGTTAGAGGGATTACAGAGACAGTGTGGTTTAGTTAGAGGGATTATAGAGACAGTGTGGTTTAGTTAGAGGGATTACAGACAGTATGGTTTAGAGGGATTACAGAGACAGTGTGGTTTAGTTAGAGGGATTACAGACAGTATGGTTGAGAGGGATTACAGAGACAGTATGGTTTAGAGGGATTACAGACAGTATGGCTTAGTTAGAGGGATTACAGACAGTATGGTTTAGTTAGAGGGATTACAGAGACAGTATGGTTTAGTTAGAGGGATTACAGAGACAGTATGGTTTAGAGGGATTACAGACAGTATGGTTTAGAGGGATTACAGAGACAGTGTGGTTTAGTTAGAGGGATTACAGACAGTATGGTTGAGAGGGATTACAGAGACAGTATGGTTTAGAGGGATTACAGAGACAGTATGGTTTAGAGGGATTACAGACAGTATGGTTTAGTTAGAGGGATTACAGAGACAGTATGGTTTAGAGGGATTACAGAGACAGTATGGTTTAGAGGGATTACAGACAGTATGGTTTAGTTAGAGGGATTACAGAGACAGTATGGTTTAGAGGGATTACAGAGACAGTATGGTTTAGAGGGGTTACAGAGACAGTATGGTTTAGAGGGATTAGAGACAGTATGGTTTAGAGGGATTACAGAAACAGTATGGTTTAGTTAGAGGGATTACAGAGACAGTATTGTTTAGTTAGAGGGATTACAGAGACAGTATGGCTTAGAGGGATTACAGAGACAGTATGGTTTAGAGGGATTACAGAGACAGTATGGTTTAGAGGGGTTACAGAGACAGTATGGTTTAGAGGGATTACAGAGACAGTATGGTTTAGTTAGAGGGATTACAGACAGTATGGTTTAGAGGGATTACAGAGACAGTATGGTTTAGTTAGAGGGATTACAGAGACAGTATGGCTTAGTTAGAGGGATTATAGAGACAGTATGGTTTAGAGGGATTACAGAGACAGTATGGTTTAGAGGGGTTACAGAGACAGTATGGTTTAGAGGGATTATAGACAGTATGGTTTAGTTAGAGGGATTACAGACAGTATGGTTTAGAGGGATTACAGAGACAGTATGGTTTAGTTAGAGGGATTACAGACAGTATGGTTTAGAGGGATTACAGAGACAGTATGGTTTAGTTAGAGGGATTACAGAGACAGTATGGTTTAGTTAGAGGGATTACAGAGACAGTATGGTTTTAGTTGGTTTAGAGGGATTACAGACAGTATGGTTTTAGTTGCAGACAGGGTTTATTACAGAGACAGTGTGGTTTAGTTAGAGGGATTACAGTATGGTTTAGACAGTGTGGTTTAGTTAGAGGGATTACAGACAGTAGGTTGAGAGGGATTACAGTATGGTTTAGTTAGTTAGGGATTACAGACAGTATGGTTTAGTTAGAGGGATTACAGAGACAGTATGGTTTAGTTAGAGGGATTACAGAGACAGTATGGTTTAGAGGGATTACAGAGACAGTATGGTTTAGAGGGATTACAGAGACAGTATGGTTTAGTTAGAGGGATTACAGTATGGTTTAGAGGGATTACAGAGACAGTGTGGTTTAGTTAGAGGGATTACAGACAGTATGGTTTAGAGGGATTACAGAGACAGTATGGTTTAGTTAGAGGGATTACAGACAGTATGGTTTAGTTAGAGGGCTACAGAGACAGTATGGTTTAGTTAGAGGGATTACAGAGACAGTATGGTTTAGAGGGATTACAGAGACAGTATGGTTTAGAGGGATTACAGAGACAGTATGGTTTAGGGGATTACAGAGACAGTATGGTTTAGTTAGAGGGATTACAGAGACAGTATTGTTTAGTTATGGGATTAATCAGAGTCTGGTATGGCTTAGAGGGATTACAGAGACAGTATGGTTTAGAGGGATTACAGAGACAGTATGGTTTAGAGGGTTACAGAGACAGTATGGTTTAGAGGGATTACAGAGACAGTATGGTTTAGTTAGAGGGATTACAGACAGTATGGTTTAGAGGGATTACAGAGACAGTATGGTTTAGAGGGATTACAGAGACAGTTGGCTTAGTTAGAGGGATTACAGAGACAGTATGTCTTAGTTAGAGGGATTACAGAGACAGTATGGTTTAGTTAGAGGGATTACAGAGACAGTATGGTATTAGTTAGAGGGATTACAGAGACAGTATGGTTTAGAGGGATTACAGAGACAGTATGGTTTAGAGGGGCTAGAGACAGTATGGTTTAGAGGGATTACAGACAGTATGGTTTAGTTAGAGGGATTACAGAGACAGTATTGTTTAGTTAGAGGGATTACAGAGACAGTATTGTTTAGTTAGAGGGATTACAGACAGTATGGTTTAGTTAGAGGGATTACAGAGACAGTATGGTTTAGAGGGATTACAGACAGTATGGTTTAGTTAGAGGGATTACAGACAGTATGGTTTAGAGGGATTATCAGAGACAGTATTGTTTAGTTAGAGGATTACAGACAGTATGGTTTAGTTAGAGGGATTACAGAGACAGTGTGGTTTAGTTAGAGGGATTACAGAGACAGTATGGTTTAGTTAGAGGGATTATAGAGGATTTAGTTAGAGGGATTATAGAGACAGTATGGTTTAGTTAGAGGGATTACAGAGACAGTATGGTTTAGTTAGAGGGATTACAGACAGTATGGTTTAGAGGGATTACAGAGACAGTATGGTTTAGAGGGATTACAGAGACAGTATGGTTTAGTTAGAGGGATTACAGAGACAGTATGGTTTAGTTAGAGGGATTACAGAGACAGTCTTTAGTTAGAGGGATTATAGAGACAGTGTGGTTTGTTAGAGGGATTACAGACAGTATGGTTTAGAGGGATTACAGAGTAGTGTGGTTTAGTTAGAGGGATTACAGACAGTATGGTTGAGAGGGATTACAGAGACAGTATGGTTTAGAGGGATTACTGACAGTATGGCTTAGTTAGAGGGATTACAGACAGTATGGTTTAGTTAGAGGGATTACAGAGACAGTATGGTTTAGTTAGAGGGATTACAGAGACAGTATGGTTTAGAGGGATTACAGACAGTATGGTTTAGAGGGATTACAGAGACAGTCTGACTGTCTGGTTTAGTTAGAGGGATTATCAATCTGACAGTATGGTTGACAGAGACAGTATGGTTTAGAGGATTACAGACAGTATGGCTTAGTTAGAGGGATTACAGACAGTATGGTTTAGTTAGAGGATTACAGAGACAGTATGGTTTAGTTAGAGGATTACAGAGACAGTATGGTTTAGAGGGATTACAGAGACAGTATGGTTTAGAGGGATTACAGAGACAGTATGGTTTAGTTTACAGACAGGGTTTAGAGGGATTACAGAGACAGTCTGGTTTAGTTTATGGTTTAGAGGGATTACAGAGACAGTATGGTTTAGTTAGAGGGATTACAGACAGTATGGTTTAGTTAGAGGGATTACAGAGACAGTATGGTTTAGTTAGAGGGATTACAGAGACAGTATGGTTTAGTTTACAGAGACAGTATGGTTTAGAGGGATTACAGAGACAGTATGGTTTAGAGGGATTTTTAGTTAGAGGGATTACAGAGACAGTATTGTTTAGTTAGAGGGATTACAGAGACAGTATGGCTTAGAGGGATTTAGTATGGTTTAGAGGGATTACAGAGACAGTATGGTTTGGGGGTTACAGAGACAGTATGGTTTAGAGGGATTACAGAGACAGTATGGTTTAGTTAGAGGGATTACAGACAGTATGGTTTAGAGGGATTACAGAGACAGTATGGTTTAGAGGGATTACAGAGACAGTATGGTTAGTTAGAGGGATTACAGAGACAGTATGGTTTAGTTAGAGGGATTACAGAGACAGTATGGTTTAGTTAGAGGGATTACAGAGACAGTATGGTTAGTTAGAGGGATTACAGAGACAGTATGGTTTAGAGGGGTATTACAGAGACAGTATGGTTTAGAGGGGTTACAGAGACAGTATGGTTTAGATTACAGACAGTATGGTTTAGTTAGAGGGATTACAGAGACAGTATTGTTTAGTTAGAGAGATTACAGAGACAGTATTGTTTAGTTAGAGGGATTACAGACAGTATGGTTTAGTTAGAGGGATTACAGAGACAGTATGGTTTAGAGGGATTACAGACAGTATGGTTTAGTTAGAGGGATTACAGACAGTATGGTTTAGAGGGATTACAGAGACAGTATTGTTTAGTTAGAGGGATTACAGACAGTATGGTTTAGTTAGAGGGATTACAGAGACAGTGTGGTTTAGTTAGAGGGATTACAGAGACAGTATGGTTTAGTTAGAGGGATTATAGAGAGTATGGTTTAGTTAGAGGGATTATAGAGACAGTATGGTTTAGTTAGAGGGATTACAGAGACAGTATGGTTTAGTTAGAGGGATTACAGACAGTATGGTTTAGAGGGATTACAGAGACAGTATGGTTTAGAGGGATTACAGACAGTATGGTTTAGTTAGAGGGATTACAGAGACAGTGTATTTGTTGAAATTAATTTCTAGAACTATAAATAGTTCCCCATGTGATGGTCAACACCTATATGCCTAATGCTCTTCATTTGTCTGCAGATACACACACACACATACACACACACACACACACACGTCGTCCCATAAAACTCTATTGTGTGATGTTACGTATGTTATGTCTATCACAGATGACTGATATACTCTAGTCAAAGTGCATTGTTCTGTGGCACAAACACACCCCCACACACCCACACACAGCGGGCATTGTTCCGTAGCATATTGTGTTATCCTGGCAGACGCCCTTATTGCATTACATAACCAGACTGTTATCTTCATAGGAACACTCTGCTCCAGTACTGGCTGATCATACTGACTGTCTGGTTACCGGCTGTTCAATCTGACTGTCTGGTTACTGGCTGATCAATCTGACTGTCTGGTTACCGGCTGATCAATCTGGCTGTCTGGTTACCGGCTGTTCAATCTGACTGTCTGGTTACTGGCTGATCAATCTGACTGTCTGGTTCCCGGCTGATCAATCTGACTGTCTGGTTACCGGTTGATCCATCTGACTGTCTGGTTACCGGCTGTTCAATCTGACTGTCTGGTTACTGGCTGATCAATCTGGCTGTCTGGTTACCGGCTGTTCAATCTAACTGTTTGGTTACCGGTTGATCAATCTGACTGTCTGGTTACCGGTATCTATTACTGGCTGATCAATCTGCCTCTCTGGTTACCGGCTGATCAATCTGGCTGTCTGGTTACCAGTTGATCAATCTGGCTGTCTGGTTACCGGTATCTATTACCTGCTGATCTATCTGACTGTCTGGTTACTGGTATCTATTACTGGCTGATCAATCTGACTGTCTGGTTACTGGTATCTATTACTGGCTGATCAATCTGACTGTCTGGTTACCGGTTGATCAATCTGGTGGTCTGGTTACTGGTATCTATTACGGGCTGATCAATCTGGTGGTCTGGTTACTGGTATCTATTACGGGCTGATCAATCTGACTGTCTGGTTACTGGTATCTATTACCGGCTGATCAATCTGACTGTCTGGTTACCGGCTGATCAATCTGGCTGTCTGGTTATATCTATTACTGGCTGATCAATCTGACTGTCTGGTTACTGGTATCAATCTGGCTGTCTGGTTACCGGTTGATCAATCTGGCTGTCTGGTTACTGGTATCTATTACCTGCTGATCAATCTGACTGTCTGGTTACTGGTATCTATTACTGGCTGATCAATCTGACTGTCTGGTTACTGGTATCTATTACTGGCTGATCAATCTGACTGTCTGGTTACTGGTATCTATTACTGGCTGATCAATCTGACTGTCTGGTTACTGGTATCTATTACCGGCTGATCAATCTGACTGTCTGGTTACCGGTTGATCAATCTGGTGGTCTGGTTACTGGTATCTATTACGGGCTGATCAATCTGTTTGGTTACTGGTATCTATTATTGGCTGATCAATCTGACTGTCTGGTTACCGGTTGATCAATCTGACTGTCTGGTTACCGGTATCTATTACTGGCTGATCAATCTGACTGTCTGGTTACTGGTATCTATTACGGGCTGATCAATCTGACTATCTGGTTACTGGTATCTATTACGGGCTGATCAATCTGACTGTCTGGTTACTGGTATCTATTACGGGCTGATCAATCTGACTGTCTGGTTGCTGGTATCTATTTCCGGCTGATCAATCTGACTGTCTGGTTACTGGTATCTATTACCGGCTGATCAATCTGACTGTCTGGTTACCGGTTGATCAATCTGACTGTCTGGTTACCGGTATCTATTACTGGCTGATCAATCTGACTGTCTGGTTACTGGTATCTATTACGGGCTGATCAATCTGACTGTCTGGTTACTGGTATCTATTACGGGCTGATCAATCTGACTGTCTGGTTGCTGGTATCTATTTCCGGCTGATCAATCTGACTGTCTGGTTACTGGTATCTATTACGGGCTGATCAATCTGACTGTCTGGTTGCTGGTATCTATTTCCGGCTGATCAATCTGACTGTCTGGTTACTGGTATCTATTACCGGCTGATCAATCTGACTGTCTGGTTACCGGTTGATCAATCTGACTGTCTGGTTACTGGTATCTATTACCGGCTGATCAATCTGACTGTCTGGTTACTGGTATCTATTACCGGCTGATCAATCTGACTGTCTGGTTACTGGTATCTATTACGGGCTGATCAATCTGACTGTCTGGTTACTGGTATCTATTACGGGCTGATCAATCTGACTGTCTGGTTGCTGGTATCTATTTCCGGCTGATCAATCTGACTGTCTGGTTACTGGTATCTATTACCGGCTGATCAATCTGACTGTCTGGTTACTGGTATCTATTTCCGTCTGATCAATCTAACTGTCTGGTTACTGGTATCTATTTCCGGCTGATCAATCTGACTGTCTTTACTGTTACTGGTATCTATTACTGGCTGATCAATCTGACTGTCTGGTTACTGGTATCTATTACGGGCTGATCAATCTGACTGTCTGGTTGCTGGTATCTATTTCCGACAATCTGACTGTCTGGTTACTGGTATCTATTACCGGCTGATCAATCTGACTGTCTGGTTACTGGTATCAGTTGATCAATCTGACTGTCTGGTTACTGGTATCTATTACCTGCTGATCAATCTGACTGTCTGGTTACTGGTATCTATTACTGGCTGATCAATCTGACTGTCTGGTTACTGGTATCTATTACCGGCTGATCAATCTGACTGTCTGGTTACCGGTGATCAATCTGGTGTCTGGTTACTGGTATCTATTACGGGCTGATCAATCTGACTGTCTGGTTACTGGTATCTATTACCGGGCTGATCAATCTGACTGTCTGGTTACTGGTATCTGATCAATCTGACTGTCTGGTTACTGGTATCTATTACTGGCTGATCAATCTGACTGTCTGGTTCTATTACCGGCTGATCAATCTGGTGTCTGGTTACCGGTTGATCAATCTGACTGTCTGGTTACTGGTATCTATTACCTGCTGATCAATCTGACTGTCTGGTTACTGGTATCTATTACTGGCTGATCAATCTGACTGTCTGGTTACTGGTATCTATTACTGGCTGATCAATCTGACTGTCTGGTTACTGGTATCTATTACCGGCTGATCAATCTGACTGTCTGGTTACTGGTATCTATTACGGGCTGATCAATCTGACTGTCTGGTTACTGATCAATCTGGTGGTCTGGTTACTGGTATCTATTACGGGCTGATCAATCTGACTTTGGTTACTGGTATCTATTATTGGCTGATCAATCTGACTGTCTGGTTACTGGTTGATCAATCTGACTGTCTGGTTACTGGTATCTATTACTGGCTGATCAATCTGACTGTCTGGTTACTGGTATCTATTACGGGCTGATCAATCTGACTGTCTGGTTACTGGTATCTATTACGGGCTGATCAATCTGACTGTCTGGTTACTGGTATCTATTTCCGGCTGATCAATCTGACTGTCTGGTTACTGGTATCTATTACCGGCTGATCAATCTGACTGTCTGGTTACTCTGACTGTCTGGTTACTGGTATCTATTTCCGGCTGATCAATCTGACTGTCTTGTTACTGGTATCTATTACCGGCTGATCAATCTGACTGTCTGGTTACTGGTATCTATTACGGGCTGATCAATCTGACTGTCTGGTTACTGGTATCTATTACGGGCTGATCAATCTGACTGTCTGGTTACTGGTATCTATTTCCGGCTGATCAATCTGACTGTCTGGTTACTGGTATCTATTACCGGCTGATCAATCTGACTGTCTGGTTACTGGTATCTATTTCCGATCAATCTGACTGTCTGGTTACTGGTATCTATTTCCGGCTGATCAATCTGACTGTCTGGTTACTGGTATCTATTACCGGCTGATCAATCTGACTGTCTGGTTACTGGTATCTATTACGGGCTGATCAATCTGACTGTCTGGTTGCTGGTATCTATTTCCGGCTGATCAATCTGACTGTCTGGTTACTGGTATCTATTACCGGCTGATCAATCTGACTGTCTGGTTACCAGTTGATCAATCTGACTGTCTGGTTACTGGTATCTATTACCTGCTGATCAATCTGACTGTCTGGTTACTGGTATCTATTACTGGCTGATCAATCTGACTGTCTGGTTACTGGTATCTATTACCGGCTGATCAATCTGACTGTCTGGTTACTGGTTGATCAATCTGGTGTCTGGTTACTGGTATCTATTACGGGCTGATCAATCTGACTGTCTGGTTACTGGTATCTATTACCGGCTGATCAATCTGACTGTCTGGTTACTGCTATTTCCGTCTGATCAATCTACTGTCTGGTTACTGGTATCTATTACTGGCTGATCAATCTGACTGTCTGGTTACTGGCTGATCAATCTGACTGTCTGTTACTGGTACTGATCAATCTGACTGTCTGGTTACTGGTATCTATTACCGTGCTGATCAATCTGACTGTCTGGTTACTGGTATCTATTACTGGCTGATCAATCTGACTGTCTGGTTACTGGTATCTATTACTGGCTGATCAATCTGACTGTCTGGTTACTGGTATCTATTACCGGCTGATCAATCTGACTGTCTGGTTACTGGTATCTATTACCGGCTGATCAATCTGACTGTCTGGTTACTGGTATCAATCTGACTGTCTGGTTACTGGTATCTATTACCGATCAATCTGACTGTCTGGTTACTGGTATCTATTATTGGCTGATCAATCTGACTGTCTGGTTACTGGTATCAATTGACTGTCTGGTTACCGGGGCTGATCAATCTGACTGTCTGGTTACTGGTATCTATTACGGGCTGATCAATCTGACTGTCTGGTTACTGGTATCTATTACGGGCTGATCAATCTGACTGTCTGGTTACTGGTATCTATTACGGGCTGATCAATCTGACTGTCTGGTTGCTGGTATCTATTTCCGGCTGATCAATCTGACTGTCTGGTTACTGGTATCTATTACCGGCTGATCAATCTGACTGTCTGGTTACTGGTATCTATTACCGTTGATCAATCTGACTGTCTGGTTACTGGTATCTATTACTGGCTGATCAATCTGACTGTCTGGTTACTGGTATCTATTACGGGCTGATCAATCTGACTGTCTGGTTACTGGTATCTATTACGGGCTGATCAATCTGACTGTCTGGTTGCTGGTATCTATTTCCGGCTGATCAATCTGACTGTCTGGTTACTGGTATCTATTACCGGCTGATCAATCTGACTGTCTGGTTACTGGTATCTATTACCGGCTGATCAATCTGACTGTCTGGTTACTGGTATCTATTACTGGCTGATCAATCTGACTGTCTGGTTACTGGTATCTATTACGGGCTGATCAATCTGACTGTCTGGTTACTGGTATCTATTACGGGCTGATCAATCTGACTGTCTGGTTACTGGTATCTATTACCGGCTGATCAATCTGACTGTCTGGTTACTGGTATCTATTACCGGGCTGATCAATCTGACTGTCTGGTTACTGGTATCTATTACCGGCTGATCAATCTGACTGTCTGGTTACTGGTATCTATTACCGGCTGATCAATCTAACTGTCTGGTTACTGGTATCTATTACCGTCTGATCAATCTGACTGTCTGGTTACTGGTATCTATTACCGGCTGATCAATCTGACTGTCTGGTTACTGGTATCTATTACGGGCTGATCAATCTGACTGTCTGGTTACTGGTATCTATTACCGCTGATCAATCTGACTGTCTGGTTACTGGTATCTATTACCGCTGATCAATCTGACTGTCTGGTTACTGGTATCTATTACCGGCTGATCAATCTGACTGTCTGGTTACTGGATCAATCTGACTGTCTGGTTACCGGTATCTATTACTGATCAATCTGACTGTCTGGTTACTGGTATCTATTACCGTCTGATCAATCTGACTGTCTGGTTACTGGTATCTATTACCGCTGATCAATCTGACTGTCTGGTTACTGGTATCTATTACCGGCTGATCAATCTGACTGTCTGGTTACTGGTATCTATTACGGGCTGATCAATCTGACTGTCTGGTTACTGGTATCTATTACCGGCTGATCAATCTAACTGTCTGGTTACTGGTATCTATTACCGGCTGATCTGACCTCCAACTCCAACAGTCATTATCTAGACTTCTAAATCTGTTGCTGCAGGAAACTAACTAAACTACCCTGACCCTCATCACACATCCAATCCTGACTGTCTCTTCACCCTATCTTCCTTGCCATGGAAAACGGTGACTTCAGAGATATTCCCCAGTTGACCCCCAAATAAATACCCTCCAGGGAGATAGACAGACTTTGAGCTTTTGAGGTCAGTTTGATGTTGGTACCAGACAGATGTTTTGGGACTGGTGTGTGTCTGATTAGGACAGAGACAGATATAGAGTGTATATATGGTTCTGGTTTAGCTGGTGTAGGGAGGACATAAAGAGGCCAACCAAGACATCAGAAGTCCCTCTCTCTCTCTCTCTCTCCTCCTTCCTTCCCTTCCTCCCTCCCCCTCCCCCTCCCTCCCATGTCCTGGAGCATTAACACTCTACTTACCTTAAACACCCTGTCAGCCATGGCAACCAGTCATCACTGTTCTGGTTTGTTGCCATGGCACAAACTGTGACAGACGGCGACATCAATCCGCTTGTGTGGTGGGTGTGTGTAGGTGTGTGTGTGTGTGTGTGTGATCAATCTGACTGTCTGGTTACTGGTGTGTGTGTACCGTGTGTGTCAATGTGTGTGTTTGTGTGTGTGTGTTGTGTGGTAGGTGTGTGTATGTAGTGTGTATGTATGTGTGTAGGTGTGTGTGTGTATAGGTGTGTGATCAATCTGTGTGTGTGTCTGTGTGTGTGTGTGTGTGTGTGTGTGTGTGTGTGTGTGGTTACTGTGTGTGTGTGTGTGTGTGTGTGTGTGTGTGTGTGTGTGTGTGTGTGTGTGTACGGTGTGATGTGTGTGTGTCTATCTGTGTGGTGTATGTGTGTGTAGGTGTGTGTGTGTGTGGTGTGTATGTGTGTGTGTAGGTGTGTATGTGTGTAGGTGTGTGGTTAGGTGTGTAGGTGTGTAGGTGTGTGTGTGTGTGTGTGTGTGTCTGTGTGTGTGTGTGTGTGTGTGTATCTGTGTGTGTGTGTTTCCAGATAATCTGGTGGAGTCACACAAAGAGTGCTGGGTCACGCTTATAGAAGACTGATCACATTACCAAGACATTATCCCTGTTTCAACTCTGGAGCAGCGAGAGAGAACGGGTTAGGACGGGGACAGAGAAGGGTTTATGGGGTGTGTGGGGTACTGGGGTTTATGGGGTGTGTGGTGTGTGTGGTCTGTGTGTGTGGTGTGTGTGTGGGGTGTGTACTGGTGTGTGTGGTGTGTGTGTGTGTGTTGGGGTGTGTGTGTCTTAGCCGTGAGATCAATCTGACTGTGTGGCAGCACGGTTAACAACACACGCATCCATCACTGTCTCATTAATTTCATCAACTATAGATTTTGTCTGCTGAAATATATGGAATTATGAAAATTACTGGTATCTAGGTAGGTAGGTAGGTAGGTAGGTAGGTCAATCTAACTGTCTGGTTACTGGTATCTAGGGGTAGGTGGCTGGTAGGCAGGTAATCTGACTGTCTGGTTAGGTAGGTATCTAGATAGGTAGGTAGATAGGTAGGTAGGTAGATAGTCTAGGTAGGTTAGGTGGTATCTAGGTAGATACTAGGTCAATCTGACTAGGTCTGGTTAGGTAGGTGGTAGGTCTAGGTTAGGTAGGTAGGTAGGCTGATCAGGTATCTGAGGGTGGTCTGGTAGGTAGGTAGATAGGTAGGTAGGTGGTAGGTCAGTAGGTAGGTGGTAGGTAGGTAGGTAGGTAGGTAGGTAGAGGTAGGTATAGGTAGGTAGGTGGTAGGTCTGGTTAGGTAGATAGGTATCTATTTAGGTAGGTTGTAGAGGCAGGCAGGTAAGGTGTCTGTTTTAGGTGGGCAGGGGCAGGCAGGTCTAGGTTAGGTCTTCACTCAGGCAGACTGTCTGGTTACTGGTATCTAGGCAGGTATGGTCAATCAACTGTCTAGGTTAGGTGGTATCTAGGTAGGTACTGGTAGGTCTGTCTGGTTAGGTAGGTTAGGTAGGTGGTAGTCTTCACTCACTGTCTGTTTGTAGGTAGGTATGGTCTGAAATATATCTGTACTGTTTAGCTACTTTTAACTTTTGGTAACTTCACTCACTGTCTGTTTGTTATGGTCTTCACTCACTGTCTGTTTGTTATGGTCTTCACTGTCTGTTTGTTATGGTCTACACTGTCTGTTTGTTTGTTTGTTATGGTCTTCACTCACTGTCTGTTTGTTATGGTCTTCACTGTCTGTTTGTTTGTTATGGTCTTCACTCACTGTCTGTTTGTTTGTTATGGTCTTCACTCACTGTCTGTTTGTTATGGTCTTCACTGTCTGTTTGTTTGTTATGGTCTTCACTCACTGTCTGTTTGTTATGGTCTTCACTCACTGTCTGTTTATTATGGTCTTCACTCACTGTCTGTTTGTTATGGTCTTCACTCACTGTCTGTTTGTTATGGTCTTCACTCACTGTCTGTTTGTTATGGTCTTCACTCACTGTCTGTTTGTTATGGTCTTCACTCACTGTCTGTTTGTTATGGTCTTCACTGTCTGTTTGTTATGGTCTTCACTGTCTGTTTGTTATGGTCTTCACTGTCTGTTTGTTTGTTTGTTATGGTCTTCACTCACTGTCTGTTTGTTATGGTCTTCACTGTCTGTTTGTTATGGTCTTCACTGTCTGTTTGTTATGGTCTTCACTCACTGTCTGTTTGTTATGGTCTTCACTCACTGTCTGTTTGTTATGGTCTTCACTGTCTGTTTGTTATGGTCTTCACTCACTGTCTGTTTGTTATGGTCTTCACTGTCTGTTTGTTATGGTCTTCACTCACTGTCTGTTTGTTATGGTCTTCACTGTCTGTTTGTTATGGTCTTCACTCACTGTCTGTTTGTTATGGTCTTCACTGTCTGTTTGTTATGGTCTTCACTGTCTGTTTGTTATGGTCTTCACTCACTGTCTGTTTGTTATGGTCTTCACTGTCTGTTTGTTATGGTCTTCACTCACTGTCTGTTTGTTATGGTCTTCACTCACTGTCTGTTTGTTATGGTCTTCACTGTCTGTTTGTTATGGTCTTCACTCACTGTCTGTTTGTTATGGTCTTCACTCACTCTGTTTGTTATGGTCTTCACTGTCTGTTTGTTATGGTCTTCACTGTCTGTTTGTTATGGTCTTCACACTGTCTGTTTGTTATGGTCTTCTGTCTGTTTGTTATGGTCTTCACTGTCTGTTTGTTATGGTCTTCACTCACTGTCTGTTTGTTATGGTCTTCACTCACTGTCTGTTATGTCTGTTTGTTATGGTCTTCACTCACTGTCTGTTTGTTATGGTCTTCACTCACTGTCTGTTTGTTATGGTCTTCAACATCTGTTTGTTATGGTCTTCACTCACTGTCTGTTTGTTATGGTCTTCACTGTCTGTTTGTTATGGTCTTCACTGTCTGTTTGTTATGGTCTTCACTGTCTGTTTGTTATGGTCTTCACTGTCTGTCTCTTCACTGTTTGTTTGTTATGGTCTTCACTCACTGTCTGTTTGTTATGGTCTTCACTGTCTGTTTGTTATGGTCTTCACTCACTGTCTGTTTGTTATGGTCTTCACTCACTGTCTGTTTGTTATGGTCTTCACTCACTGTTTGTTATGGTCTTCACTCACTGTCTGTTTGTTATGGTCTCCACTCACTGTCTGTCTGTTATGGTCTTCACTCACTGTCTGTTTGTTATGGTCTTCACTCACTGTCTGTTTGTTATGGTCTTCACTCACTGTCTGTTTGTTATGGTCTTCACTCACTGTCTGTCTGTTATGGTCTTCACTGTCTGTTTGTTATGGTCTTCACTCACTGTCTGTTTGTTATGGTCTTCACTCACTGTCTGTTTATTATGGTCTTCACTGTCTGTTTGTTATGGTCTTCACTGTCTGTTTGTTATGGTCTTCACTGTCTGTTTGTTATGTTATGGTCTTCTTCACTGTCTGTTTGTTATGGTCTTCACTCACTGTCTGTTTGTTATGGTCTTCACTGTCTGTTTGTTATGGTCTCCATCACTGTCTGTCTGTTATGGTCTTCACTCACTGTCTGTTTGTTATGGTCTTCACTCACTGTCTGTTTGTTATGGTCTTCACTGTCTGTTTGTTATGGTCTTCACTCACTGTCTGTTTGTTATGGTCTTCACTGTCTGTTTGTTATGGTCTTCACTCACTGTCTGTTTGTTATGGTCTTCACTCACTGTCTGTTTGTTATGGTCTTCACTCTGTTTGTTACTTCTGTTTGTTATGGTCTTCACTGTCTGTTTGTTTGTTATGGTCTTTATGGTCTCACTGTCTGTTTGTTATGGTCTGTTCAACTCTTGTTATGGTCTTCACTGTCTGTTTGTTATGGTCTTCACTGTCTGTTTGTTATGGTCTTCACTGTCTGTTTGTTATGGTCTTCACTGTCTGTTTGTTATGGTCTTCACTGTTTGTTATAGTCGTCTGTTTGTTATGGTCTTCACTGACTGTCTGTTTGTTATGGTCTTCACTCACTGTCTGTTTGTTATGGTCTTCACTGTCTGTTTGTTATGGTCTTCACTGTCTGTTTGTTATGGTCTTCACTGTCTGTTTGTTATGGTCTTCACTGTCTGTTTGTTATGGTCTTCACTGTCTGTTTGTTATGGTCTTCACTGTCTGGTTTGTTATGGTCTTCACTCACTGTCTGTTTGTTATGGTCTTCTACTGTCTGTTTGTTATGGTCTTCACTCACTGTTTGTTATGGTCTTACTGTCTGTTTGTTATGGTCTTCACTCAATCTTCTTCACTGTCTGTTTGTTATGGTCTTCACTGTCTGTTTGTTATGGTCTTCACTCACTGTCTGTTTGTTATGGTCTCACTGTCTGTTTGTTATGGTCTTCACTCACTGTCTGTTTGTTATGGTCTTCACTGTCTGTTTGTTACTCACTGTCTGTTTGTTATGGTCTTCATCACTGTCTGTTTGTTATGGTCTTCACTGTCTGTTTGTTATGGTCTTCACTGTCTGTTTGTTATGGTCTTCACTGTCTGTTTGTTATGGTCTTCACTGTCTGTTTGTTATGGTCTTCTACTGTCTGTTTGTTATGGTCTTCACTGTCTGTTTGTTATGGTCTTCACTGTCTGTTTGTTATGGTCTTCACTGTCTGTTTGTTATGGTCTTCTGACTGTCTGTTTGTTATGGTCTTCACTGTCTGTTTGTTATGGTCTTCACTGTTTTTGTTATGGTCTTCACTGTCTGTTTGTTATGGTCTTCACTGTCTGTTTGTTATGGTCTTCACTGTCTGTTTGTTATGGTCTTCTACTGTCTGTTTGTTATGGTCTTCAATCTGTTTGTTATGGTCTTCACTGTCTGTTTGTTATGGTCTACTGTCTGTTTGTTATGGTCTTCACTCACTGTCTGTTTGTTATGGTCTTCACTGTCTGTTTGTTATGGTCTTCACTTGTCTGTTTGTTATGGTCTTCACTCACTGTCTGTTTGTTATGGTCTTCACTGTCTGTTTGTTATGGTCTTCACTGTCTATTTCACCGTCTGTTTGTTATGGTCTTCACTCACTGTCTGGTTATGGTCTTCACTCTGTTTGTTATGGTCTTCACTGTCTGTTTGTTATGGTCTTCACTCACTGTCTGTTTGTTATGGTCTTCACTGTCTGTTTGTTATGGTCTTCACTGTCTGTTTGTTATGGTCTTCACTGTCTGGTTATGGTCTTCACTCTATTTGTTATGGTCTTCACTCACTGTCTGTTTGTTATGGTCTTCACTCACTGTCTGTTTGTTATGGTCTTCACTCACATGTCTGTTTGTTATGGTCTTCAACTGTCTGTTTGTTATGGTCTTCACTGTCTATTTGTTATGGTCTTCACTCAATCTGTTTGTTATGGTCTTCACTGTCTGTTTGTTATGGTCTTCACTCTATTCTGTTTGTTATGGTCTTCACTCTACTGTCTGTTTGTTATGGTCTTCACTGTCTGTTTGTTACTTCACTCACTGTCTGTTTGTTATGGTCTTCACTGTCTGTTTGTTACTGGTCTTCTACTATGGTCTTCACTCACTGTCTGTTTGTTATCTTCTAACTGTCTGTTTGTTATGGTCTTCACTACTTTTGTTATGGTCTTCACTCACTGTCTGTTTGTTATGGTCTTCACTCACTGTCTGTTTGTTATGGTCTTCACTGTCTGTTTGTTATGGTCTTCACTGTCTGTTTGTTATGGTCTTCACTACTGTCTGTTTGTTATGGTCTTCACTCACTGTCTGTTTGTTATGGTTATGGTTTGTTATGGTCTTCACTCACTGTCTGTTTGTTATGGTCTTCACTCTGTCTGTTTGTTATGGTCTTCTCACTGTCTGTTATGGTTATGGTCTGATCAATCTCACTGTCTGTTTGTTATGGTCTTCACTTTCTGTTTGTTATGGTCTTCAATCTGTCTGTTTGTTATGTCTATGGTCTTCACTCACTGTCTGTTTGTTATGGTCTTCACTCACTGTCTGTTTGTTATGGTCTTCACTACTGTCTGTTTGTTATGGTCTTCATCACTGTCTGTTTGTTATGGTCTTCACTGTCTGTTTGTTATGGTCTATCTGGTTATGGTCTTCACTCACTGTCTGTTTGTTATGGTCTTCACTCACTGTCTGTTTGTTATGGTCTTCACTCACTGTCTGTTTGTTATGGTCTTCACTGTCTGTTTGTTTGTTATGGTCTTCACTCACTGTCTGTTTGTTATGGTCTTCACTCTGTCTGTTTGTTATGGTCTTCACTGTCTGTTTGTTATGGTCTTCACTGTCTGTTTGTTATGGTCTTCACTGTCTGTTTGTTATGGTCTTCACTGTCTGTTTGTTCAATCTTCACTGTCTGTTTGTTATGGTCTTCACTCACTGTCTGTTTGTTATGGTCTCACTCACTGTCTGTTTGTTATGGTCTTCTCACTGTCTGTTTGTTATGGTCTTCACTCACTGTCTGTTTGTTATGGTCTTCTCACTGTCTGTTTGTTATGGTCTTCACTGTCTGTTTGTTATGGTCTTCACTGTCTTTGTTACTTGTCTGTTTGTTATCTCTTCACTGTCTGATTGTTATGGTCTTCACTGTCTGTTTGTTATGGTCTTCTACTGTCTGTTTGTTATGGTCTTCATCAATCTGTTTGTTATGGTTTCACTCACTGTCTGTTTGTTATGGTCTTCTTCACTGTCTGTTTGTTATGGTCTTCACTCACTGTCTGTTTGTTATGGTCTTCACTCTGTCTGTTTGTTATGGTTACTGTCTGTTTGTTTCATCTCTTCACTCACTGTCTGTTTGTTATGGTCTTCACTGTCTTTGTTACTGTCTTCATCTATTGTTTGTCTTCACTCACTGTCTGTTTGTTATGGTCTTCACTCACTGTCTGTTTGTTATGGTCTTCACTGTCTGTTTGTTATGGTCTTCACTCACTGTCTGTTTGTTATGGTCTTCACTCACTGTCTGTTTGTTATGGTCTTCTACTGTCTGTTTGTTATGGTCTTCATCTGTTTGTTATGGTCTTCACTGTCTGTTTGTTATGGTCTTCACTCTGTTTGTTACTGTCTGTTTGTTATCTTCACTGTCTGTTTGTTATGGTCTTCACTGTCTGTTTGTTATGGTCTTCACTTCACTGTCTGTTTGTTATGGTCTTCACTCTGTCTGTTTGTTATGGTCTTCACTGTCTGTTTGTTATGGTCTTCACTGTCTGTTTGTTATGGTCTTCACTCCGTTATGGTCTTCACTCTGTTTGTTATGGTCTTCACTGTCTGTTTGTTATGGTCTTCACTCTGTTTGTTATGGTCTTCACAATCTGTTTGTTATGGTCTTCACTGTCTGTTTGTTATGGTCTTCACTGTCTGTTTTGTTATGGTCTTCACTGTCTGTTTGTTATGGTCTTTATGGTCTTCACTGTCTGTTTGTTATGGTTTGTTATGGTCTTCACTGTCTGTTTGTTATGGTCTTCACTCACTGTCTGTTTGTTATGGTCTTCACTGTCTGTTTGTTATGGTCTTCACTCTGTCTGTTTGTTATGGTCTTCACTCACTGTCTGTTTGTTATGGTCTTCACTCACTGTCTGTTTGTTATGGTCTTCACTGTCTGTTTGTTATGGTCTTCACTCACTGTCTGTTTGTTATGGTCTTCACTGTCTGTTTGTTATTCACTCACTGGTCTTCTATCTGTTTGTTATGGTCTTCACTCTGACTGTCTGTTTGTTATGGTCTTCACTCACTGTCTGTTTGTTAATCTTCACTCACTGTCTGTTTGTTATGGTCTTCACTCACTGTCTGTTTGTTATGGTCTTCACTCACTGTCTGTTTGTTATGGTCTTCACTGTCTGTTTGTTATGGTCTTCACTCACTGTCTGTTTGTTATCTTCACTCTGTCTGTTTGTTATGGTCTTCACTCACTGTCTGTTTGTTATGGTCTTCACTGTCTGTTTGTTATGGTCTTCACTGTCTGTTTGTTATGGTCTTCAATCTGTCTGTTTGTTATGGTCTTCACTGTCTGTTTGTTATGGTCTTCACTGTCTGTTTGTTATGGTCTTCACTCACTGTCTGTTTGTTATGGTCTTCACTCACTGTCTGTTTGTTATGGTCTTCTGACTGTCTGTTTGTTATGGTCTTCACTCACTTCACTCACTGTCTGTTTGTTATGGTCTTCTGTTTGTTACTCACTGTCTGTTTGTTATGGTCTTCACTCTGTTTGTTTGTTTGTTATGGTCTTCACTCACTGTCTGTTTGTTATGGTCTTCACTGTCACTGTCTGTTTGTTATGGTCTTCACTCACTGTCTGTTTGTTATGGTCTTCACTCACTGTCTGTTTGTTATGGTCTTCACTGTCTGTCTGTTTGTTATGGTCTTCACCACTGTCTGTTTGTTATGGTCTTCACTCACTGTCTGTTTGTTATGGTCTTCACTGTCTGTTTGTTATGGTCTTCACTCACTGTCTGTTTGTTATGGTCTTCACTGTCTGTTTGTTATGGTCTTCACTGTCTGTTTGTTATGGTCTTCACTGTCTGTTTGTTATGGTCTTCACTCACTGTCTGTTTGTTATGGTCTTCACTGTCTGTTTGTTATGGTCTTCACTGTCTGTTTGTTATGGTCTTCACTCTGTTTGTTATGGTCTTCACTGTCTGTTTGTTATGGTCTTCACTGTCTGTTTGTTATGGTCTTCACTGTCTGTTTGTTATGGTCTTCACTCACTGTCTGTTTGTTATGGTCTTCATGGTCTTCACTGTCTGTTTGTTATGGTCTTCACTGTCTGTTTGTTATGGTCTGTCTGTTTGTTATGGTCTTCACTCACTGTCTGTTTGTTATGGTCTTCACTCACTGTCTGTTTGTTTGTTATGGTCTTCACTCACTGTCTGTTTGTTATGGTCTTCACTCACTGTCTGTTTGTTATGGTCTTCACTGTCTGTTTGTTATGGTCTTCACTCACTGTCTGTTTGTTATGGTCTTCACTGTCTGTTTGTTATGGTCTTCACTCACTGTCTGTTTGTTATGGTCTTCACTCACTGTCTGTTTGTTATGGTCTTCACTGTCTGTTTGTTATGGTCTTCACTACTGTCTGTTTGTTATGGTCTTCACTCACTGTCTGTTTGGTTATGGTCTTTTGTTACTCACTGTCTGTTTGTTATGGTCTTCACTGTCTGTTTGTTATGGTCTTCACTGTCTGTTTGTTATGGTCTTCACTCACTGTCTGTTTGTTATGGTCTTCACTGTCTGTTTGTTATGGTCTTCACTGTCTGTTTGTTATGGTCTTCACTGTCTGTTTGTTATGGTCTTCACTGTCTGTTTGTTATGGTCTTCACTGTCTGTTTGTTATGGTCTTCACTCACTGTCTGTTTGTTATGGTCTTCACTCACTGTCTGTTTGTTATGGTCTTCACTGTCTGTTTGTTATGGTCTTCACTCACTGTCTGTTTGTTATGGTCTTCACTCACTGTCTGTTTGTTATGGTCTTCACTCACTGTCTGTTTGTTATGGTCTTCACTCACTGTCTGTTTGTTATGGTCTTCACTGTCTGTTTGTTTGTTATGGTCTTCACTCACTGTCTGTTTGTTATGGTCTTCACTCACTGTCTGTTTGTTATGGTCTTCACTGTCTGTTTGTTATGGTCTTCACTCTGTTTGTTATGGTCTTCACTCACTGTTTGTTATGGTCTTCACTCACTGTCTGTTTGTTATGGTCTTCACTCACTGTCTGTTTGTTATGGTCTTCACTCACTGTCTGTTTGTTATGGTCTTCACTGTCTGTTTGTTATGGTCTTCACTGTCTGTTTGTTATGGTCTTCACTCACTGTCTGTTTGTTATGGTCTTCACTCACTGTCTGTTTGTTATGGTCTTCACTCACTGTGTTTGTTATGGTCTTCACTGTCTGTTTGTTATGGTGTTCACTCACTGTCTGTTTGTTATGGTCTTCACTGTCTGTTTGTTATGGTCTTCACTCACTGTCTTTTGTTATGGTCTTCACTGTCTGTTTGTTATGGTCTGTCTGTTTGTTATGGTCTTCACTGTCTGTTTGTTATGGTCTTCACTGTGTCTGTTTGTTATGGTCTTCACTGTGTCTGTTTGTTATGGTCTTCACTCACTGTCTGTTTGTTATGGTCTTCACTCACTGTCTGTTTGTTATGGTCTTCACTCACTGTCTGTTTGTTATGGTCTTCACTGTGTCTGTTTGTTATGGTCTTCACTGTCTGTTTGTTATGGTCTTCACTACTGTCTGTTTGTTATGGTCTTCACTGTCTGTTTGTTATGGTCTTCACTGTTTGTTATGGTCTTCACTGTTGTTTGTTATGGTCTTCACTACTGTCTGTTTGTTATGGTCTTCACTCACTGTTGTTATGGTCTTCACTCTGTTTGTTATGGTCTGTCTGTTTGTTATGGTCTTCACTCACTGTTTGTTATGGTCTTCACTCACTGTCTGTTTGTTATGGTCTTCACTGTCTGTTTGTTATGGTCTGTCTGTTTGTTATGGTCTTCACTCACTGTCTGTTTGTTATGGTCTTCACTGTCTGTTTGTTATGGTCTTCACTGTCTGTTTGTTATGGTCTTCACTGTCTGTTTGTTATGGTCTTCACTCACTGTCTGTTTGTTATGGTCTTCACTGTCTGTTTGTTATGGTCTTCACTCACTGTCTGTTTGTTATGGTCTTCACTCACTGTCTGTTTGTTATGGTCTTCACTGTCTGTTTGTTATGGTCTTCACTCACTGTCTGTTTGTTATGGTCTTCACTCACTGTCTGTTTGTTATGGTCTTCACTGTCTGTTTGTTATGGTCTTCACTCACTGTCTGTTTGTTATGGTCTTCACTGTCTGTTTGTTATGGTCTTCACTGTCTGTTTGTTATGGTCTTCACTCACTGTCTGTTTGTTATGGTCTTCACTGTCTGTTTGTTATGGTCTTCACTGTCTGTTTGTTATGGTCTTCACTCACTGTCTGTTTGTTATGGTCTTCACTGTCTGTTTGTTATGGTCTTCACTGTCTGTTTGTTATGGTCTTCACTGTCTGTTTGTTATGGTCTTCACTCACTGTCTGTTTGTTATGGTCTTCACTCACTGTCTGTTTGTTATGGTCTTCACTCACTGTCTGTTTGTTATGGTCTTCACTCACTGTCTGTTTGTTATGGTCTTCACTGTCTGTTTGTTATGGTCTTCACTGTCTGTTTGTTATGGTCTTCTGTCTGTTTGTTATGGTCTTCACTCACTGTCTGTTTGTTATGGTCTTCACTCACTGTCTGTTTGTTATGGTCTTCACTCACTGTCTGTTTGTTATGGTCTTCACTCACTGTCTGTTTGTTATGGTCTTCACTGTCTGTTTGTTATGGTCTTCACTCACTGTCTGTTTGTTATGGTCTTCACTCACTGTCTGTTTGTTATGGTCTTCACTGTCTGTTTGTTATGGTCTTCACTGTCTGTTTGTTATGGTCTTCACTCACTGTCTGTTTGTTATGGTCTTCACTCACTGTCTGTTTGTTATGGTCTTCACTCACTGTCTGTTTGTTATGGTCTTCACTGTCTGTTTGTTATGGTCTTCACTGTCTGTCTGTTTGTTATGGTCTTCACTGTCTGTTTGTTATGGTCTTCACTCACTGTCTGTTTGTTATGGTCTTCACTCACTGTCTGTTTGTTATGGTCTTCACTCACTGTCTGTTTGTTATGGTCTTCACTCACTGTCTGTTTGTTATGGTCTTCACTCACTGTCTGTTTGTTATGGTCTTCACTCTGTCTGTTTGTTATGGTCTTCACTCACTGTCTGTTTGTTATGGTCTTCACTCACTGTCTGTTTGTTATGGTCTTCACTGTCTGTTTGTTATGGTCTTCACTCACTGTCTGTTTGTTATGGTCTTCACTGTCTGTTTGTTATGGTCTTCACTCACTGTTTTTGTTATGGTCTTCACTCACTGTCTGTTTGTTATGGTCTTCACTCACTGTCTGTTTGTTATGGTCTTCACTCACTGTCTGTTTGTTATGGTCTTCACTGTCTGTTTGTTATGGTCTTCACTCACTCTGTTTGTTATGGTCTTCACTCACTGTCTGTTTGTTATGGTCTTCACTCACTGTCTGTTTGTTATTTGTTATGTCTTCACTCACTGTCTGTTTGTTATGGTTTGTTATGGTTCACTCACTGTCTGTTTGTTATGGTCTCACTGTCTGTTTGTTATGGTCTTCACTCACTGTCTGTTTGTTATGGTCTTCACTCACTGTCTGTTTGTTATGGTCTTCACTCACTGTCTGTTTGTTATGGTCTTCACTGTCTGTTTGTTTGTTATGGTCTTCACTCACTGTCTGTTTGTTATGGTCTTCACTCACTGTCTGTTTGTTATGGTCTTCACTGTCTGTTTGTTATGGTCTTCACTGTCTGTTTGTTATGGTCTTCACTCACTGTCTGTTTGTTATGGTCTTCACTGTCTGTTTGTTATGGTCTTCACTGTCTGTTTGTTATGGTCTTCACTCACTGTCTGTTTGTTATGGTCTTCACTGTCTGTTTGTTATGGTCTTCACTGTCTGTTTGTTATGGTCTTCACTGTCTGTTTGTTATGGTCTTCACTGTCTGTTTGTTATGGTCTTCACTGTCTGTTTGTTATGGTCTTCACTGTCTGTTTGTTATGGTCTTCACTGTCTGTTTTATGTTTCACTCACTGTCTGTTTTTGTTATGGTCTTCACTCACTGTCTGTTTGTTATGGTCTTCACTGTCTGTTTGTTATGGTCTTCACTGTCTGTCTGTTTGTTATGGTCTTCACACTGTCTGTTTGTTATGGTCTTCACTCACTGTTTGTTATGGTCTTCACTGTGTCTGTTTGTTATGGTCTTCACTCACTGTCTGTTTGTTATGGTCTTCACTCACTGTCTGTTTGTTATGGTCTTCACTGTCTGTTTGTTATGGTCTTCTTGTCTGTTTGTTATGGTCTTCACTGTCTGTTTGTTATGGTCTTCACTCACTGTCTGTTTGTTATGGTCTTCACTGTCTGTTTGTTATGGTCTTCTCACTGTCTGTTTGTTATGGTCTTCACTGTCTGTTTGTTTGTTATGGTCTTCACTGTCTGTTTGTTATGGTCTTCACTGTCTGTTTGTTATGGTCTTCACTGTCTGTTTGTTATGGTCTTCACTCACTGTCTGTTTGTTATGGTCTTCACTGTCTGTTTGTTATGGTCTTCACTGTCTGTTTGTTATGGTCTTCACTGTCTGTTTGTTATGGTCTTCACTCACTGTCTGTTTGTTATGGTCTTCACTGTCTGTTTGTTATGGTCTTCACTCACTGTCTGTTTGTTATGGTCTTCACTGTCTGTTTGTTATGGTCTTCACTGTCTGTTTGTTATGGTCTTCACTGTCTGTTTGTTATGGTCTTCACTGTCTGTTTGTTATGGTCTTCACTGTCTGTTTGTTATGGTCTTCACTGTCTGTTTGTTATGGTCTTCACTGTCTGTTTGTTATGGTCTTCACTGTCTGTTTGTTATGGTCTTCACTGTCTGTTTGTTATGGTCTTCACTGTCTGTTTGTTATGGTCTTCACTCACTGTCTGTTTGTTATGGTCTTCACTCACTGTCTGTTTGTTATGGTCTTCACTGTCTGTCTGTTTGTTATGGTCTTCACTCACTGTCTGTTTGTTATGGTCTTCACTCACTGTCTGTTTGTTATGGTCTTCACTCACTGTCTGTTTGTTATGGTCTTCACTCACTGTCTGTTTGTTATGGTCTCCACTCACTGTCTGTTTGTTATGGTCTTCACTGTCTGTTTGTTATGGTCTTCACTCACTGTCTGTCTGTTATGGTCTTCACTCACTGTCTGTTTGTTACAACTGAACCAAATTAGAACTTAGATTTGAAATTACAATGTCAAACTTTTTCTGTCATTGTGTTTCCTCTCTCTCTCTGTCTCTCTATCTGTAGTTGCCATCGGAGACAGCGTCGTTAGATACAGAGTTTCCCATGGCGACGGTGGAGCTCCTCCCCCGGCTGTGTCACATGGTGAAGGGGGAGCTGGGATACGGGTTCAACCTCAGACCCAGTGACAGAACTGGTGGAGGTAGGGCCAGATCGAGAGCGAGAGAGAGAGACAGTCTGTGTGTGTGTGTTACCTCAGACCCCGGGACAGGCTGGTGGAGGTAGGGCCAGATCGAGAGAGAGAGAGAGACAGTCTGTGTGTGTGTGTTACCTCAGACCCCGGGACAGGCTGGTGGAGGTAGGGCCAGAGAGAGAGAGCGAGAGAGAGACAGTCTGTGTGTGTGTGTGTGTTACCTCAGACCCCGGGACATGCTGGTGGAGGTAGGGCCAGAGAGAGAGAGAGAGAGAGAGAGAGAGTCTGTGTGTGTGTGTGTGTTACCTCAGACCCCGGGACAGGCTGGTGGAGGTAGGGCCAGGGCCAGATTGAGAGAGAGAGAGAGAGAGAGACAGTCTGTGTGTGTGTGTTACCTCAGACCCCGGGACAGGCTGGTGGAGGTAGGGCCAGAGAGAGAGAGAGAGAGAGAGAGACAGTCTGTGTGTGTGTGTTACCTCAGACCCCGGGACAGGCTGGTGGAGGTAGGGCCAGAGAGAGAGAGAGAGAGAGAGAGAGAGAGACAGTCTGTGTGTGTGTGTTACCTCAGACCCCGGGACAGGCTGGTGGAGGTAAGGCCAGAGAGAGAGAGAGAGAGAGAGAGACAGTCTGTGTGTGTGTGTTACCTCAGACCCCGGGACAGGCTGGTGGAGGTAGGGCCAGAGAGAGAGAGAGAGAGAGAGAGAGAGAGAGTCTGTGTGTGTGTGTTACCTCAGACCCCGGGACAGGCTGGTGGAGGTAGGGCCAGATTGAGAGAGAGAGAGAGAGAGACAGTCTGTGTGTGTGTGTGTTACCTCAGACCCCAGGACAGGGTGGTGGAGGTAGGGCCAGATTGAGAGAGAGAGAGAGAGAGACAGTCTGTGTGTGTGTGTTACCTCAGACCCCGGGACAGGCTGGTGGAGGTAGGGCCAGAGAGAGAGAGAGAGACAGTCTGTGTGTGTGTGTGTGAGAGACAGGCTGGTGGAGGTAGGGCAGTCTGTGTGTGTGTGTGTTACCTCAGACCCCGGGACAGGCTGGTGGAGGTAGGGACAGAGAGAGAGAGAGAGAGACAGTCTGTGTGTGTATGTGTGTGTGTGTTACCTTAGACACACACACACACAGATGAGATTAGCTTAGATAAGAGCTTATTACATGGACTTTGGCAGGTTAGGTTGCCCTGTAGGGTTAGTGTGGGAGGGAGGGAGGGAGGGGGTGCATTTGTGTGTGTGTGTGATTCAGGACACATTAGGAATGTGTAGGATGAGAGAGAGAGTGAGAGAGAGAGCGAGAGAGAGAGAGAGAGAGAGAGATATGCCAAATTAAAATTAAACTAAATCAGATTACAGATCACTGCCTTCTCTCTCGCTTACATCCCAGTTGACATGCACACAACACACAGACATACATTTAGCAATAAAGCAAGTATTTTCAAATCTAGTTTAAAATCAGCCCTAGATGTATAAATCAGAGATTCTGGATACCTGACAGAGATTCATGCAGGTCAGTTAAGAACAAATAGTCATTTCCAATGTCTGTAAAACTACTCCTCTCCTCCCCAGGTGAATGGAGGCCAATGGTTGAGGCAGCTCTATAAACATTTTACATGTGGCTAATAACATCATCCATTCACTCATGAATTCATCCTCTTCTCCTCCCCCAGGTGAATGGAGGCCAATGGTTGAGGCAGCTCTATAAACATTTTACATGTGGCTAATAACATCATCCATTCACTCAGGAATTCATCCTCCTCTCCTCCCCCAGGTGAATGGAGTGAACATCATCCATTCACTCATGAATTCATCCTCCTCTCCTCCCCCAGGTGAATGGAGTGAACATCGAGGCGTTGAGACACTCAGAGGTGGTGGCGTTTATACGTGGCGGGGGGGACGAGACACGCCTCCTGGTGGTCGACGCGGAAACAGACGAGCTGTTCAAGAGGCTCGGGGTCACGCCCACCAGCACACATGTCAGAGGTCAAAGGATGTCTTTCTCTCTCTCTCTCTCTCTCTCTCTCTCTCTCTCTCTCTCTCTCTCTCTCTCTCTCCTCTCTGTCTCTCTCTCTCTCTCTCTCTCTCTCTCTCTCCTCTGTCTCTCTCTCTCTCTCTCTCTCTCTCTCTCTCTCTCTCTCGGACAGAAATCCACACACACGACTCATATTTGCATCTAAACCATTAATGACCACAAACATATTTCAGTTTGAAGGATTAATCTCTAAGGATTTTGTCAAGTTGCTCATGTGGTTTGTTCCTGCGTTCCAGAGGTCTATGTGGACGAGCCAATGACAGACAGCGCCCCACCCACCCCCTCTTCAACCACTGACCTCCCTCCAATGGATCCACCAATCATCAACGTCACCCTGACAGGCTCACCAATCACAAACGGCTCGCCCAATTCACAGACCAATTCCCAGTACTCACGTGGCTCGACTACCCAATCAGAATTCAGCAGCTCAGATATGAGCATTCAGGTGAGTGTGTGTGTGTGTATGTGTGTGTGTGTGTGTGTGTGTGTGTGTGTGTGTGTGTGTGTGTGTGTGTGTGTGTGTGTGTGTGTGTGTGTGTGTGTGTGTGTGTGTGTGTGTGTGTGTGTGTGTGTGTGTGTGTGTGTGTGTGTGTGTGTGTGTGTGTGTGTGTGTGTGTGTGTGTGTGTGTGTGTGTGTGTATCCTGTAGCAAGTTTATGGTTTGCTGTATGTAAACATGTAACATGTATGTAACACGTATGTAAACATGTAACATGTATGTAACACGTATGTAACATGTAACATGTATGTAAACATGTAACATGTAACACGTATGTAAACATGTAACATGTATGTAACACGTATGTAACATGTGTAATATGTCATGTGTGCAGAACTGGGTTCAAATACTATTTCAAATATCTCAGTTACTTTCACATACATTCAAAGTAAGTATTCAAATATATTTTATTTGAAAAGACAAGTAGTTTAATATGTTTTATGTATTTTGAAAATACTCAAAGACACTCCCATGTGTGTGTGTGTGTGTGTGCATGCCTGCGTACGTGTATCTGAATACCTGTGTGTGTGTGTGTGTGTGTGTGTGTGTGTGTGTGTGTGTGTGTGTGTATCTCTAGGTCCCTGAGGATTATGAGCGCCGTGTTTCAGACCCGTTCCTGGACAGCGGACTGCATCTGAGTCCCACGGCAGCCGAGGCCAAAGAGAGGGCCCAACACGGCAAGAAGAGAGCGCCCCCTATGGACTGGAGCAAGAAACAGGAGATCTTCAGCAACTTCTGAGAACCACACAGAACCACACAGAACCACACAGAACCACACAGAACCTTCACAACCATGTTCTTAAGTCCCTCAAGGTTGGTAAAGGTCTGGCACAGTGACACACCATAACCAATGTTGGCCGTGCGCAGTAGATCATCAGCCCGGAGACAATGTCATCGTGAGAAATTAATAGAAAAAGGCAGCCAATGTTCTGTGGTGAGAGGCGATAGGACGACCTCCCACTGCTGCTCGGCTGACGTTCGTTATGGTGTGTCATGTGACAGAGCTTCACCAGCCAATGTTCTGTGGTGAGAGGCGATTCGTTATGGTGTGTCATGTGACAGAACTTCACCAGCCAATGTTCTGTGGTGAGAGGCGATAGGACGACCTCCCGCTGTGCACGGCTGACGTTCGTTATGGTGTGTCATGTGACAGAGCTTCACCAGCCAATGTTCTGTGGTGAGAGGCGATTCGTTATGGTGTGTCATGTGACAGAGCTTCACCAGCCAATGTTCTGTGGTGAGAGGCGATTCGTTATGGTGTGTCATGTGACAGAGCTTCACCAGCCAATGTTCTGTGGTGAGAGGCGATTCGTTATGGTGTGTCATGTGACAGAGCTTCACCAGCCAATGTTCTGTGGTGAGAGGCGATTCGTTATGGTGTGTCATGTGACAGAGCTTCACCAGCCAATCAAGATAAAAGGCTGCAGTGGCTCCGAAACAACTCTGAGAAAAACACAGAAAGCCTCTGTCTCCGGCAGGATCTGAACCCTGGTCTCCCACGGGACAAACCAACATCTTAACCATTAGACAAAGAGGAAATTCCCTACGGTCTGAGGGCCAACACTTATTGTGAAGTCACAAGCGGGGCTCCCTCATCACGTGACCATGAGCAGCCAATGACCGTCCCATGTGTGCTACACCTCCATATGCCACTACTAGGGATTATTACAGTAGCTTAGGATGAGGATAAATCATGTTGATGTATTTAGCCAGGATAATTGACTCAGTTCCACTTGTTTCCATGGCTCTTGTTTCCATGGCTCCTAAACGTTTCTCAGAGCTGTGACTTTACTGAAAGTTTTTTTTTCCTTCTACAGCAACTAGTAAGAAACATTCACTGGCCCAACCGCCACACACCGAACCCCACCTCTTCACCCTCCACAGAAAAACAGGGTGGATTGTTTCCCAAAAGACTGAGATGTGGGCCCGTATCCACAAAGTGTCTCAAAGTAGGAGTACTGATCTAGGATCAGTTTTGAGGTTTTTTCTATGTCATAATGAATACAATAAATTGTATAGGGAAGAGTCTGATCCTAGTTGTATTAGATCTCACTGACTGAGGTAAGAACGTCAGGACACCATAACATCCGGGCCGGCTTACAGATGTGACCCCTGTGGCCGGGTCTTCCTCTCACGGAGTGGACTTCACGGTCACAGCAGATGCTGCGCTAAGATCTAACTCCAAGGCACAATACATCTATGGTTTCACGAGACTGCGATGCCGACCACTATTGTCCAGGGTTCCAGACGGAACTCTTTTCAGGTCATATATAACCCTTTTTGGTTCCACATAGAACCTCTTGTTCCAAATAGAACTCTTGAAAGGCTGCTGTTTGGAACCTAAAGGGGTTATCGTCTGACCTGACCTGGTTCTACCTGGAACCTTTTCCAGAGGGTTCTACAGGGACAAATGGTTCTACATAGACCTTTTGAGAGTATAGAAGCGAGCTTCTCAGATGTATAAATGAGGTACGTAGGAACCACATCACGTCATAGACACGGACGTCTGAATGATGGACAGACTGAGGGGATGAATCAAAGTCATCTGACCGTGAGATGAAGAGAGTCTGAGAAACAGAGACAAACGCTCAAATGAGTGTGATGGGCGCCACAGAGGTAGAGAAGGAAAGTCCAGGATCTCAATGGATTTTCAGATGAAGAGACACAAGTTACTAAAGTCCTTTGTAATGAGTGAAGAGGAGACACATTGGGAATTGGGTGCATTGCATTGGGTTGACTGAACTCTACTGCAGAAATGTTGCCTAAACTGCAGAGAGAGACTTGTGTCAATGTGTTGCCAACAAATGCCTGAACGGTTAGCCATTAAGATAAAAACACTATTTATGTGATTATGACTGAGTTATATTATTCTGTGATATTATTAGCAATTTGTTTACAAACTGTGTTCTTCTAGTATTTAAATATTTGGTTTTTATTCTGTTACAATTTCCGGTTAGAAAGTAAGACATACCCAGCTAGCTTTGTCTGTCTCTGCTGTCCAGAACAGAACTCTGAGTTGAAGGAAGACATGTGAGGATCCTGGTTAAGCTCTAGATTTGTTTATATTTGTTTAATCATATTATTGTTTGTGGTTGTATCCCACTTTCAATGTCCTCAAACATTCATCTCTTTTTAGAGGAATTAATAAATGGATCCATTTTAGTTCGCTTGACTAGTTGGATACGAAGCTAAGCTAGTGTCAGTGCAGTCCGATGTCTCAGTGCCGGGATTCAATCAGATCAGCGCTAGATCTGCATTGTAGCACGGATGACATTTAAAGGTATTTTTTTTTTTTTTTAACCTTTATTTAACCAGGCAAGTCAGTTAAGAACAAATTCTTATTTTCAATGACGGCCTAGGAACAGTGGGTTAACTGCCTGTTCAGGGGCAGAACGACATATTCGTACCTTGTCAGCTCGGGGGTTTGAACTTGCAACCTTCCGGGTACTAGTCCAACACTCTAACCACTAGGCTACCCTGCCGCCCCAAATTAACAATTGAGCCGATATGTGCAGAATTTGCCGTGAATGCGGTCTTCTGCGATCGCGGGAACTTTCCCTTTAAATGGTGAATAGCTGACAAAGAGTGATCGGCTTGAATCCCGGCCTTACTTTTAATTTGATACTCTCCAGTTGTAGATTTGTATCTAATGTAACTAAGTTACTTTTAATTTGGTCATCTCTCCAGTTGTAAATTTGTATCTAATGTAACTTAGTTACTTTTAATTTGATCATCTCTCCAGTTGTAGATTTGTATCTAATGTAACAAAGTTACTTTAAATTTGATAATCTCTCCAGTTGTAAATATGAATATACTGTAACCAAGGCTATTATATGAACACAAAGTGGACTGGACATTAATATGAAATAAAATGACAAAATAAATGTATAACACTGTCGTTATGTATTGTTGTAGATGAGCAGTGGTATGGTTTCTCTTTTGTTGCACCATCTCTTCACAATCAATATGATCTAGAATAATTCTTAAATGTGTTTTGAGGGGACATTTTCTCACATATTTTAAAGTGATATATGGTAGATAGATCCCACTTGTCAGAGGCAGTGATGCCAAACATGTCGACATGTGAAAAGTGAAAGCAGGAACAAGTGTATGGTCTCACTAGCTCAGAGATGTACAGTTACATGCTGTGGCCACCAGATGGAGACAACTCCCCAGTCAATGAATTACAGGAGCAGCCTTTATTATTATTATGTTAAGCACATTGAACCGCATGTGTTGTAAATAATGTGCTGTATAAATAACGTTTGATTCATTGATTAAACAGAGACATGCTAAACAGTGGTCTTCTCAGGAGGATGTAACCGACAGAACATTCAGATAGAAATGTATCATGTAGAACAGAAATGATTGCCTGTCCAATAGAACTGAAATTGGTGTGAACTCTATTCAATCTATTTCTATCTGCAACGTTCAAGGTGTTTCACGTCCCTGAATACACCCCAGAAGTAGGATGAAGTTGCCCATAGACACTGATGTAAGGCCAGCTGTGTATTAGACTCCCCTAATGATTAATGATTGAGTTGTGAGTGGTGGTGTAACCTGATCTGAGACCTGTGTCTAAGGGGGGCCATGCTGCAGGAAGTGATAGAGGAGCCTTAACAACAGAGTTGTGAGCAATGTTCCCTCTAATATTCTTTCCGGGGCTGAGCAAATTTCAAGTTTTACTGTGAACACTGAGGCTATACCAGCTTTAAGTTACAATTTTAACAGTGGCCAAGTAGGCTACTGTGGCTATTTGATCATAATGTAGGTCTATCAGAGGAGACTACCATCAAAACAATGTAGAAAATGCATCCCATAACATTTTAACATGGAAATAGCTGTTTTATCATTCAGCCTACAGTAGCAGCCAATGTGTGGTGTTCAATGTAGCCTACATTCTACTAGACGTTTGAAAAACACATGCAGGGCTTGTTGACATGAACCTGTTTATCCACTTGTCCTTCAGACAAGGAGGTGACTGAAAATGTTGTTGAGTCGTTTGATGCAAGAAACCACTTTATGAAATTAAATGCATTATTATTCTCATCCCATTATTACAGAGAATCAGACTAATTATGCTTCCCTCTGCCGATTGGCTACTTAGCTTATTCAAGCCTGTCTCAAATGCCCCTTTAATTAAGACAAAAAAAGCTCTTTACCGGAGTCACTTTTCAAATGATGTCTAGAAATGCACAGGTGTTGTGTCTTGTAGGAAACAAACACTCCCCTACTGCTGACTATAACTGATCTATAACTGGGCTAATAACTCACTAACTAGTAAAGGATATGAACAAATGTGCACACGTGGCTACATGCATCTCTCACTTTGATCTCAAAACAAGCTCATCTACTCACGACCGCTGATTCTGTAAAGACAGTCACGTTCAACGTGAATGGCACATGTATGGTAGTGGGTTATTTGCATATAGGCCTTACTGCAGCTCTGATTGGTTACGGCGCACCGGTCTGTTTAGACTAGAGTATGTGCATGTCAATGCAATAGAATCCTACTCTGTTAAGTTCTGTCTACAACAAAGTCTCTTGAATCGTTGGTTTTGTTTCGGTATGTTTGATTGAAAGTAGCTAATAATTGCGTTGATTCGATCCCAATTCCCACAGTAAAGGGTTGATAGTGGTACCTAACGGGGGAAACTAGACAGTTGAGGAAGGTTCAATCTCGTGCTTCTCTGCACGGGCTGGTTTTATTTCTGCTCCCTGGGGAGCTGCGCACATTGGTTGTGAGTGGTGGAACCTGATCCCAGACCTGTGTCTCAGGGGGCCGTGTTGCAGGAAGTGATAGAGCAGCCTGAACAGCAGCTGCTTAATGACACACAGTATCTGCTAGAAGGGGCAACAACAGCATTGAACGAGGACAAACACTGTACAGACAAACAGGAAGTCTAACACATTTACACACATGAAAAGGCAAACACATAAAACAAGTTCACTGTAAACACACAGACACTCTTTCTCTCTCCCTGTAGGTGTGTGTGCTGGTGTGTTTACACGGGTGTGTGTGCGCTGGTGTGTTTACTCGGGTATGTGTGTGTGTGTGTGTGCGATGGTGTGTTTACGCGGGTGTGTGTGTGCGCTGGTGTGTGTTTACGTGTGTGTGCGTAGCGTTCAGCCTCATTTCCCCCCATGACTTTCGTGCTGGTTTATTTAGCTTGATTTTACAAAGCAGCTCTTCACACACATGGCAATGTAACACATGGCAATGTATATAGACTGGCAGACAGTCTTTCAACAGCATAGTGTGTGTTGTCTTTCATCAGTGAGTGTTTATGAGCAGTAATATAAACTGTACAACTCAGACAGGAACACATGGAGACCACCTGTATCTGTCTCTATTTACCTCTCTCCTTCATTGTCTCAGTCTGTCTCTCTCTTACTTCTCTCCTTCATTGTCTCAGTCTGTCTCTCTCTTACCTCTCTCCTTCATTGTCTCAGTCTGTCTCTCTCTTACCTCTCTCCTTCATTGTCTCAGTCTGTCTCTCTTTACCTCTCCTTCATTGTCTCAGTCTGTCTCTATTTACCTCTCTCCTTCATTGTCTCATTCTGTCTCTCTCTTTACCTCTCTCCTTCATTGTCTCAGTCTGTCTCTCTCTTTACCTCTCTCCTTCATTGTCTCAGTCTGTCTCTTTACCTCTCCTTCATTGTCTCATTCTGTCTCTCTCTTTACCTCTCTCCTTCATTGTCTCGGTCTGTCTCTCTCTTTACCTCTTTCCTTCATTGTCTCAGTCTCTCTCTCTCTCTCTCTTTACCTCTCTCCTTCATTGTCTTAGTCTGTCTCTCTCTTTTCCTCTCTCCTTCATTGTCTCAGTCTCTCTCTCCCTTTACCTCTCTCCTTCATTGTCTCATTCTGTCTCTCTCTCTTTACCTCTCCTTCATTGTCTCAGTCTCTCTCTCTCTTTACCTCTCTCCTTCATTGTCTCAGTCTCTCTCTACCTCTCTCCTTCATTGTCTCAGTCTGTCTCTCTCTCTCTTTACCTCTCTCCTTCATTGTCTCATTCTGTCTCTCTCTCTTTACCTCTCTCCTTCATTGTCTCAGTCTCTCTCTCTCTTTACCACTCTCATTCATTGTCTCAGTCTCTCTCTTTACCTCTCTCCTTCATTGTCTCAGTCTGTCTCTCTCTCTCTTTACCTCTCTCCTTCATTGTCTCAGTCTCTCTCTCTCTCTTTACCTCTCTCCTTCATTGTCTCAGTCTCTCTCTCTCTTTACTTCTCTCCTTCATTGTCTCAGTCTGTCTCTCTCTCTCCTTCATTGTCTCAGTCCTATTCTATTCTGGGGCTATAATTCTATTCTGGGGCTGTACAATCCCTGACACACACACACATTGCAAAAAACCCTTGAGTTAATAAAGCCGCATACAGACATGGTGTCTTTCTTGAGTCAGGCAGCTCCAAAATGCAGGTGTTTCAGCCCAGTGCTGTCTGTGGTGGAGGGGCAGCCAGAGCGTAGGATACAGAGCGTAGGCGTTAGTTATCTTCTCTATAGTTGCACCGTGATTGGCTCAGTGTTCTGTCACTCATGGGGACACTAAGTCACTGCCAAATCTACAGGGAGATCTAGGCAATTCAAGCTCCCTTGGGTGCTGCCATAGATTTACATTAGAAGTGCCCTTCCAAGAAGGCTCAAGGTCATTGGTCACAGATAAAATGATGTCAACTCACATTATATCTACTGTAGCTTTGATTTGACTGATCATGACAACATACTTTCATAGTCTTAGCTAGCAAGCTGGACAAGTAGTCATCATCATGAATCAAGTTGACAATCTCCCGGCAAATCCTTTTCAATCCTTGTCATATGAAGAGAAATTATAGATACAATGTATCGGTGCTCATCGGCCATTGGACATAAACATTATACAACAAGTCTGAAATCGCAAATTCAACAATGAGTGGTTTGGAAGGAATCAATGGCTAACTGCAAGCGTTGCAAAGCAATCAGTCTTTAGTTTCCCCTGGCTGCTGTTCGGTGGAGAGGGTGTGTGGTCCAAGTCTGGGTTTAAGGGTTTAAACATCTGTCCGAAAGGGTCTCTTTTCCGAGTTTAAAATGATAAACATTCACACCCAACACCATGGGCCAGAAAAGGCTGAATGCATTAGCCACGCTGTCAATCCAGCATGACTTTTGCTGCATTCAAAACAACTGGAAACTTGGAACTAGGAAATCTCAGACTTTACTGCATTCAAGACAACTGGGAACTCTGAAAAAAAAAAACGAGCTCAGACTGTGAAAATAAGTTTAGAATTGTATTTTATATAAACTCCCATATCTACTGGGTGAAATACCACAGTGTCCCATCACAGCAGCAAGATTTGTGACCTGTTGCCACAAGAAAAGGGCAACCTATATTTATGTTGAGTGCGAGAAAACGGAGTAAAACAAGGTCAAAAAATAATAATAATGAAAATTGTAAATAGTGTTCAGGATTTTTTTCCATTTACAAAACACTTCACCGCGGTAAGTGTCCTTGATAGTTGATAGTGGTACCTAACGGGGGAAACTAGACAGTTGAGGAAGGTTCAATCTCGTGCTTCTCTGCACGGGCTGGTTTTATTTCTGCTCCCTGGGGAGCTGCGCACATTGGTTGTGAGTGGTGGAACCTGATCCCAGACCTGTGTCTCAGGGGCTGTGTTGCAGGAAGTGATAGAGCAGCCTGAACAGCAGCTGCTTAATGACACACAGTATCTGCTAGAAGGGGCAACAACAGCATTGAACGAGGACAAACACTGTACAGACAAACAGGAAGTCTAACACATTTACACACATGAAAAGGCAAACACATAAAACAAGTTCACTGTAAACACACAGACACTCTTTCTCTCTCCCTGTAGGTGTGTGTGCTGGTGTGTTTACACGGGTGTGTGTGCGCTGGTGTGTTTACTCGGGTATGTGTGTGTGTGTGTGTGCGATGGTGTGTTTACGCGGGTGTGTGTGTGCGCTGGTGTGTGTTTACGTGTGTGTGCGTAGCGTTCAGCCTCATTTCCCCCCATGACTTTCGTGCTGGTTTATTTAGCTTGATTTTACAAAGCAGCTCTTCACACACATGGCAATGTAACACATGGCAATGTATATAGACTGGCAGACAGTCTTTCAACAGCATAGTGTGTGTTGTCTTTCATCAGTGAGTGTTTATGAGCAGTAATATAAACTGTACAACTCAGACAGGAACACATGGAGACCACCTGTATCTGTCTCTATTTACCTCTCTCCTTCATTGTCTCAGTCTGTCTCTCTCTTACTTCTCTCCTTCATTGTCTCAGTCTGTCTCTCTCTTACCTCTCTCCTTCATTGTCTCAGTCTGTCTCTCTCTTACCTCTCTCCTTCATTGTCTCAGTCTGTCTCTCTTTACCTCTCCTTCATTGTCTCAGTCTGTCTCTATTTACCTCTCTCCTTCATTGTCTCATTCTGTCTCTCTCTTTACCTCTCTCCTTCATTGTCTCAGTCTGTCTCTCTCTTTACCTCTCTCCTTCATTGTCTCAGTCTGTCTCTTTACCTCTCCTTCATTGTCTCATTCTGTCTCTCTCTTTTACCTCTCTCCTTCATTGTCTCGGTCTGTCTCTCTCTTTACCTCTTTCCTTCATTGTCTCAGTCTCTCTCTCTCTCTCTCTTTACCTCTCTCCTTCATTGTCTTAGTCTGTCTCTCTCTTTTCCTCTCTCCTTCATTGTCTCAGTCTCTCTCTCCCTTTACCTCTCTCCTTCATTGTCTCATTCTGTCTCTCTCTCTTTACCTCTCCTTCATTGTCTCAGTCTCTCTCTCTCTTTACCTCTCTCCTTCATTGTCTCAGTCTCTCTCTACCTCTCTCCTTCATTGTCTCAGTCTGTCTCTCTCTCTCTTTACCTCTCTCCTTCATTGTCTCATTCTGTCTCTCTCTCTTTACCTCTCTCCTTCATTGTCTCAGTCTCTCTCTCTCTTTACCACTCTCATTCATTGTCTCAGTCTCTCTCTTTACCTCTCTCCTTCATTGTCTCAGTCTGTCTCTCTCTCTCTTTACCTCTCTCCTTCATTGTCTCAGTCTCTCTCTCTCTCTTTACCTCTCTCCTTCATTGTCTCAGTCTCTCTCTCTCTTTACTTCTCTCCTTCATTGTCTCAGTCTGTCTCTCTCTCTCCTTCATTGTCTCAGTCCTATTCTATTCTGGGGCTATAATTCTATTCTGGGGCTGTACAATCCCTGACACACACACACATTGCAAAAAACCCTTGAGTTAATAAAGCCGCATACAGACATGGTGTCTTTCTTGAGTCAGGCAGCTCCAAAATGCAGGTGTTTCAGCCCAGTGCTGTCTGTGGTGGAGGGGCAGCCAGAGCGTAGGATACAGAGCGTAGGCGTTAGTTATCTTCTCTATAGTTGCACCGTGATTGGCTCAGTGTTCTGTCACTCATGGGGACACTAAGTCACTGCCAAATCTACAGGGAGATCTAGGCAATTCAAGCTCCCTTGGGTGCTGCCATAGATTTACATTAGAAGTGCCCTTCCAAGAAGGCTCAAGGTCATTGGTCACAGATAAAATGATGTCAACTCACATTATATCTACTGTAGCTTTGATTTGACTGATCATGACAACATACTTTCATAGTCTTAGCTAGCAAGCTGGACAAGTAGTCATCATCATGAATCAAGTTGACAATCTCCCGGCAAATCCTTTTCAATCCTTGTCATATGAAGAGAAATTATAGATACAATGTATCGGTGCTCATCGGCCATTGGACATAAACATTATACAACAAGTCTGAAATCGCAAATTCAACAATGAGTGGTTTGGAAGGAATCAATGGCTAACTGCAAGCGTTGCAAAGCAATCAGTCTTTAGTTTCCCCTGGCTGCTGTTCGGTGGAGAGGGTGTGTGGTCCAAGTCTGGGTTTAAGGGTTTAAACATCTGTCCGAAAGGGTCTCTTTTCCGAGTTTAAAATGATAAACATTCACACCCAACACCATGGGCCAGAAAAGGCTGAATGCATTAGCCACGCTGTCAATCCAGCATGACTTTTGCTGCATTCAAAACAACTGGAAACTTGGAACTAGGAAATCTCAGACTTTACTGCATTCAAGACAACTGGGAACTCTGAAAAAAAAACGAGCTCAGACTGTGAAAATAAGTTTAGAATTGTATTTTATATAAACTCCCATATCTACTGGGTGAAATACCACAGTGTCCCATCACAGCAGCAAGATTTGTGACCTGTTGCCACAAGAAAAGGGCAACCTATATTTATGTTGAGTGCGAGAAAAACGGAGTAAAACAAGGTCAAAAAATAATAATAATGAAAATTGTAAATAGTGTTCAGGATTTTTTTCCATTTACAAAACACTTCACCGCGGTAAGTGTCCTTGATAGTTGATAGTGGTACCTAACGGGGGAAACTAGACAGTTGAGGAAGGTTCAATCTCGTGCTTCTCTGCACGGGCTGGTTTTATTTCTGCTCCCTGGGGAGCTGCGCACATTGGTTGTGAGTGGTGGAACCTGATCCCAGACCTGTGTCTCAGGGGGCCGTGTTGCAGGAAGTGATAGAGCAGCCTGAACAGCAGCTGCTTAATGACACACAGTATCTGCTAGAAGGGGCAACAACAGCATTGAACGAGGACAAACACTGTACAGACAAACAGGAAGTCTAACACATTTACACACATGAAAAGGCAAACACATAAAACAAGTTCACTGTAAACACACAGACACTCTTTCTCTCTCCCTGTAGGTGTGTGTGCTGGTGTGTTTACACGGGTGTGTGTGCGCTGGTGTGTTTACTCGGGTATGTGTGTGTGTGTGTGTGCGATGGTGTGTTTACGCGGGTGTGTGTGTGCGCTGGTGTGTGTTTACGTGTGTGTGCGTAGCGTTCAGCCTCATTTCCCCCCATGACTTTCGTGCTGGTTTATTTAGCTTGATTTTACAAAGCAGCTCTTCACACACATGGCAATGTAACACATGGCAATGTATATAGACTGGCAGACAGTCTTTCAACAGCATAGTGTGTGTTGTCTTTCATCAGTGAGTGTTTATGAGCAGTAATATAAACTGTACAACTCAGACAGGAACACATGGAGACCACCTGTATCTGTCTCTATTTACCTCTCTCCTTCATTGTCTCAGTCTGTCTCTCTCTTACTTCTCTCCTTCATTGTCTCAGTCTGTCTCTCTCTTACCTCTCTCCTTCATTGTCTCAGTCTGTCTCTCTCTTACCTCTCTCCTTCATTGTCTCAGTCTGTCTCTCTTTACCTCTCCTTCATTGTCTCAGTCTGTCTCTATTTACCTCTCTCCTTCATTGTCTCATTCTGTCTCTCTCTCTTTACCTCTCTCCTTCATTGTCTCAGTCTGTCTCTCTCTTTACCTCTCTCCTTCATTGTCTCAGTCTGTCTCTTTACCTCTCCTTCATTGTCTCATTCTGTCTCTCTCTTTACCTCTCTCCTTCATTGTCTCGGTCTGTCTCTCTCTTTACCTCTTTCCTTCATTGTCTCAGTCTCTCTCTCTCTCTCTCTTTTACCTCTCTCCTTCATTGTCTTAGTCTGTCTCTCTCTTTTCCTCTCTCCTTCATTGTCTCAGTCTCTCTCTCCCTTTACCTCTCTCCTTCATTGTCTCATTCTGTCTCTCTCTCTTTACCTCTCCTTCATTGTCTCAGTCTCTCTCTCTCTTTACCTCTCTCCTTCATTGTCTCAGTCTCTCTCTACCTCTCTCCTTCATTGTCTCAGTCTGTCTCTCTCTCTCTTTACCTCTCTCCTTCATTGTCTCATTCTGTCTCTCTCTCTTTACCTCTCTCCTTCATTGTCTCAGTCTCTCTCTCTCTTTACCACTCTCATTCATTGTCTCAGTCTCTCTCTTTACCTCTCTCCTTCATTGTCTCAGTCTGTCTCTCTCTCTCTTTACCTCTCTCCTTCATTGTCTCAGTCTCTCTCTCTCTCTTTACCTCTCTCCTTCATTGTCTCAGTCTCTCTCTCTCTTTACTTCTCTCCTTCATTGTCTCAGTCTGTCTCTCTCTCTCCTTCATTGTCTCAGTCCTATTCTATTCTGGGGCTATAATTCTATTCTGGGGCTGTACAATCCCTGACACACACACACATTGCAAAAAACCCTTGAGTTAATAAAGCCGCATACAGACATGGTGTCTTTCTTGAGTCAGGCAGCTCCAAAATGCAGGTGTTTCAGCCCAGTGCTGTCTGTGGTGGAGGGGCAGCCAGAGCGTAGGATACAGAGCGTAGGCGTTAGTTATCTTCTCTATAGTTGCACCGTGATTGGCTCAGTGTTCTGTCACTCATGGGGACACTAAGTCACTGCCAAATCTACAGGAGATCTAGGCAATTCAAGCTCCCTTGGGTGCTGCCATAGATTTACATTAGAAGTGCCCTTCCAAGAAGGCTCAAGGTCATTGGTCACAGATAAAATGATGTCAACTCACATTATATCTACTGTAGCTTTGATTTGACTGATCATGACAACATACTTTCATAGTCTTAGCTAGCAAGCTGGACAAGTAGTCATCATCATGAATCAAGTTGACAATCTCCCGGCAAATCCTTTTCAATCCTTGTCATATGAAGAGAAATTATAGATACAATGTATCGGTGCTCATCGGCCATTGGACATAAACATTATACAACAAGTCTGAAATCGCAAATTCAACAATGAGTGGTTTGGAAGGAATCAATGGCTAACTGCAAGCGTTGCAAAGCAATCAGTCTTTAGTTTCCCCTGGCTGCTGTTCGGTGGAGAGGGTGTGTGGTCCAAGTCTGGGTTTAAGGGTTTAAACATCTGTCCGAAAGGGTCTCTTTTCCGAGTTTAAAATGATAAACATTCACACCCAACACCATGGGCCAGAAAAGGCTGAATGCATTAGCCACGCTGTCAATCCAGCATGACTTTTGCTGCATTCAAAACAACTGGAAACTTGGAACTAGGAAATCTCAGACTTTACTGCATTCAAGACAACTGGGAACTCTGAAAAAAAAACGAGCTCAGACTGTGAAAATAAGTTTAGAATTGTATTTTATATAAACTCCCATATCTACTGGGTGAAATACCACAGTGTCCCATCACAGCAGCAAGATTTGTGACCTGTTGCCACAAGAAAAGGGCAACCTATATTTATGTTGAGTGCGAGAAAAACGGAGTAAAACAAGGTCAAAAAATAATAATAATGAAAATTGTAAATAGTGTTCAGGATTTTTTTCCATTTACAAAACACTTCACCGCGGTAAGTGTCCTATAACCAGAGATGTTGTAGCTTTTTAACACTACTAGGTCTAAATGGCACACGTTGTAGAGCACCTTCAATCTAGTTGAATATATTGGGATGTGAAGGATATTGTTCAATGTAGTAGCAATTTACTCCCCAGTTACTTTATTCCCTTCTCAGTGCTGGAATGCCAAGCGGGCCACGTGCCATTACCGGTGAATGGAACATGACGCATAGCGAACAGCGCCCTCAGAATTGCTTCCTATTGTGACGAATAGACCGAAACATTCTTCATCTGCAGGAGTACATTTAGTTGAAGGAGGGAGGGAGGGAGGGAGGGAGGGAGGGGGAGGGAGGGAGGGAGGGAGGGGGGAGGGAGGGAGGGGGAAAGGGCATAGTTTGGCACGTCCAGGCTGCGCTTAGACGATAGGGTTACTGCGGGGCGCCTGGTGCTGCGCTGCAGCGATAGTCTGTGGTTAGGCGATTGACACACATACACACACACACACACACGTGGAGGCTGGTGGGAGGAGCTATAGGAACGTAAATGGAACGGAGTCAATCATGTGGTTTCCATATGTTTGACGTGTCGTATATCGTTCCATTTACTCCATTCCAGCCATAACAATGAGCCCGTCCTCCAATAGCTCCTCCTACCAGCCTCATCTGACACACACACAGTGAGACTGTTCCCAGTAGCCAGGGGGGTTCCTGGTGAAGTGATTCTGGGACATTCTGAACTCAATCACATTGCCAGGGATTTCCAATGGCTGGGAGGGAAACTCTACACAGAACCTGGAAACCTGATACAATAGGAATATCTGGCAACTCATTCATTCATACTCATTCAGCTACCCAGGCCTGGAAACCTGATACAGTAGGAATATCTGGAAACTCATGCATTCATACCCATTCAGCTACCCAGACCTGGAAACCTGATACAGTAGGAATATCTGGCAACTCATTCATTCATACCCATATTCAGCTACCCAGGCCTGGAAACCTGATACAGTAGGAATATCTGGCAACTCATTCATTCATACCCATTCAGCTACCCAGACCTGGAAAACTGATACTGTATCACACAGTCTGTATGGGATTTTCAGTGGCTCTGGGGGAAGAATACCTGAAACCTGGCAACCTCATATTAGCCTGTAGGCTACCTGAACCTGGCAACACCTGATACAGTAAGCGTAGCATACAATCTGGGGGGGACACTACCTGGACCTGGCAACCTCACATTAACCTATACCTGGACCTGGTAACCTCATATTAACCTATACCTGGACCTGGTAACCTCACATTAACCTATACATATACCTGGTCACCTCACATTAACCTGGACCTTGTAACCTCACATTAACCTGGACCTGGTAACCTCACATTAACCTATACCTGGACCTGGTAACCTCATATTAACCTATACCTGGACCTGGTAACCTCACATTAACCTGGACCTGGTAACCTCATATTAACCTATACCTGGACCTGGTAACCTCATATTAACCTACACATGGACACCTCATATTAACCTGTACCTGGACACCTCATATTAACCTATACTTGGACCTAGAAACCTCATATTAACCTATACCTGGACCTGGCTACCTCATATTAACATGGACCTGGCAACCTCATATTAGCCTATTCCTGGCAACCTCATATTAATCTATACCTGGACCTGGCAACCTCATATTAACCTGGACCTGGCAACCTCATATTAACCTATATCTGGATTTAGCAACCTAATTTTAACCTGGACCTGGCAACCTCATATTAACCTATACCTGGAAACCTCATATTAACCTGGACCTGGCAACCTCATATTAGCCTATACCTGGACCTGGCAACCTCATATTAGCCTATACCTGGCACCCTCATATTAACATGGACCTGGTAACCTCATATTAGCCTATACCTGGACATGGCAACCTCATATTAACCTATACCTGGACCTGGCAACCTCATATTAGCCTATACCTGGCACACTCATATTAACCTATACCTGGACATGGCAACCTCATATTAGCCTATACCTGGCACCCTCATATTAGCCTATACCTGTACATGGCAACCTCATATTAACCTGGACCTGGCAACCTCATATTAGCCTGTACCTGGCAACCTCATATTAACCTATACCTAGACACCTCATATTAACCGTTATCTGGCAACCTCATTTTAATGTATACCTGAACCTGGCAACCCCATATTAGCGTATACCTGGACCGGTCAACCTAATTTGAACTAATACCTGGACCTGGCAACCTCATTAATTTATACCTGAACCTGGCAACCTCATATTAGCCTATACCTGGACCTGGTAACCTCACATTAACCTATACCTGGACCAGTCAACCTAATTTTAACCTGGACCTGGCAACCTCATATTAGCCTATACCTGGACCTGGCAACATATTAACCTATATCTGGACCTGGTAACCTCACATTAACCTATACCTGGCAACCTCATATTAGCCTATACCTGGACTGGCAACATATTAACCTATATCTGGACCTGGTAACCTCACATTAACCTATACCTGGACCTGGTAACCTCATATTTACCTGGACCTTGTAACCTCACATTAACCTGGACCTGGTAACCTCACATTAACCTGGACCTGGTAACCTCACATTAACCTATACCTGGTAACCTCACATTAAGCTATACCTGGACCTGGTAACCTCACATTAACCTATACCTGGTAACCTCACATTAACCTATACCTATACCTGGTAACCTCACATTAACCTATACCTGGACCTGGTAACCTCATATTAACCTATACCTGGACCTGGTAACCTCACATTAACCTATACCTATACCTGGTAACCTCACATTAACCTATACCTGGTAACCTCACATTAACCTATACCTGGACCTGGTAACCTCACATTAACCTATACCTGGTAACCTCACATTAACCTATACCTGGACCTGGTAACCTCACATTAACCTATACCTATACCTGGTAACCTCACATTAACCTATACCTGGTAACCTCACATTAACCTATACCTGGACCTGGTAACCTCACATTAACCTATACCTGGTAACCTCACATTAACCTATACCTGGACCTGGTAACCTCATATTAACCTATACCTGGACCTGGTAATCTCACATTAACCTATACCTGGACCTGGTAACCTCACATTAACCTATACCTGGTAACCTCACATTAACCTATACCTGGTAACCTCACATTAACCTATACCTGGTAACCTCACATTAACCTATACCTGGACCTGGTAACCTCATATTAACCTATACCTGGACCTGGTAATCTCACATTAACCTATACCTGGACCTGGTAACCTCACATTAACATATACCTGGTAACCTCACATTAACCTATACCTGGACCTGGTAACCTCACATTAACCTATACCTGGTAACCTCACATTAACCTATACCTGGACCTGGTAACCTCATATTAACCTATACCTGGACCTGGTAACCTCACATTAACCTATACATATACCTGGTCACCTCACATTAACCTGGACCTTGTAACCTCACATTAACCTGGACCTGGTAACCTCACATTAACCTATACCTGGACCTGGTAACCTCATATTAACCTATACCTGGACCTGGTAACCTCACATTAACCTGGACCTGGTAACCTCATATTAACCTATTCCTGGACCTGGTAACCTCACATTAACCTATACCTGGTAACCTCACATTAACCTATACCTGGTAACCTCACATTAACCTGGACCTGGTAACCTCATATTAACCTATACCTGGTTCTCATATTAACCTATACCTGGACCTGGTAACCTCACGTTAACCTATACCTGGTAACCTCATATTAACCTATACCTGGACCTGGTAACCTCATATTAACCTATACCTGGAAACCTCATATTAACCTATACCTGGACCTGGTAACCTCATATTAACCTATACCTGGACCTGGTAACCTCATATTAACCTATACCTGGTAACCTCACATTAACCTATACCTGGTAACCTTACATTAACCTGGACCTGGTAACCTCACATTAACCTGGACCTGGTAACCTCACATTAACCTATACCTGGACCTGGTAACCTCATGTTAACCTATACCTGGACCTGGTAACCTCATATTAACCTATACCTGGACCTGGTAACCTCATATTAACCTATACCTGGTAACCTCACATTAACCTATACCTGGTAACCTTACATTAACCTGGACCTGGTAACCTCACATTAACCTGGACCTGGTAACCTCACATTAACCTATACCTGGACCTGGTAACCTCATGTTAACCTATACCTGGTAACCTCATATTAACCTATACCTGGACCTGGTAACCTCATATTAACCTTTACCTATACCTGGTAACCTCATGTTAACCTATACCTGGACCTGGTAACCTCATGTTAACCTATACCTGGACCTGGTAACCTCATGTTAACCTATACCTGGACCTGGTAACCTCATATTAACCTATACCTGGACCTGGTAACCTCATATTAACCTATACCTGGACCTGGTAACCTCATGTTAACCTATACCTGGAAACACCTGATGCTGTATCATATAATCAACCATTATGTTTCCTCTCCCCTCTCGGTGCTGCTGGTGTAGTGTGAGGTGTAACCCTGTCCTCTGTAGCAATGGGACTTAGCCCACATGTGAAGTGTGGGTGTGTCTCATGTTCACAGTGGCTAAATGACATTGCCCGGGGGGTTCTATGTGCTGGAGGTCCATTAGTGTCCCCCTATAATAATAGATGCCATTTAGCAGATTATTTTATCCACTTGTATCGATCCTACTATCCTTCCCTTGAAAGCGCCATGCTCTAACTGAGCTACAGAGTCTCTCTCTCTCACACGGGTGTGTCGTAGTTCTCTGTGTACAGGAAACTGCTGCCTAGTCTAGGCCGTCATTGAAAATAAGAATTTGTTCTTAACTGACTTGCCTAGTAAAATAAAGGTTAAAAAAATATATAAAAAAATAAAAAGATGTCATATCCTGTCTGGGAACACAGACAGCAGTTTCCTGTACACAGAGAACTACGACACACCCGTGCGAGTGTGAGAGAGAGAGACTCTGTAGCTCAGTTAGAGCATGGTGCTTTCAAGGGAAGGATAGTGGGATTGATACATACAATGCATGTAAGTGAACAGTGGGTTAACTGCCGGTTCAGGGGCAGTACCTTGCCAGCTCGGGGATTCGAACTTGCAACCTTTCGCTTACTAGTAGCAACGCTCTAACCACTAGGCTACCCTGCCGCCCCATTACCAAATGAATGAGGTCTGGAACATGACAAAAGTGTCTTTCTCAGTCTCTGACATTCATTTGTCCCTCTCTCCTTTCCTGTAAAACAGTGACACAGACAGATCTGTCATGGCTCACATTCACCCGGCGTGGAAACATACACAGGGTGGCGTCCTAAATCACACCCTGTTCCCTTTTTACTGCACTACTTTCAGAGCCCTATCGACCCTGGTCAACAGTAGGGCACTGTATAGGGAATAGGGTGCAGACTGGGACACACTACAGGTTCTATGCAGCCGCAGTTCAAAGGTTAACACAAGGAGGCAACAGTTGGAAAGATTGGAAGAAGAAACTTTTTGTATTTATTTCCACAAAGAAATGAGTTGAATGTTTGTAGAGATTGACATAGGCAGCAGTCCATTGAAATACTGGAGCACATCAAAGTCATTCTGCAAAACTTGAACAAGTAAGATCATGCTTGTTTCTACAGCCTTCCCCTCCTCCCCCTCAGTCTTCCCTCCCTCCCCCTCAGTCTTCCCTCCCTCCCTTCCTCCCCTGTTCCTCCCCCTCAGTCTTCCCTCCCTCCCCCATGTTCCTCCCCTCAGTCTTCCCTCCCTCCCCCGTTCCTCCCCCTCAGTCTTCCCTCCCTCCCCCGTTCCTCCCCCTCAGTCTTCCCTCCCTCCCCATGTTCCTCCCCCTCAGTCTTCCCTCCCTCCCCTGTTCCTCCCCCTCTTTCTTCCCTCCCTCCCCAGTTCCTCCCCCTCAGTCTTCCCTCCCTCCCCTGTTCCTCCCCCTCTTTCTTCCCTCCCTCCCCTGTTCCTCCCCCTCAGTCTTCCCTCCCTCCCCTGTTCCTCCCCCTCAGTCTTCCCTCCCTCCCTCCCTCCCCCTCTTTCTTCCCTCCCTCCCCAGTTCCTCCCCCTCAGTCTTCCCTCCCTCCCCTCTTTCTTCCCTCCCCAGTTCCTCCCCCTCAGTCTTCCCTCCCTCCCCCTCTTTCTTCCCTCCCTCCCCAGTTCCTCCCCCTCAGTCTTCCCTCCCTCCCCCTCTTTCTTCCCTCCCTCCCCAGTTCCTCCCCTCAGTCTTCCCTCCCTCCCATGTTCCTCCCCCCAGTCTTCCCTCCCTCCCCCATGTTCCTCCCCCTCAGTCTTCCCTCCCTCCCCAGTTCCTCCCCCTCAGTCTTCCCTCCCTCCCCATGTTCCTCCCCCTCAGTCTTCCCTCCCTCCCCCTCTTTCTTCCCTCCCTCCCCAGTTCCTCCCCCTCAGTCTTCCCTCCCTCCCCTCAGTCTTCCCTCCCTCCCCTGTTCCTCCCCCTCAGTCTTCCCGCCCTCCCGTTCCTCCCCCCAGTCTTCCCGCCCTCCCCTGTTCCTCCCCCTCAGTCTTCCCTTCCTCCCCTCAGTTTTCCTCCCTCCCCCTCAGTTTTCCCTATGTTCCTCCCCCTGTCTTCCCTCCCTCCCCCATTTCCCTCCCCCTGTCTTCCCTCCCTCCCCCATTTCCCTCCCCCTCAGTCTTCCCTCCCCTGTTCCTCCCCCTGTCTTCTCTATGTTCCTCCCCCTGTCTTCCCCCTCAGTCTTCCCTCCCTGTTCCTCCCCTCAGTCTTCCCTATGTTCCTCCCCCTCCTTCTTCCCTCCCTCCCCTATTCCTCCCCCTCAGTCTTACCCCCTTCCCTATGTTCCTCCCCCTCAGTCTTCCCTCCCTCCCCTGTTCCTCCCCCTCAGTCCTCCCTCCGCTGTTCCTCCCCCTGTCTTCCCTCCCCTGTTCCTCCCCCTCAGTCTTCTCTATGTTCCTCCCCCTGTCTTCCCCCTCAGTCTTCCCTCCCTGTTCCTCCCCCTCAGTCTTCTCTATGTTCCTCCCCCTGTCTTCCCCCTCAGTCTTCCCTCCCTTCTCTATGTTCCTCCCCCTGTCTTCCCTCCCCTGTTCCTCCCCCTCAGTCTTCCCTCCCCTGTTCCTCCCTCTTTCTTCCCTCAATAAGCCTTAAGTTCTATAAGTTAGTAAATAAGTTAGAGCCCTCATTTACTAAAGACACTTGATTGCATTTATTAATGAACCAATTAAGTCATCACAATATCATAACGAGTCCAAAACGATCTACTACAGAACATTGAAACCTGACAAAAAAAACATCTTTAAATAAATTTAAATGGATACAAAAAGCTAAAATCTAAACTGATAAAATGATAGAAATAGAGATAGCAGAATGGGCGAGATGTAGATTGTCTTTGTTGAATGGTACATTGATTAGTTTATCGCTTCTATGATCACAGTCCTGGTCAGTCAGTCATCTATACATCTGTGCAAAATGTGTCCAAATTCACTGAAGCTGAGATAATATGAATATTAAAGGGGAAGTTCAGGATTTTACAACTTAATGTTAGGTTGTTCCTCACCCTGAAAGTATTCAATGGTTCAGGAGAAACTGAAGTCCCTGGTTCGATTTCTTTTTAAAACAGCCAGCTAACTTTAAAAGCCAAAGGCCAAAATACTGAACGTCCCCTTTAATGACACTAAGGCTGGGATTCATTCAAATCCTCATTAGATCTGCCTCATGACATTTAAAGGTCATTTCCAATTGAGCTGACATAAGCAGCGTTTACCGTGAATGAGGTCTCCACGAACGTGGGAACATTGCCTTTAAAAAGGTGCTTAGCCGATCGGATTGAATCCTGGCCTCAAACTGCTGACAACCTCACAGCTGTCTATACTGTACATAAAGTTAGCTAGAGGGCACATGTTCAATAATCGTTTCTGTTCATGTGCACCCTCTATCCAACTCTATGATAGTGTCTGTGCCTGCATACAAAACGGCAACATTCCCTTTAAAATGCACTACTTTTGACCAGAGCCCTATGAGGAATATATATAGGGAATAGAGTGGCATTTGGGACGGAGGATGTTGCCGTCTGTCTGTATGAGTCCTCGCTCCGCTGTCCTGTTGGAGGGACATTGTGCTCTTATCTTGGAACAAAGTGAAGACAAGTTAAAAGGATAACAACACTATTCTCACACACACAGTAGGCTAGTTCCAGCTACAACCTCTTCTCCCTAGAAAATACAAACGTACAGTCAGTCACTGTAAAAGTGCGGATTACTCGCAGTTTCACTAACTTTTTATTTGCCATTTTCGTATTCCTACTTCTGTTTCCCCAGTAAGTAAGAGACAATAGAACTTTTGTTTTCCCAGTAGAGACAATAGAGCTTTTGTTTTCCCAGTAAGTAAGAGACAATAGAGCTTCTGTTTCCCCAGTAAGTAAGAGACAATAGAGCTTCTGTTTTCCCAGTAAGCAAGAGACAATAGAGCTTTTGTTTTCCCAGTAAGTAAGAGACAATAGAGCTTTTGTTTTCCCAGTAAGTAAGAGACAATAGAGCTTTTGTTTTCCCAGTAAGTAAGAGACAATAGAGCTTTTGTTTTCCCAGTAAGTAAGAGACAATAGAACATGGACGGTAGAATTCAGATGTCCTTTATGAGGGAAGTTTTTAAAAATCCTTAATACAAAAATAAAAAATTAAAAGTGCAAAACCACAAAACTAAAAATAAACAAATGTTTTGTTTGTGTTCATTTAAGCTCACCATGGAAACTAAAAAAAACAGTAGCAGCAAATTAAAAAATAATAAACAAAAAGCAACAAAATATGGACCTCTTGTAACACGTTATCAGGATAAACAATTCTGGGTTTAATCTCTTTCCTCAAGATATCACTATGGCAACACACACACACAGTTGGTCACAGTTTACAGGTGGAGGACAATAGGGTGGGAGGAGTCAAGTGTTAAATCGTTACCTTATTAAAACAATCAACAGTGTCATGTAGGGTAAACAATAGGTAAACAAACTCAGACACGACACACAAACAGGTACAACTAGAGGCGAGAGGCTGTGATCTGTAGTTTCCTAACTTTACGTAAGAATAACAGGTATTATTTAAGCCCTATTTCTCTCCCTCTTATAATGATGACTTGTATGAACCAAGAGGTTAGTTATCTCCCGTCTATCTAGAAGAGAACATGAGAATTATCTCATGATAGTTATATGAAGAAAGCATTCCTTAGGGAAAAGGACAGAAACCAAAACATGCTTGGTGGATGAGAGATCAGCAGTGAACCAGTGATCGAGTAACAACAGGCGGAATATTAATTCATATAGAAGATCCTTTAACCCAGAAAAAAACAGCTATCTCCCAGAAATAAACAGAGGCTAGACACCTACCTGTCTGTCCCCAACACGCTGTCTGTCCCTCACTGACTGTTAATCCCTTACTGGTAGTGTCGGAGTCTGACTAGTGTAACAGCGCCATCTACACAAAGCTCTATGTATTGCAAGTGTGTGTGTCTTACTGTGGGAGTGCCTGTCAGTCTCTCTGTCTATGGCTCTCTGTGTGGTGGATTTTTTAGTCTAGCTGGCCTCTCTACCTACCTCTCTCTACTGTAGTCTAGCTGGCCCCTACCTACCTACCTACTGTAGTCTAGCTGGCCCCTACCTACCTCTCTCTCTCTCTACTGTAGTCTAGCTGGCCCCTACCTACCTCGCTCTCTCTCTCTACTGCAGTCTAGCTGGCCCCTACCTACCCCCCTCTACTGTAGTCTAGCTGGCCCCTCCTACTCTACTGCAGTCTAGCTGGCCCCCTACCTACCCCCTCTACTGTAGGCCCTCTACCTGGCCCCTACCTACCCCTCTACTGTAGTCTAGCTGGCCCCTACCTACCCCTCTCTACTGCAGTCTAGCTGGCCCCTACCTACCTCTCTACTGCAGTCTAGCTGGCCCCTACCTACCTCTCTCTCTCTCTACTGCAGTCTAGCTGGCCCCTAGTCTAGCTGGCTCTACTGCAGTCTACCTCTCTACTGCAGTCTAGCTGGCCCCTACCTACCTCTCTCTCTCTCTACTGCAGTCTAGCTGGCCCCTACCTACCTCTCTCTACTGTAGTCTAGCTGGCCCCTACCTACCCCTCTCTCTACTGCAGTCTAGCTGGCCCCTACCTACCCCTCTCTACTGCAGTCTAGCTGGCCCCATACCTACCCCCCCTCTACTGCAGTCTAGCTGGCCCCATACCTACCCCCTCTACTGCAGTCTAGCTGGCCCCTACCTACCCCTCTCTCCTGCAGTCTAGCTGGCCCCTACCTCTCTCTACTGTAGTCTAGCTGGCCCCTACCTACCCCTCTACTGCAGTCTAGCTGGCCCCTACCTACCCCTCGCTCTCTCTACTGCAGTCTAGCTGGCCCCTACCTACCTCTCTCTACTGTAGTCTAGCTGGCCTCTACTGTAGTCTAGCTGGCCTCTACCTACCCATCTCTACTGTAGTCTAGCTGGCCTCTACCTACCCCTCTTTCCCTCACTCTTCATTCTCTATCTGTCCCTACCTGTTTCTGCGTTGGAACCTTTTCCTTCTGAATGTAGGTACCCCCTCTATCTGTCCCTACCTTAGTTGGTTTCTCTGTGTTGGTTGGGTCCCCTTAATCTTTAATCTAGAGGTGTCCCCCTGTCCCTCCCCAAGTCCCGCCCACCCTCCCGCTATGGAGAAATACATAGGGCGTAGGGGCCGTCTGTCAGGGGGAGCGGCCAATGGCGTGATGGGTCCCTCTCCCCCCAGATCAGTTCAGGGCATTAACACAGATGGATGAGATTCCTTTTCACCTTCCTCCTCTACTACTGGCTCACCTGGAGAGGGAGGGAGAGCGAGAGGGAGAGAGAGGGAGAGCGAGAGGGAAGGAGGGGGAGAGAGAGGGAAAGAGGGGGAGAGAGAGGGAAAGAGGGAAATAGCCAGGAAGATCACAACCAGGAAGTGCCATCTAAAAGTGTGACAGAATGAACATTGGAATGGTCCTATTTAAAGCGAGTGTGTACCTGATGTTAGGTTAGGGGGGGTTTCTACACGCCGTAGCAGGCAGACAGTCTCTCCTTCAGCTGGGGAGGAAACTGTTCTGAGAACTGCTGCCAGTTCTCCTCTCCTACCTGGTCCTTAAAACCATGGAGGATCTGGGGGGAGGGGAGAGAGAGAATACTTTGACTCCTCAACAAAGAAATGACAACAGAAACGATGTCTGAAATAATTCTCTACTATTATGGTTAACATCCCACTATCATACAGTCCACACACACACACACACACACACACACAGACACACACACACAGAAACACACACACACGGATCTGGGCCAAGCAAAGCTTTTCCCAGGATGTATCCTAAACGGCCTCTCCCTTCCACTGTACACTACAGACGTGCCGATCAAGGGAACCAGGTGCCTTCTGGGACAGAGCGTTGGGTCCTCCACACACCTTGTAGAACATGTCTCTCAGGTCGTCTTTAGGGCTGACCCAGGACGCCACGGCATCACAGAAGAAGATGAAGTCCTGCAGAGAGACACATTGTCATTTCAACCTACAGAAGGACCGTGTCTCCATGTAGAGGTCTGCTCTCTTCACACCACAACGCCTGCTGCCGACTTCCTGTCTGACTCCCAACACCTGGTCCCAAACCCAACCGCAGTGCTACGATGTGATTCTAGGTGTGTGACACAGCTCACTTGCCAGACATGGTTGCAGCAACTTAAGCACCCGACAGGCAATATCAACCAGACCAAAACAACTTCAACAGGTTAACTGACCAGAGACGGTCACCTGACCCATTCTATTAGCCCGTCTGTATGAGCCCGTCTGTATGAGCCCGTCTGTATGAGCCCCGTCTGTATGAGCCCCGTCTGTATGAGCCCCGTCTGTATGAGCCCCGTCTGTATGAGCCCCGTCTGTATGAGCCCCGTCTGCATTAGCCCGTCTGCATTAGCCCGTCTGCATTAGCCCCGTCTGTATGAGCCCCGTCTGTATGAGCCCCGTCTGTATGAGCCCCGTCTGTATGAGCCCCGTCTGCATGAGCCCGTCTGCATGAGCCCGTCTGCATGAGCCCGTCTGCATGAGCCCGTCTGCATTAGCCCGTCTGTATTAGCCCGTCTGTATTAGCCCCGTCTGTATGAGCCCGTCTGTATGAGCCCGTCTGTATGAGCCCCGTCTGTATGAGCCCCGTCTGTATTAGCCCGTCTGTATGAGCCCGTCTGCATGAGCCCGTCTGCATGAGCCCGTCTGCATTAGCCCGTCTGTATTAGCCCGTCTGTATTAGCCCCGTCTGTATTAGCCTGTCTGTAAGACCCGTCTGTATTAGCCCGTCTGCATTAGCCCGTCTGTATGAGCCCGTCTGTATGAGCCCGTCTGTATGAGCCCGTCTGTATTAGCCTGTCTGTAAGACCCGTCTGTATTAGCCCGTCTGTATTAGCCCGTCTGTATTAGCCCGTCTGTATTAGCCCGTCTGTATGAGCCCGTCTGTATTAGCCCGTCTGTATTAGCCTGTCTGTAAGACCCGTCTGTATTAGCCCGTCTGTATTAGCCCGTCTGCATTAGCCCGTCTGCATTAGCCCGTCTGTATGAGCCCGTCTGTATGAGCCCGTCTGTATTAGCCTGTCTGTAAGACCCGTCTGTATTAGCCCGTCTGTATGAGCCCGTCTGTATGAGCCCGTCTGTATGAGCCCGTCTGTATGAGCCCGTCTGTATGAGCCCGTCTGTATGAGCCCGTCTGCATTAGCCCGTCTGTATGAGCCCGTCTGTATGAGCCCGTCTGTATTAGCCCGTCTGTATTAGCCCGTCTGTATTAGCCCGTCTGCATGAGCCCGTCTGTATGAGCCCGTCTGTATGAGCCCGTCTGTATTACTACATCAATGTGTTAGATGTCGTTTGAAGAGAACGCAGTTGGATAGACCTATTTTTACAGCCTACCTTTAAGGAGAGGGATGATTTTCAGACGGAGACATATAGGTGATCAATATTTATTTCTAGGCTGTGTAGTAAACTATAGCCTAAATGTAGGAAGTACATTTCCTTAGAGAGAGAAGTGCCCCGTTCTCCTCCTCCCCATGACCAGCCTATAACCTCCTCTAACTGACACCACACACATCTGCTCTCACCGGTGAGACACTGAACAGCCTATAACCTCCTCTAACTGACACCACACACATCTGCTCTCACCGGTGAGACACTGAACAGGAAGCAGATCAGGTGGGTTGTCATCGTAAATAACAAGTTGTTCTTAACCGACTTGCCGAGTTAAATAAAAGGTTCAATAAAAACAGAATGATGACAGCAACACGTTCTGCCTAGTTCTGTAGGATACGGCCTAGTTCTGTAGGATACGGCCTAGTTCTGTAGGATACGGCCTAGTTCTGTAGGATACGGCCTAGTTCGGTAGGATACGGCCTAGTTCGGTAGGATACGGCCTAGTTCTGTAGGATACGGCCTAGTTCTGTAGGATACGGCCTGTAGGATACGGCCTAGTTCTGTAGGATACGGCCTAGTTCGGTAGGATACGGCCTAGTTCGGTAGGATACGGCCTAGTTCGGTAGGATACGGCCTAGTTCGGTAGGATACGGCCTAGTTCGGTAGGATACGGCCTAGTTCTGTAGGACACGGCCCAGTTCTGTAGGACACGGCCCAGTTCTGTAGGACACGGCCCAGTTCTGTAGGACACGGCCCAGTTCTGTAGGACACGGCCTAGTTCTGTAGGACACGGCCTAGTTCTGTAGGATACAGTCTAGTTCTGTAGGATACAGTCTAGTTCTGTAGGATACAGTCTAGTTCTGTAGGACACAGCCTAGTTCTGTAGGATACAGTCTAGTTCTGTAGGATACAGTCTAGTTCTGTAGGACACAGCCTAGTTCTGTAGGATACAGCCTAGTTCCGTAGGATACAGCCTAGTTCTGAGTAGTTCTGTAGGATACAGTCTAGGTCTGAGTAGTTCTGTAGGATACAGCCTAGTTCTGTAGGATACAGCCTAGTTCCGTAGGATACAGCCTAGTTCTGAGTAGTTCCGTAGGATACAGCCTAGTTCTGTAGGATACAGTCTAGTTCTGTAGGATACAGTCTAGTTCTGTAGGATACAGTCTAGTTCTGTAGGATACAGCCTAGTTCTGTAGGATACAGCCTAGTTCTGTAGGATACAGCCTAGTTCTGTAGGATATAGTGTAGTTCTGTTGGATACAGTCTAGGTCTGAGTAGTTCTGTAGGATACAGTCTAGGTCTGAGTAGTTCTGTAGGATACAGCCTAGTTCGGTAGGATACAGCCTAGTTCTGTAGGATACAGCCTAGTTCTGTAGGATACAGCCTAGTTCTGTAGGATACAGCCTAGTTCTGAGTAGTTCTGTAGGATACAGCCTAGTTCTGTAGGATACAGCCTAGTTCTGAGTAGTTCTGTAGGATACGGCCTAGCTTTTAGGAGGACGATTTGCAGGCAGAGACAAATAAAATGGGTCATCAGTACTTATTGGAAATACGAAGGAACAACACTCGCTCACCATGGTAACCTAACCTATAGTCACCATGGTAACCTAACCTATAGTCACCATGGTAACCTAACATCGGTTGAGCGCCCACACCGGCCCAACTTGGAGAGGACAGGTACGGGCCCAACTAGGAGAGGACAGGTACGGGCCCAACTAGGAGAGGACAGGTACGGGCCCAACTAGGAGGACAGGCCCAACTAGGAGAGGACAGGTACGGGCCCCTGTACCTGTCCTCTCCATCTCCATGTCCCTTCCTCTGACCTGGACCACTCCCCCAGGGTTTACACCAATCATCATCCATTTCCTTCCTCTTACCTGGACCACTCCCCCAGGGTTTACACCAATCATCATGCAGATCCCTCTGAAGGCGGAGTCTTTCTCCTCGTTGTCACGGATGTTCCGTAGGGACGTACACCTGTCACACACACACACACCACCGCGTCACCAGGCAATCTAAACATGTTGATAATGATCAGCGAGGTGAAGGACTAGATGTGTCATCAGATGTGTGACAGACTCACCACGGTCTGATGAACTGCTGGAGCATCGGAGCCACCTCCTGAGGACACACGTAGCCCAGCCGACCAATCGTAATGGCTGGAAGAAGATGGGAGGAGCCTCACTCATGTGTACAACACACCCAACTAAAAATCAAGAGCTGGTTTGACGTCGCTGATGTTCGTATCATAAATAACGGCTCATTATTATTTGGAGATGAGTCAGTCAGTCACAGTTTACCCAAAATGCATCGGCTGCAATGTCAAACAAACCCAATGACTGTGTGTATTCAGCATCTGTGTGTGTGTTCAGCATCTGTGTGTCTGTTGTTCAGCATCTGTGTGTGTTGTTCAGCATCTGTGTGTGTGTTCAGCATCTGTGTGTCTGTGTGTGTTGTTCAGCATCTGTGTGTGTGTTCAGCATCTGTGTGTCTGTGTGTGTTGTTCAGCATCTGTGTGTGTGTTCAGCATCTGTGTGTCTGTGTGTGTGTTCAGCATCTGTGTGTGTGTTCAGCATCTGTGTGTCTGTGTGTGTTGTTCAGCATCTGTGTGTCTGTGTGTGTTGTTCAGCATCTGTGTGTCTGTGTGTTGTTCAGCATCTGTGTGTCTGTGTGTTGTTCAGCATCTGTGTGTCTGTGTGTGTGTTCAGCATCTGTGTGTCTGTGTGTGTTGTTCAGCATCTGTGTGTGTGTTCAGCATCTGTGTGTCTGTGTGTGTGTTCAGCATCTGTGTGTCTGTGTGTGTTGTTCAGCATCTGTGTGTCTGTGTGTGTTGTTCAGCATCTGTGTGTCTGTGTGTGTTGTTCAGCATCTGTGTGTCTGTGTGTGTTGTTCAGCATCTGTGTGTCTGTGTGTGTTGTTCAGCATCTGTGTGTCTGTGTGTGTTGTTCAGCATCTGTGTGTCTGTGTGTGTTGTTCAGCATCTGTGTGTCTGTGTGTGTGTTCAGCATCTGTGTGTCTGTGTGTGTGTTCAGCATCTGTGTGTACCAGTGTTCTCCAGCAAGGTCTTGGGTGTGTTGGGTCTGTTGATGATCTCTACCAGCTGGTTCAGAACCAGAGACACATAGGGCTGCATCTCTACACCTACAGACAGATGGGAGACAGGAACGGAGACGGAGACAGAGACAGAGACAGAGACGGAGACGGAGACGGAGACGGAGACAGAGAGACAGAGACAGAGAGACAGAGACGGAGACAGAGACAGAGACAGAGACGGAGACAGAGACGGAGACAGATGGAGACAGAGACGGAGACGGAGACAGAGACGGAGACAGAGACGGAGACAGAGACGGAGACAGATGGAGACAGAGACGGAGACGGAGACAGAGACGGAGACAGAGACGGAGACAGAGACGGAGACAGAGATGGAGACAGAGATGGAGACAGAGATGGAGACAGAGATGGAGACAGAGATGGAGACAGAGATGGAGACAGGGAAAGAATCAAAGCAGAGAAATATATCATTAAGATAACTCATGCTAGCAGCATCGAAACTGACAATTGCTTTGTTAGTTAAAGAACAAAATTTTTAAAAAAACATGATCATCTCTCACATGTACATATTATCTCCGTGCACAAACCTACATGCAGAAAGACTCACCCATCTGCATGCAGATCTCTCCAATGGCCCAGGTAGCATTGTTACACACAGAGATGAACTCTGGGTTCAGGTTGGTCCCTAGAATAGGCATGAACTCAGCTGGACACACACACACACACACACACACAGAAAGTCAAGGGGAAGAGAAAGGGAGGACGATAGATAAAATAAGGAGTATGATAGACTGGTAGTTACACAGTTAGTAGGAAAAGAAGAGAGAGATGAAGAGAGAGATCGTATAGGTCGTTACCGATGCAGGGTTTGACGTGAGGGAAGCAGGCCTTGGTCAGATCCCCCAGCAGAGCGAAGGAGCTCTGTCTCACCTCTGGCATGGTGTCCTGGAGATATAGAATGTGTGTGTTAACTACATTGTCTCTCTCATTCATACAAAATTGTTATATACAATCAAATAGAGCCAGGGTCTGTTACCACACACACACACGGACCAGTGGATCCCAAACCTCAGTGAAGATCAGGAGTTCTACCAGTCAGATTATTGAATTATTCTAAACAGGACTTAAACATAAGCCTCCGCAACATGAACCAATTAAACCAGCTCTGTAGTAATGAGGGTTGTACAGTAGACTACAGGCCCAGTACATTCTCACTGCTTACTGGCTGTGGTCGAGTCACCCTGCTGTTCTACTCAGACCTATACTTTCAGAACTATATGATCCTCTGGTAATAAACATCAGTTATATATCTTGAGGCCCAGCTGAGTGACATTAAACTGACATGATGTGTTCTTTATTCTACTGGACTGACTGGCCTGCATCTGGTCACTGACCATCCCTCAGCCTGACTGTCCCTCAGCCTGACTGTCCTTCCCTCAGCCTGACTGTCCTTCCCTCAGCCTGACTGTCCTTCCCTCAGCCTGACTGTCCTTCCCTCAGCCTGACTGTCCCTCAGCCTGACTGTCCCTCAGCCTGCCCCCTCCCTCAGCCTGACTGTCCCTCAGCCTGCCCCCTCCACTAAGACTGACTGTCCCTCAGCCTGCCCCCTCCACTAAGACTGACCGTCCCTCAGCCTGACTGTCCCTCAGCCTGACTGTCCCTCAGCCTGCCCCCTCCCTCAGCCTGACTGTCCCTCAGCCTGACTGTCCCTCAGCCTGCCCCCTCCCTCAGCCTGACTGTCCCTCAGCCTGCCCCTCCACTAAGACTGACTGTCCCTCAGCCTGCCCCCTCCACTAAGACTGACCGTCCCTCAGCCTGACTGTCCCTCAGCCTGCCCCCTCCACTAAGACTGACCGTCCCTCAGCCTGCCCCCTCCACTAAGACTGACCGTCCCTCAGCCTGACTGTCCCTCAGCCTGCCCCCTCCACTAAGACTGACCGTCCCTCAGCCTGACTGTCCCTCAGCCTGCCCCCTCCACTAAGACTGACCATCCCTCAGCCTGCCCCCTCCCTCAGCCTGCCCCCTCCACTAAGACTGACTGTCCTCAGCCTGCCCCCTCCCTCAGCCTGACCGTCCCTCAGCCTGCCCCCTCCACTAAGACTGACCATACCTCAGCCTGCCCCTCCACTAAGACTGACCGTCCCTCAGCCTGACTGTCCCTCAGCCTGCCCCCTCCACTAAGACTGACCGTCCCTCAGCCTGCCCCCTCCACTAAGACTGACTGACCCTCAGCCTGCCCCCTCCCTCAGCCTGCCCCTCCACTAAGACTGACCGTCCCTCAGCCTGCCCCCTCCACTAAGACTGACCGTCCCTCAGCCTGCCCCCTCCACTAAGACTGACCGTCCCTCAGCCTGCCCCCTCCACTAAGACTGACCGTCCCTCAGCCTGCCCCTCCACTAAGACTGACCGTCCCTCAGCCTGCCCCCTCTACTAAGACTGACCGTCCCTCAGCCTGCCCCCTCCACTAAGACTGCCCGTCCCTCAGCCTGCCCCCTCCACTAAGACTGCCCCCTCCCTCAGCCTGCCCCCTCCACTAAGACTGACCGTCCCTCAGCCTGCCCCCTCCACTAAGACTGACCGTCCCTCAGCCTGCCCCCTCCACTAAGACTGACCGTCCCTCAGCCTGCCCCCTCCACTAAGACTGACCGTCCCTCAGCCTGCCCCCTCCACTAAGACTGACTGTCCCTCAGCCTGCCCCCTCCACTAAGACTGACCGTCCCTCAGCTTGCCCCCTCCACTAAGACTGGCCGTCCCTCAGCCTGCCCCCTCCACTAAGACTAACCGTCCCTCAGCCTGCCCCCTCCACTAAGACTGACCGTCCCTCAGCCTGCCCCCTCCCTCAGCCTGCCCCCTCCACTAAGACTGACCGATCCCTCAGCCTGCCCCCCTCCCTCAGCCTGCCCCCTCCACTAAGACTGACAAAAAAGGGACACCGTCTTCTAGCTGATGGAGAAACTCGAGTCACATTGCATTATTTCTGACACGCGCACAAATTCATGTTACTCCTATGAGACATGGTGATCTGATCAATCCGGTTGGCCAGCGGTAGGCTATAGGTGCACTTGATTTGCTCTTCGGGCACGCTGAGAAGGCAGAGTTTGTGCCTTCAGACACATGAAATGGTTCAAAATGGGAACCCTTGGCCTCCCCGGTGCGCAGGGCAGCTGAAACAAGTGCACCTCCTATCAACAGCGTGAAACAGAATAAAAGTAGGAATAAAAGGCTTCATCTTTTAGTTTTTATAGAAATATTTAGAGATGGACTAGGAATGCCTTGGAGATTGTCTCGGTCAGTGGTCACCAAACGGTCATTCACACATATGTAGAGTTAACACTGAAACCCACCCCCACACACACACACACACTCCGTACCTGCATGCACTGAAACAGTAGTGTCATGATGTTGCTCCGGGACACCAGCTGATCAACGTGGCCCCCCAGGCCCTCAGCCAGACCACTGAGGAGGTCCAGGGCCACGATCATAAAGTCCTTATCAGGGGCTTCGTACTGGTCCGGCTGTTGGCTGTACATCTGGGGGGAGAGAGAGAGTTAAGGGGAGGAGAGGGGGAGAGGAGAGAGAGAGTTAAGGGGGAGGAGAGGGGGAGAGGAGAGAGAGAGTTAAGGGTGGAGGAGAGGGGGAGAGAGAGAGAGAGAGTTAAGGGTTTGGAGGAGAGGGGAGAGAGAGAGAGAGTTAAGGGGGAGGAGAGGGGGAGAGAGAGAGAGTTAAGGGGGAGGAGAGGGGGGGAGAGAGAGAGTTAAGATCAAAAACCACTGAATCTTTAAATCACTGATAACTGTGTGTCTTTGACGCTATAGATAAAGGTATGTGGACACCCCTCCACATGAGTGGATCTGGACATTTCAGCCACACTGACAGGCCTTACTGAAGAGCTCAGAGACTTTCAAAATGGCGCCATCATAGGATGCCGCATAGTGATAACTGTAAAGTTTGGTGGAGGAAGAATAAAGGTCTGGTGCTGTTTTTAATGGATCGGGCCCCTTAGTTCCAGTGAAGGGAAATCTTAACTCTACAGCATACAATGACATTCTAGACGATTCTGTGCTTCTAATTATGTGACAACACGTTTGGCGAAGGCCCTTTCCTGTTTCAGTATGACAATGTCTCCGTGCACAAAGCGAGGTCCATACAGAAATGGTTTGTCAAGATCAGAGTAGAAGACCTTGACTGGCCTGCACAGAGCCCTGACCTCAACCCCATCGAACACCTTTAGGATGAATTGGAACGCCGACTTCAAACCAGGCCTAATCGCCCAACATCAGTATCCGACCTCACTAATGCTCTCTTGGCTGCAAGTCCCTGCAGCAATGTTCCAACATCTAGTGGAAAGCCTTCCCAGAAGAGTGGAGGCTGTTATAGCAGCAATGTTCCAACATCTAGTGGAAAGCCTTCCCAGAAGAGTGGAGGCTGTTATAGCAGCAATGTTCCAACATCTAGTGGAAAGCCTTCCCAGAAGAGTGGAGGCTGTTATAGCAGCAATGTTCCAACATCTAGTGGAAAGCCTTCCCAGAAGAGTGGAGGCTGTTATAGCAGCAATGTTCCAACATCTAGTGGAAAGCCTTCCCAGAAGAGTGGAGGCTGTTATAGCAGCAATGTTCCAACATCTAGTGGAAAGCCTTCCCAGAAGAGTGGAGGCTGTTATAGCAGTAATGTTCCAACATCTAGTGGAAAGCCTTCCCAGAAGAGTGGAGGCTGTTATAGCAGTAATGTTCCAACATCTAGTGGAAAGCCTTCCCAGAAGAGTGGAGGTTGTTATAGCAGCAAAGAGGGGGGGGGGGCAACTCCATATTAATGACCATGATTTTGAAATGAGATGTACGACGAGCAGGTGTCCACATACTTTTGGTCGTGTGTGTGTGTGTGTGTGTCTCACCATAGCCTGAGCCAGTGTTTTCTGCACCAGTGTAACACAGCGCTGGTAGACTGGTTCACAGTAGGGCAGGAAGCCACTCTGGAGGGCTGTAGCTACAGAGGACAGACACTCTAACAGAGGAAACAGGTCCTTATCTTCATCCTTCAGCTCATTCCACTTGGCGATGAGAGGAGGCATCAGCTTCTCTATGTACTCCTAGAGGAGAGAGACGAGGGGTGGGGGGAGGAGAGAGAGACGGGGGGAGAGAGAGACAGAAAGAGACGGGGGGAGAGAGAGAAAGACGAGGGGGAGAGAGACAGAAAGACGAGGGGGAGAGAGAGAGAAAGAGACGGGGGAGAGAGAGACAGAAAGACGAGGGGGGAGAGAGAGACAGAAAGACGAGGGGGGAGAGAGAGAGAAAGAGACGGGGGGAGAGAGAGAGAGAGAGACGGGGGGAGAGAGAGAGAAAGAGACGGGGGGAGAGAGAGAGAAAGAGACGGGGGGAGAGAGAGAGAAAGAGACGGGGGGAGAGAGAGAGAAAGAGACGGGGGGAGAGAGAGAGAAAGAGACGGGGGGAGAGAGAGAGAAAGAGAGACGGGGGGAGAGAGAGAGAAAGAGACGGGGGAGAGAGAGAGAAAGAGACGGGGGGAGAGAGAGAGAAAGAGACGGGGGGAGAGAGAGAGAAAGAGACGGGGGGAGAGAGAGAGAAAGAGACGGGGGGAGAGAGAGAAAAGACGGGGGGGGAGAGAGAGAAAAGACGGGGGGAGAGAGAGAGAAAGACGGGGGAGAGAGAGAAAGAAAGAGAGAGAAAGAGAGAAAGACGGGGAGAGAGAGAGAAAGACGAGGGGGAGAGAGAGAGAAAAGACGAGGGGGAGAGAGAGAGAAAAGACGAGGGGGAGAGAGAGAGAAAAGACGAGGGGGAGAGAGAGAGAGAAAGACGAGGGGGAGAGAGAGAGAGAAAGACGAGGGGGGAGAGAGAGAGAGAAAGACGAGGGGGAGAGAGAGAGAGAAAGACGAGGGGGAGAGAGAGAGAAAGACGAGGGGGAGAGAGAGAGAGAAAGACGAGGGGGAGAGAGAGAGAGAAAGACGAGGGGGAGAGAGAGAGAGAAAGACGAGGGGGAGAGAGAGAGAGAAAGACGAGGGGGAGAGAGAGAGAGAAAGACGAGGGGGAGAGAGAGAGAGAAAGACGAGGGGGAGAGAGAGAGAGAAAGACGAGGGGGAGAGAGAGAGAGAAAAGACGAGGGGGAGAGAGAGAGAGAAAGACGAGGGGGAGAGAGAGAGAGAGAAAGACGAGGGGGAGAGAGAGAGAAAAGACGAGGGGGAGAGAGAGAGAGAAAGACGTGGGGGGAGAGAGAGAGAAAGACGAGGGGGAGAGAGAGAGAGAAAGACGAGGGGGAGAGAGAGAGAGAAAGACGAGGGGGAGAGAGAGAGAGAAAAGACGAGGGGGAGAGAGAGAGAGAAAGGGGGAGAGAGAGAGGGGGGAGAGAGAGAAAGACGAGGGGGAGAGAGAGAGAAAGAGACGGGGGGAGAGAGAGAAAGAGATATGGTTAAAACTTGTAAAAAACAACAAATGAGCCGAAAACTAACTACCGCCCTCCCGAAAACTAACTACCGCCCTCCCGAAAACTAACTACCGCCCTCCGAATGGGAAACTGAGGGTATAACTAGCCTAACTACCTACTAACCGGTTGGTTGAGGTGGTGTCCTACGGAGTCGGCCAGTGTTCCTATAGCGTCGTACAGTATGAGCAGGTTCTTGTGTTGGTATTTTCCAAAGGCGAAGACCAGAGTATCCAGAATGAAGCTCAGATAGGGAACCAGCTCTGTACAGGCCTCCTCCTCTAGGGTAGCAAACGCACTGAGAGGAGGAGAGAGGAGGGAGGAGGAGAGAGGAGGGAGGGAGGGAGGGAGGGAGGAGGAGAGAGGAGGGAGGAGAGAAGGAGGAGAGAAAGGGGAGGGAGGAGGGAGGAGAGAAAGGGGAGGGAGGAGAGAGGAGAGAAAGGGGAGGGGGCAGAGGGCGAGCAGGAAACATTAATTCATTGCCGTATCTCATCACCTTGAATTCCAGTTCAACATCTTTATTCTCTCAAAAACCCACCTCTCCCCCCACCTCACACCCTCCCCACCAGCCACTCCCTCCCCACCAGCCACTCCCTCTCCACACCTGCAGGCGGCCTCCTGAACCCTCTTGTTCCCGTCCAGGATCCTCTTGAGGAGTTCAGTCATGAGGGGTTTGAGGTGGGAGTCGGGGGGCTGGCTGACCACCCAGTGGGCGTAGCGGGACAGGGTCCAGCAGGCGATGGAGCGCACCAGGGCCTTCTTATCACAGAGACACTGGATGAGGTGAGGCATCAACTCTGGTAGGTAGGGAACCATGCCCTGCATACAACCTGAGGAGAGAGGAGGGGGGTGTGACTCACATGCTTTTAGTTCCATTAAGAAAATAAAAAAGGATGGAGGTCAGGGGATGGAGGAGGTCGGGGGATGGAGGAGGTCGGGGGATGGAGGAGGTCGGGGGATGGAGGAGGTCGGGGATGGAGGAGGTCGGGGGATAGAGGAGGTCGGGGGATAGAGGAGGTCGGGGGATAGAGGAGGTCGGGGGATAGAGGAGGTCGGGGGATAGAGGAGGTCGGGGGATAGAGGAGGTCAGGGGTTACCCTCAGCGATAGCCCCCAGCACCAGTATTCCAGACTCCTTGACGACCCAGTCTGGGTGGAACAACAGGCCCTTCAGCAGGGGCAGCAGGTGGGGGAGGAGCTCATCACGAAACACGTTAGCCAACACGTCTAACGCTGCCGCTGAACACTTCCCTGTTAGAGAGACAGAGGTTACAACACTTCCCTGTTAGAGAGACAGAGGTTACAACACTTCCCTGTTAGAGAGAGACAGAGGTTACAACACTTCCCTGTTAGAGAGAGACAGAGGTTACAACACTTCCCTGTTAGAGAGAGAGACAGAGGTTACAACACTTCCCTGTTAGAGAGAGAGACAGAGGTTACAACACTTCCCTGTTAGAGAGAGAGACAGAGGTTACAACACTTCCCTGTTAGAGACAGAGGTTACAACACTTCCCTGTTAGAGAGACAGAGGTTACAACACTTCCCTGTTAGAGAGACAGAGGTTACAACACTTCCCTGTTAGAGAGAGAGACAGAGGTTACACCACTTCCCTGTTAGAGAGAGAGACAGAGGTTACAACACTTCCCTGTTAGAGAGAGAGACAGAGGTTACAACACTTCCCTGTTAGAGAGAGAAGCAGAGAGACAGAGAGAGAAACAGAGAGACAGAGGTTACAACACTTCCCTGTTAGAGAGAGAAGCAGAGAGACAGAGAGAGAAAGAGGTTACAACACTTCCTACACCACTAATCAAACAGTGACTGATTTAGACCAGGTGTGTGTGTGTGTATCTTCATGGGTAATCAGTAACAACTGAGAACTGGAAAAACTGGGCCTAAATCTTCTCTCTTGGCGGGACAAACACTAAAGACTGGCTCCCAATCCCAATTCCCCGGCTGATTGGTCAGCTGAGCTGTCACGCAATCCCTCAACCACTCACGCAGGTTCCAGTCGGAGAGCGTGTCATCGTCGTCATCGTCATCGTCGTGGTCCTCCCCCTCCTCCCCCTCTCCTCCCTCGTGTTGCAGGGTGACAGTGCGTGACTTGTGGAAGCGAGGCTTGATGTCCTGCTCACTGTCTGGTACGGTGTCGTCCTCCTCCTCTACATCTCCCTGGGGGGAGGGAGGGGGGAGGGAGGGAAAGGTTCTAGTCATGGTTCTCTCTAGTTGTGTATTAGGAGGGGGACATCCAGACTGACTCACACACAGACTGACTGACTGACTGTTAACTCACCTTTAGGAGGATGATGTCTATCTCAGAGTACTTCATCCCATTCACCAGGATAGGGATGAGTCTGGAGAGAGACAGGAGAGATGGTGATAACCACACTAGTCCTCTTTATCCAGCTACACCCCTACTAAAAACTCACCTAGCAATCACTTCATCTGTGTGTCTGATGTGTGTCCGTCCATGAGTGTGTGTGTGTGTGTGTGTATCTGAGTGTGTGTGTGTGTATCTGAGTGTGTGTGTGTGTATCTGAGTGTGTGTGTGTGTGTATCTGAGTGTGTGTGTGTGTGTATCTGAGTGTGTGTGTGTATCTGAGTGTGTGTGTATCTGAGTGTGGGCGTGTCACTGCCCCCGCGTGCGGGCGGGCGTGTACTTACTGGACCAGGTGCCCAGACAGGGCCTCCTTGCAGACGGGCTGCTCAGCCAGGGTGAGCCAGAACTCACAGGCCTCCAGACTGACATTCTCATCTGGGTCCTGGGTTCGCTGGAGCATGTACTGGGGAGGAGAGAGATCTCTTATAGAAACAGAAGGCAATATGGAAAAGAGGTATGGGGCCATAAGAATAGAGAGAGAGAAATAGCAGAACAGATTGAGTGTAGGACGTTTACAAAAACACAAGGAACATGAGTGATGAATGAGTATATGAGGAAGGTCAAAAGTGCACAGGGTTATGGGGTCAGAGTTCATAGGTGGTACCTGTATAATGCTGTGCATGTGTGGTATGAGGTCATAGGGTTAGAGGTCAGAGTTTGTAGGTGGTACCTGTACGATGCTGTGCATGTGTGGTATAAGGTCATAGGGTTAGAGATCAGAGTTTGTAGGTGGTACCTGCACGATGCTGTGCATGTGTGGTATGAGGTCATAGGGTTAGAGGTCAGAGTTCGTCGGTGGTACCTGTACGATGCTGTGCATGTGTGGTATGAGGTCATAGGGTTAGAGATCAGAGTTTGTAGGTGGTACCTGCACGATGCTGTGCATGTGTGGTATGAGGTCATAGGGTTAGAGGTCAGAGTTCGTCGGTGGTACCTGTACGATGCTGTGCATGTGTGGTATGAGGTCATAGGGTTAGAGGTCAGAGTTCGTCAGTGGTACCTGTACGATGCTGTACATGTGTGGTATGAGGTCATAGGGTTAGAGGTCAGAGTTTGTAGGTGGTACCTGTATGATGCTGTGCATGTGTGGTATGAGTCGGTCTATCCGGACCTCCAGCAGCATGACCAGAGCTCTACACACGTTCTTCCTCACCTCACAGTCCTCATCCCCCGCTAGAGCAAACAGACTCTGGGGAGAGGGGGGGGCCGATTAATTAGGGCCGATTTCAAGTTTTCATAACAATCATTAATCCGTATTTTTGGACACCGATTGTGGCCGATTTAAAAAAAAAATGTGCACCTTTATTTAACTAGGCAAGTCAGTTAAGAACACATTCTATTTTCAATGACGGCCTAGGAACAGTGGGTTAAGGGGCAGAACGACAGATTTGACCTTGTCAGCTCGTGGATTCGTTTTTACAACCTTCTGGTTACTAGTCCAACGCTCTAACCACCTGCCTTACATTGCACTCCACGGGGAGCCTGTGTGGCAGGTGACTACCTGGCTACAAGGAGCCACGGTAAGGTGGCTACAAGGAGCCAAGGTAAGGTGGCTTCAAGGAGCCAAGGTAAGGTGGCTTCAAGGAGCCAAGGTAAGGTGGCTTCAAGGAGCCAAGGTAAGGTGGCTTCAAGGAGCCAAGGTAAGGTGGCTTCAAGGAGCCAAGGTAAGGTGGCTTCAAGGAGCCAAGGTAAGGTGGCTACAAGGAGCCAAGGTAAGGTGGCTACAAGGAGCCATGGTAAGGTGGCTACAAGGAGCCAAGGTAAGGTGGCTACAAGGAGCCAAGGTAAGGTGGCTACAAGGAGCCAAGGTAAGGTGGCTTCAAGGAGCCAAGGTAAGGTGGCTTCAAGGAGCCAAGGTAAGGTGGCTACAAGGAGCCAAGGTAAGGTGGCTACAAGGAGCCAAGGTAAGGTGGCTACAAGGAGCCAAGGTAAGGTGACTACAAGGAGCCAAGGTAAGGTGACTACAAGGAGCCAAGGTAAGTTGCTAGCTAGCATTAAACTAGCTAGAAAAAACAACCAATCTTAACATAATCACTATTTAACTACACATGGTTGATGATATTACTAGTTTAACTAGCTTGTCCTGCGTTGCATATAATCAATGTGGTGCCTGATAATTTATCATCGAATCACAGCCTACTTCACCAAACGGGTGACGATTTAACAAGCGCATTCGCAAAAAAAAGCAGTCGTTGCACCAGTGAACCTAACCCTAAACACCAATGTGAACCTAACCCTAAACACCAATGTGAACCTAACCCTAAACACCAATGTGAACCTAACCCTAAACACCAATGTGAACCTAACCCTAAACACCAATGTGAACCTAACCCTAAACACCAATGTGAACCTAACCCTAAACACCAATGTACCTAACCCTAAACACCAATGTGAACCTAACCCTAACCCTAAACACCAATGTGAACCTAACCCTAACCCTAAACACCAATGTGAACCTAACCCTAAACACCAATGTGAACCTAACCCTAAACACCAATGTACCTAACCCTAAACACCAATGTGAACCTAACCCTAAACACCAATGTACCTAACCCTAAACACCAATGTACCTAACCCTAAACACCAATGTGAACCTAACCCTAAACACCAATGTGAACCTAACCCTAAACACCAATGTGAACCTAACCCTAAACACCAATGTGAACCTAACCCTAAACACCAATGTGAACCTAACCCTAAACACCAATGTGAACCTAACCCTAAACACCAATGTGAACCTAACCCTAAACACCAATGTGAACCTAACCCTAAACACCAATGTGAACCTAACCCTAAACACCAATGTGAACCTAACCCTAAACACCAATGTGAACCTAACCCTAAACACCAATGTAACCCAATAAACACCAATGAACCTAACCCTAAACACCAATGTGAACCTAACCCTAAACACCAATGTGTACCTAACCCTAAACACCAATGTGTACCTAACCCTAAACACCAATGTGTACCTAACCCTAACCCTAAACACCAATGTGAACCTAACCCTAAACACCAATGTGAACCTAACCCTAAACACCAATGTGAACCTAACCCTAAACACCAATGTGAACCTAACCCTAAACACCAATGTGAACCTAACAATAAACACCAATGTGTACCTAACCCTAAACACCAATGTGTACCTAACCCTAAACACCAATGTGTACCTAACAATAAACACCAATGTGTACCTAACAATAAACACCAATGTGTACCTAACAATAAACACCAATGTGTACCTAACAATAAACACCAATGTGTACCTAACAATAAACACCAATGTGAACCTAACCCTAAACACCAATGCCTTTCTTTAAAATCAATACACAAGTATATATTTTTAAACCTGCATATTTAGTTAATATTGCCTGCTAACATGAATTTCATTTAACTTGGGAAATTGTGTCACTTCTCTTGCGTTCTGTACAAGCAGAGTCAGGGTATATGCAGCAGTTTGGGCTGCCTGGCTCGTTGCGAACTGTGTGAAGACCATTTATTCCTAACAAAGACCGTAATGAATTTGCCAGAATTGTACATAATTATGGCATTTACATTGAAGGTTGTACAATGTAAAAGGAATATTTAGACTTAGGGATGCCACCCGTTAGATAAAATACAGAACGGTTCCATATTTCACTGAAAGAATAAACATTTTGTTTTCAAAATTATAGTTTCTGGATTTGACCATATTAATGACCTAAGGCTCATATTTCTGTGTGTTATTATGTTATAATAAAAAATCTATGATTTGATATTTGATAGAGCAGTCTGACTGAGCGCTGGTAGGCAGCAGCAGGCTCATAAGCACTTATTCAAACAGCACTTTCGTGCGTTTTGCCAGCAGCTCTTCGCTGCGCTTCAAGCATTGAGCTGTTTATGACTTCAAGCCTATCAACTCCCGAGATTAGGCTGGTGTAATCGATGTGATGTGAAATGGCTAGCTAGTTAGCGGGGTGCGCGCTAATAGCGTTTGAAACGTCACACGCTCTAAGACTTGGAGTAGTTGTTCCCCTTGCTCTGCAAGGGCCGCGGCTTTTGTGGAGTGATGGGTAACGCTGTTTCGAGGATGGCTGTTGTCGATGTGTTCCTGGTTCGAGCCCAGGTAGGGGCGAGGAGAAGGACAGAAGCTATACTGTTACACTGGTAATACTAAAGTGCCTGTAAGAACATCCAATAGTCAAAGGTATATGAAATACAAATGGTATAGAGAGAAATAGTCCTATAATTCCTACAACCTAAAACTTCTTAACTGGGAATATTGAAGACTCATGTTAAAAGGAACCAGCAGCTTTCATATGTTCTCATGTTCTGAGCAAGGAACTTAAACGTTAGCTTTCTTACATGACACATATTGCACTTTTACTTTCTTCTCCAGTTTGTTTTTGCATTATTTAAACCAAATGTAACAGGTTTCGTTATTTATTTGAGGCTAAATTGATTTTATTTATGTTTTATATTAAGTTAAAATAAGTGTTAATTCAGTATTGTTGTAATTGTTATTATTACAAATAAAATAACAATTATTTTTATTTTTGTAAATAATTTGGTCGAATGTGGTGCACTATATAGGGACTAGGGTGCCATTTTAGTCACAACCCCTGTCTCACCTCGATGAAGGTGTCGATGTGATCCATCAGAGCCTGGGCTCTACTGCTGATGAACTGATTCACACATGCTATGGCATGAGACCTGGAGGAGGGAGCGAGAGAGAGAGCAGAAACAAAGTTGGTTGCATTCAATAGCTGCCTTAAGAAGAAATCAACTATTTGTCAGGGAGGGAGCATGGAGCGAGGACGGACGGACGGACCGACAGACCTGATCTGGGTGACAGAGACAGACAGAGAGACAGACAGACAGACCTGATCTGGGTAACAGAGACAGACAGAGAGACAGACCTGATCTGGGTAACAGAGACAGACAGACAGACCTGATCTTTGGGCTGCAGTGTTTAAAGAACTGTAGGAACTTGGGGATCATGATGTTCAGGGGTCTGTTGAGAGCATCACTGTCCAACAGCTCTGAAGAATCCTCACAGATCTTCTGCAGTGCTCCGAAAGAACCCTGCAAGCAAACGCACAGAGAGAGAGTTAAACATAGGCCCTACATAAACAATCAAAAGATTAGATGGGAGCGTGTGTGTGACCTCGCAGGTATTGTAGTCTTCAGAGTTGAGCAGGTTACAGAGTTGAGGGAGGAGTTCAGGCCAAGTCTGCAGCTCTCCTTTAGATGCTATGGTTGTTATCAGGATGCCTGAGAGACAGGAGGCACAGGGTCACACACACTAACTAATAGACACACACACTAACTAATAGGCACACACACTAACTAATAGGCACACACACTAACTAATAGGCACACACACTAACTAATAGGCACACACACACACACTAACTAATAGGCACACACACTAACTAATAATAATAGGCACACACACACTAACTAACTAATAGACACACACACACACACTAACTAATAGGCACACACACTAACTAATAGGCACACACACTAACTAATAGACACACACACTAACTAATAGGCACACACACTAACTAATAGGCACACACACACACACAACTAAATAGAACACACACACACTAACTAATAGGCACACACACTAACTAATAGACACACACACTAACTAATAGGCACACACACACACTAACTAATAGGCACACACACACTAACTAATAGGCACACACACTAACTAACACTAACTAATAGGCACACACACTAACTAATAGGCACAATACACAACACACACACACACACTAACTAATAGGCACACACACACACTAACTAATAGACACACACACACTAACTAATAGACACACACACACACTAACTAATAGACACACACACACTAACTAATAGACACACACACAACTAATAGGCACACACACACACACTAACTAATAGGCACACACACTAACTAATAGACACACACTAACTAATAGGCACACACACTAACTAATAGACACACACACTAACTAATAGACACACACACACTAACTAATAGGCACACACACACACTAACTAATAGGCACACACACACACTAACTAATAGGCACACACACTAACTAATAGACACACACACTAACTAATAGACACACACTAACTAATAGACACACACACAACTAATAGACACACACACTAACTAATAGACACACACACTAACTAATAGACACACACACTGACACACTAACTAATAGACACACACACACTACTAACTAATAATAGACACACACACAACTAATAGACTAATAGACACACACACACACACACTAACTAATAGACACACACACACTAACTAATAGGCACACACACTAACTAATAGACACAACTAATAGACACACACACACACACACACTAACTAATAGACACACACACACACTAACTAATAGACACACACACACTAACTAATAGACACACACTAACTAATAGACACACACACACACACTAACTAATAGACACACACACACACACACTAACTAATAGACACACACACACACACTAACTAATAGACACACACACACACACTAACTAATAGACACACACACACACAACTAATAGACACACACACACACACTAACTAATAGGCACACACACTAACTAATAGGCACACACACTAACTAATAGGCACACACACTAACTAATAGGCACACACACTAACTAATAGGCACACACACACTAATAGGCACACACACTAACTAATAGGCACACACACAACTAATAGGCAACTAATAGGCACACACACTAACTAATAGGCACACACACAATAGGCACACACACTAACTAATAGGCACACACACTAACTAATAGGCACACACACTAACTAATAGGCACACACACACTAATAGGCACACACTAACTAACTAATAGACACACACAACTAACTAATAGACACACACACACTAACTAATAGACACACACACTAACTAATAGGCACACACACACACTAACTAATAGACACACACACTAACTAATAGGCACACACACACACACTAATAATAGGCACACACACACACTAACTAATAGGCACAGACAACTAATAATAGGCAGACACACACACACACTAACTAATAGACACACACACTAACACACACAACTAATAGACACACACTAACTAACACACACACTAACTAATAGGCACACACACAACTAACTAATAGACACACACAACTAACTAACTAATAGGCACACACACTAACTAATAGACACACACACTAACTAATAGACACACACACTAACTAATAGGCTAACTAATAGGCACACACACAACTAATAGGCTAACTAACTAATAGACACACACACTAACTAACTAATAGACACACACACTAACTAATAGACACACACACTAACTAATAGACACACACACACACTAACTAAACTAATAGGCACACACACAACTAATAGGCACTAACTAATAGGCACACACACACACACACTAACTAATAGACACACACACTAACTAATAGGCACACACACACACACAACTAACTAATAGGCACACACACACTAACTAATAGGCACACACACAACTAATAGGCTAATAGGCACACACAACTAATAGGCACACACACTAACTAATAGGCACACACACACACTAACTAATAGGCACACACACTAACTAATAGGCACACACACTAACTAATAGGCACACACACTAACTAATAGGCACACACACACACTAACTAATAGACACACACACTAACTAATAGGCACACACACACACACACTAACTAATAGGCACACACACACTAACTAATAGGCACACACACACTAACTAATAGGCACACACACTAACTAATAGAGCACACACACTAACTAATAGACACACACACTAACTAATAGGCACACACACACACTAACTAATAGACACACAGGCACACACACACACTAACTAATAGGCACACACACACTAACTAATAGGCACACACACACTAACTAATAGGCACACACACTAATAGACACACACACTAACTAATAGGCACACACACTAACTAATAGGCACACACACTAACTAATAGGCACAACTAATAGGCACACACACACACTAACTAATAGGCACACACACACTAACTAATAGGCACACACACACTAACTAATAGGCACACACACACACTAACTAATAGGCACACACACACACTAACTAATAGGCACACACACTAACTAATAGACACACACACTACTAACTAATAGGCACACACACAACTAACTAGGCACAACTAATAGGCACACACACTAACTAATAGACACACACACACTAACTAATAGACACACACACACACTAACTAATAGGCACACACACACACTAACTAATAGACACACACACACTAACTAATAGACACACACACACACTAACTAATAGACACACACACACAACTAACTAACTAATAGGCACACACACACACTAACTAATAGGCACACACACACACTAACTAATAGGCACACACACACACTAACTAATAGGCACACACACACAACAATAGGCTAACTAATAGGCACACACACACACACTAACTAATAGGCACACACACTAACTAATAGACACACACACTAACTAATAGACACACACACTAACTAATAGACACACACACACACTAACTAATAGACACACACACACACTAACTAAGACTAACTAACTAATAGACACACACACACTAACTAATAGGCACACACACTAACTAATAGGCACACACACTAACTAATAGGCACACACACTAACTAATAGGCACACACACTAACTAATAGGCACACACACTAACTAATAGACACACACACTAACTAATAGGCACACACACTAACTAATAGGCACACACAACAATAGGCACACACACTACTAATAGGCACACACACAACTAATAGACACACACACTAACTAATAGGCACACACACTAACTAATAGACACACACACACACTAACTAATAGACACACACACACACTAACTAATAGGCACACACACTAATAGACACACACACTAACTAATAGGCACACACACACACTAATAGACACACTACTAACTAACTAATAGGCACACACACACACTAATAATAGGCACACACACACACTAATAGGCTAACTAATAGGCACACACAGAAACACACACACTAACTAATAGGCACAACACTAACTAATAGGCACACACACTAACTAATAGCACACACACTAACTAACTAATAGGCACACACACAACTAATAGGCACACACACACTAACTAATAGGCACACACACACTAACTAATAGGCACACACACACACTAACTAATAGGCACACACACTAACTAATAGACACACACACTAACTAATAGGCACACACACACACACACACACTAACTAATAGACACACACACACACACTACACTAGACACTAATAGACACACACACAACAATAGACACACACACACTAACTAATAGACACACACACAACACACACACAACTAATAGACACACACACTAACTAATAGGCACACACACTAACTAATAGGCACACACACACACTAACTAATAGGCACACACACACTAACTAATAGGCACACACACTAACTAATAGGCACACACACACTAATAGACACACACTAACTAATAGGCACACACACTAACTAATAGGCACACACACACTAACTAATAGGCACACACTAATAGACACACTAACTAATAGACTAATAGGCACACACACACACTAACTAATAGGCACACACACACAACAATAGACACACACTAACAATAACTAATAGACACACACAACTAATAGACACACACACACACTAACTAATAGACACACACACAACTACACACACACACACACTAACTAATAGACACACACACACACACTAACTAATAGACACACACACTAACTAATAGGCACACACACACTAACTAATAGGCACACACACACACTAACTAATAGGCACACACACTAACTAATAGGCACACACACTAACTAATAGGCACACACACTAACTAATAGACACACACACACTAACTAATAGACACACACACACACTAACTAATAGACACACACACACTAACTAATAGGCACACACACTAACTACACACACACTAACTAATAGGCACACACACACTAACTAATAGGCACACACACACACACTAACTAATAGGCACACACACACTAACTAATAGGCACACACACTAACTAATAGGCACACACACTAACTAATAGGCACACACACTAACTAATAGGCACACACACTAACTAACACACAATAATAGCACACACACTAACTAATAACTAATAGGCACACACACTAACTAATAGGCACACACACTAACTAATAGGCACACACACTAACTAATAGGCACACACACACTAACTAATAGGCACACACACACTAACTAATAGGCACACACACAACTAATAGGCACACTAACTAATAGGCACACACACTAACTAATAGACACACACACACTAACTAATAGACACACACACACACTAACTAATAGACACACACACAACTAATAGGCACACACACTAACTAATAGACACACACACACAACTAATAGGCACACAACTAATAGACACACACACTAACTAATAGACACACACACTAACTAATAGACACACACACTAACTAATAGACACACACACACTAACTAATAGGCACACACACACACTAACTAATAGGCACACACACACACTAACTAATAGGCACACACACACTAACTAATAGGCACACACACACACTAACTAATAGGCACACACACACACAACTAATAGGCACTAACTAATAGGCACACACACAACTAACTAATAGACACACACACTAACTAATAGGCACTAATAGACACACACTAACTAATAGGCACACACACACACACTAACTAATAGACACACACACACTAACTAATAGACACACACACAACTAATAGGCACACACACACACTAACTAATAACTAATAGACACACACACACACTAACTAATAGACACACACACACACTAACTAATAGACACACACACAACTAATAGACACACACACACACTAATAGGCACACACACACACACTAAACTAATAGACACACACACACACTAACTAATAGACACACACACAACTAATAGACACACACTAACTAATAGGCACAATAACTAATAGACACACACACACTAACTAATAGACACACACTAACTAATAGGCACACACACAACTAATAGGCACACACAACTAATAGACACACACTAACTAATAGGCACACACACTAACTAATAGACACACACGCACACACACACACTACTAACACACACACTAACTAATAGACACACACACACACTAACTAATAGACACACACAACACACACACACACACTAACTAATAGACACACACACACACTAACTAATAGACACACACACACACTAACTAACTAATAGACACACACTACTACTAACTAGACACACACACACAACTACTAACTAATAGACACACACACACACTAACTAATAGGCACACACACACAATAGGCACACAACTAATAGACACACACACAACTAATAGACACACACTAACTAACTAATAGACACACACACTAACTAATAGACACACACACACACTAACTAATAGACACACACTAACTAATAGGCACACACACACACTAACTAATAGACACACACTAACTAATAGACACTAACTAATAGACACACACACAACTACACTAACTAATAGACACACACACACACTAACTAATAGACACACACACACTAACTAATAGAGACACACACACACTAACTAATAGACACACACACAACTAATAGACACACACACTAACTAATAGGCACACACACTAACTAATAGACACACACACAACTAATAGGCACACACACACTAACTAATAGACACACACACACACTAACTAATAGACACACACACAACTAATAACAGACACACACACACACTAACTAATAGGCACACACACACACTAACTAATAGGCACACACACTAACTAATAGGCACACACACACTAACTAATAACTAATAGGCACACACACACACTAACTAATAGGCACACACAACTAACACACACACACACTAACTAATAGACACACACACAACTAATAGACACACACTAACTAATAGACACACACACACACTAACTAACTAATAGACACACACAACACACACACACACACACTAACTAATAGACACACACACACTAACACACACATTTATACACAACATTATTTATTGTGTATTTCTGTTCTTCCTTGTTATTCTTAGTACTACTATTGATTACTGTATTGATGGTTTAGAGCTGCAAGAAGGAATTTCACTGTATGTGACATTAAAACTTGAAACTGAAAGTTGAATACACACACACACACACTTCAGCTTGCTGATTAACGCATACTCCCCCACAGACTGACACCAGTACCTGCGAAGGCTCAACCACCCACACATCCTGACTCACTTTGCAGCACACACACACACACTCTCTCTCTCTCTTACCGATGGTTGCTCTGATGAGGGGTGAGGGATCTCCGATGTTGTTGAGACATTCCCTCTTGATGAAGTCAGCGACCAGAGGAGGAAAGTTCTGGTAGTGGGCCTTCACATTGTTCTTCAATATGAGACCACTTAGAGAACGGGTCGGCTCATCTACAGAGAAGGGGGTGGTTTGAAAGGAAAGAGGGAATGATTAGTAACCACTGACTAATGCTCACAACCATTTTATATAGATCTTACACACACACACACTTACCCTCTGATTTGAGGCTTGTAAGGACGAAGATGAGATAGTTGTTGAAGTCTGGGAACTGGTTGAGCTGTTCCAGTTTCTACACACTGTTAAGGAACACCCCTTCACTGACAAAACAATCAACATGGCAAATCACCAACAATCCCGCACACATTCATGACTTATCTTTCACTCACACCCCGATGAGACACATTATGGAGTATGGAAAACAATCACACAGCCTCGCTCTCTCTCGTACGCAGACACACTGCTGTGTGTTTGAGAGGATACTTCCTGCACAGCTCTCTGTGTGGCTGTGTCTGGAGACTGGGAGTCCTTCAGCAGCTGAAGTACCTGCTGCAAACCCTGTTCATCCGGCTGCCACTCCATCCTACACACACACACACACACACACACACACACACACACACACACACACAGAGAGAGAGAGAGAAAGAGTGACTTGAATGTTTCTCTACATTTTCCTTACAGCCTCTGCCGGCTACATAGTTTTCTGTTGCTACCTAGTGTCACTGTCACAAGCAGAGTTGTCTCTCTAGCCCAACATCACATCAGAGGCAGAGTTCTCTCTAGCCCAACATCACATCAGAGGCAGAGTTGTCTCTCTAGCCCAACATCACATCAGAGTTGTCTCTCTAGCCCAACATCACATCAGAGGCAGAGTTGTCTCTCTAGCCCAACATCACATCAGAGGCAGAGTTGTCTCTCTAGCCCAACATCACATCAGAGGCAGAGTTGTCTCTCTAGCCCAACATCACAAGCAGAGTTGTCTCTCTAGCCCAACATCACAAGCAGAGTTGTCTCTCTAGCCCATCACAAGCAGAGTTGTCTCTCTAGCCCAACATCACAAGCAGAGTTGTCTCTCTAGCCCCACATCACAAGCAGAGTTGTCTCTCTAGCCCAACATCACAAGCAGAGTTGTCTCTCTAGCCCAACATCACAAGCAGAGTTGTCTCTCTAGCCCAACATCACAAGCAGAGTTGTCTCTCTAGCCCAACATCACAAGCAGAGTTGTCTCTCGCGCCCAACATCACAAGCAGAGTTGTCTCTCTAGCCCAACATCACAAGCAGAGTTGTCTCTCTAGCCCAACATCACAAGCAGAGTTGTCTCTCTAGCCCAACATCACAAGCAGAGTTGTCTCTCGCGCCCAACATCACAAGCAGAGTTGTCTCTCGCGCCCAACATCACAAGCAGAGTTGTCTCTCGCCCAACATCACAAGCAGAGTTGTCTCTCTAGCCCAACATCACAAGCAGAGTTGTCTCTCTAGCCCAACATCACAAGCAGAGTAAAGAATAGAACGCGTCAGTCAAGGGTCGGAATGTAAAGAACGCATTCTAATCACCAGCATCAGGACTACCTTCACAACCGACCTGGGACCAAAACAAAGAGCACATCAACGGATGTTGACAAAGTAATTTAGATACCTAGCTAACGTTAACTAGTTTGTTAGTAGTAATCAGTCCCCATTATAAACCCGATACGTAACTAGCCAACGTTACCTAATCTAGCTTTGCCTCCGCAAGCATTCCGCATTGCATGCTAGCTACGCTAGTTAGCAATTTTGCTAGCTAATAAAGTAGGGAGTCCCTGGCCGGCTTGGGCAAGTAGGCCGATACGGCCTCGCATTTCGCCGCAAGTGACATTAGTTCGTTAGCTAGCTAACTACATAAACATCTAACAAATGAACGATTGTAGACATTGTTAGCTAGCCAAGTGCAAACGATAAAGACAACACAATGACATATTATATGGCTAACGTTGGTTAATTGGCTAGTTAGTTGGGTATCTAGCTAGCTAATAGCTTCATGTTGAAAGTGCCGCCAAAGAAAGCCTTTACCTGGTCGCACCGATTTGTCAGATCCGTAATTGCTTTGTTAGCAGTAGCTACCGGTACCGTGGCAATGAGCATTTACAGAATGGCAGATGCAATCCAGATGTATTTAGTAGCAAAGGGTTTGGATCTCTCACTTTGTTTTTAGAGCAAAGAGATAATCCCGAACCCCCTTTCTGTTGCGATAAGTAGCTCTGGCTCTGTGTGAGAAATAGCTGTCATGTCAGATTCAAAAATCCACCAGCAGGTCCTTGTTCGGCTTCCGTACATGGCTCAACGTTCCATACGCTTGATTAGTTTTGCCCAATCGCCGATCTGTTCACACCACACGTGATTACACTGCAAAATCAATTAGGTCAATGTAATAGACAATCTTTCATCAAAGTCAAAGTTCTATTTACATTTACCAGTGAGTGAATAGACAGTGTAAAAGGCCATTTTATGGCATGGAATAAACGTCTACTTTTTAATGCCATGTGGGCCTAGCGGGATAGAATCCTCTGTTGGGGTCATCATATTTTAAACAGGTGTGCGTGACAGCCAGTCAAAGTCCACCACCAAAGACCGGGAGGTGGAAGTTATAACAGCAGGTGGATACAACAAAAACCGTCCTTTTTTTTAACCTAAGGACTACACGGCTGATTTAAATAACCAACTCATCATCAAGCTTTGGTTATTTGAATCGGCTGTGTACTGCTAGGGAAAAAAACTAAACTTGCACCCAGGACCGAGTTTGGGAAATCCTGATCTAGTCTAGTGTTGTTGAGAAATAAAGTCTTTGTGGTAAAATATTTTCAGATACTGTAATACATCAAGTAAGAGTCATTCAGAAATGTCAATGAAGAGTAACACATTACCACTTTCAAAACACAACTTTATTGGACTGTCATATCAGTAACTAAACACACAAAAACTGCTCATAATACTGACATAGGTTGGAGAATACATGCAGGGTCAAAGAATGTATTTTCTCATGTTGCCTTGTAACCTTTTCTTTTTACACCCTCACAGTCAGGAGACCCTAAATGATCAACACAATGATCCAGGAGAAGGAGAAGAAGCAGGAGGAATGGAAGGATAGAAAAGTGGAGGGATGGAAGGAAGGAGGGATGGGGGGATGGAGGGCTAGAGGCAAGGAGGGATGGAGGGAAGGAGGGCTAGAGGGATGGAGGGCTAGAGGGAAGGAGGGAGGGATGCTCAACAGAGGGATGAAAAGGAGAGGTGTTGGTAGTGCTCAACAGAGGGATGAAAAGGAGAGGTGTTGGTAGTGCTCAACAGAGGGATGAAAAGGAGAGGTGTTGGTAGTGCTCAACAGAGGGATGAAAAGGAGAGGTGTTGGTAGTGCTCAACAGAGGGATGAAAAGGAGAGTTGTTGGTAGTGCTCAACAGAGGGATGAAAAGGAGAGGTGTTGGTAGTGCTCAACAGAGGGATGAAAAGGAGAGGTGTTGGTAGTGCTCAACAGAGGGATGAAAAGGAGAGGTGTTGGTAGTGCTCAACAGAGGGATGAAAAGGAGAGGTGTTGGTAGTGCTCAACAGAGGGATGAAAAGGAGAGGTGTTGGTAGTGCTCAACAGAGGGATGAAAAGGAGAGGTGTTGGTAGTGCTCAACAGAGGGATGAAAAGGAGAGGTGTTGGTAGTGCTCAACAGAGGGATGAAAAGGAGAGGTGTTGGTAGTGCTCAACAGAGGGATGAAAAGGAGAGGTGTTGGTAGTGCTCAACAGAGGGATGAAAAGGAGAGGTGGATGAAAGAGGAGAGGTGTTGGTAGTGCTCAACAGAGGGATGAAAAGGAGAGGTGTTGGTAGTGCTCAACAGAGGGAGCTGATCTCGCTCTTGCTGCAGCCCCACTTGCAGCAGGCGTTGGAGAGGCCCACCACGACATCCCGCCCCTTCCTGTCCGCACTGTCTAGCACATCCTCTGAGATGGGCGCGGGCCAAACGACTGAACGCAGCAGCGGCAGAGCCCCCTCCTGACCTCGCCTGCCCAGCCCTGAGCCTCCAATCCTGGACGCTGCTTGCTGGCGAGGCCGGGGATGGCGTTGGAGCTCCATGGGCTGTAGGCCTCAGTCTCCTCGTCAATGGAGATGTCACCTGGAAGGACGAGGAAAATAAAATGATTTGAATGCTTAATAGAAAAGAAATGGCTACAGGAACAACTGGTTCTCTTGCAAGGATTGATATTAGATATTAGTCTATGGTGCTGAACGAGAGAAAACATCTCAGTATAGTTGACCCTACAGTAGCAGACAGATGAGTAGTCGGTCAGTCAAACAGACACGTAGGCAGACAGACATTTAGACATGCACAACAAGAGAGACTGACACACACACACAGGCACACACACACACAGGCACACAGGCACACACACACAGGGCACACAGACACGCACACACACACAGACACGACACGCACACACAGGCACACACACAGGCACACACACACAGGCACACACACACACACACACACAGGCACACACAGGCACAATCAATCAATCCCACATTCACAACCACAGCCACAGGTACACAGACACATCGTCTCTCACAGACACCCATCTCACCGCGTCGCCTCTCCTCTCCTCCAACGCGATCCTCCGCAGGTGAAGATGACGGCCCGTATAAACTCTCTCCCGCACAGCTTCACACCGTAGATAGAGTTAGCGTGGCCCTCTGCAGCCTGCACCATACCCACCAGCGCCACCAACAGGCCAAACGTCAACACCGCAGCCTTCCACATGATCAGGAGCGACAGATGGAGAGAGAGAGGAAAGAGGAGTCCAAGAGAAAGAGCCTTGAAAGTAACAGCCAGGCTGCAGGTGTGGATCAGTGGTCTGGTGAAGGTTGGGTGAGTCTCTGTGTGTCTCTGTCGGTGTCTCCTTCGCTCTCACCCGGTGGTGCTGTGTGTCTCTGTCGGTGTCTCCTTCGCTCTCACCCGGTGGTGCTGTGTGTCTCTGTCGGTGTCTCCTTCGCTCTCACCCGGTGGTGCTGTGTGGTTCTCTTGGCGGACCCAGAACCCCTTATATAGAGAGAGTCCAGCCCAGCACCGCTGACTGAAGCTTTATGCGTCCTACGGAACCCTCGTTTTCTACGTAGTGTACAACTTCTGAACACAGCCAATTGGATTTCCTATGGGCTCTGGTCTAAAGTAGTGCACTATATAGGGAATAGGGTTCCACTTGGCGAGACCCATGACTATGACCAAGTCTCCCCCTCTCTCTCTCATCCCCTTGGCCTCAGAGTACAGCCAGATAAGAAATTACTAAGACCTGAGACCTTTAGGAGAACAATGGTCCCAATAAAAGAGGTTGCGATTAAAATGGTGTCCCTGGTTAAAAGGTCATATCAGAGGTGTAGTCTTTAATCTAATCGTCAGCGACCTTTCAGTGTTTCCTGGCTGCTTCCAGTGTCACAACTTCGGGAACCTGCTATCTATCATGTCTGGCTAGGGATAGGATCGCTATTGCTTCCGGTTTTAAATTAACAAGGAGTTAGACCTACACACACATGCACTAATACTGACACATAAACAGATACTCAGGAGCACAGGCTCAACTCAACATGTCTATCCTGTATAGAGTATTAGTTGTGAGTCTTGTAACATGGATGGATAAGGAGACCGTAGCTATGTTTCCATGAACTTTCCTGCTGAATGTTTGTCAACATTTTAAAGTTCGAAAGTGGACAGGACAAATGCCTGCAAAAACCTATGTCGAATAAAAATGATGTGGTTTTAAATCTTTCCATAATCCTATTAGACAAACTGCGTGACAGCCTGTATACCCTGCCCATCTATATGTTATGTCTATTAGACAAACTGCGTGACAGCCTGTATACCCTTCCCATCTATATGTTATGTCTATTAGACAAACAGCGTGACAGCCTGTATACCCTGCCCATCTATATGTTATGTCTATTAGACAAACAGCGTGACAGCCTGTATACCCTGCCCATCTATATGTTATGTCTATTAGACAAACTGCGTGACAGCCTGTATACCCTGCCCATCTATATGTTATGTCTATTAGACAAACATGACAGCCTGTATATGTCTATATGTTATGTCTATTAGACAAACTGCGTGACAGCCTGTATACCCTGCCCATCTATATGTTATGTCTATTAGACAAACAGCGTGACAGCCTGTATACCCTGCCCATCTATATGTTATGTCTATTAGACAAACAGCGTGACAGCCTGTATACCCTGCCCATCTATATGTTATGTCTATTAGACAAACAGCGTGACAGCCTGTATACCCTGCCCATCTATATGTTATGTCTATTAGACAAACAGCGTGACAGCCTGTATACCCTGCCCATCTATATGTTATGTCTATTAGACAAACAGCGTGACAGCCTGTATACCCTGCCCATCTATATGTTATGTCTATTAGACAAACAGCGTGACAGCCTCTATATGTTATGTCTACCCTGTATACCCTGCCCATCTATATGTTATGTCTATTAGACAAACAGCGTGACAGCCTGTATACCCTGCCCATCTATATGTTATGTCTATTAGACAAACAGCGTGACAGCCTGTATACCCTGCCCATCTATATGTTATGTCTATTAGACAAACAGCGTGACAGCCTGTATACCCTGCCCATCTATATGTTATGTCTATTAGACAAACAGCGTGACAGCCTGTATACCCTGCCCATCTATATGTTATGTCTATTAGACAAACTGCGTGACAGCCTGTATACCCTGCCCATCTATATGTTATGTCTATTAGACAAACTGCGCGAGCCTGTATACCCTGCCCATCTATCATGTTATGTCTATTAGACAAACTGCGTATACCCTGCCCATCTATATGTTATGTCTATTAGACAAACTGGTGACAGCCTGTATACCCTGCCCATCTATATGTTATGTCTATTAGACAAACTGCGTGACAGCCTGTATACCCTGCCCATCTATATGTTATGTCTATTAGACAAACAGCGTGACAGCCTGTATACCCTGCCCATCTATATGTTATGTCTATTAGACAAACTGCGTGACAGCCTGTATACCCTGCCCATCTATATGTTATGTCTATTAGACAAACTGCGTGACAGCCTGTATACCCTGCCCATCTATATGTTATGTCTATTAGACAAACAGGTGACAGCCTGTATACCCTGTCTATATGTTATGTCTATTAGACAAACAGCGTGACAGCCTGTATACCCTGCCCATCTATATGTTATGTCTATTAGACAAACAGCGTGACAGTGTATACCCTGCCCATCTATATGTTATGTCTATTAGACAAACTGCAGACAGCCTGTAACCCTGCCCATCTATATGTTATGTCTATTAGACAAACAGCGTGACAGCCTGTATACCCTGCCCATCTATATGTTATGTCTATTAGACAAACAGCGTGACAGCCTGTATACCCTGCTCTATATGTTATGTCTATTAGACAAACAGCGTGACCTGTATACCCTGCCTGTATGTCTACCCTGCCCTGCCCATCTATATGTTATGTCTATTAGACAAACAGCGTGACAGCCTGTATACCCTGCCCATCTATATGTTATGTCTATTAGACAAACAGCGTGACACCCTGCCCAGCCTATTAGACAAACTGCGTGACAGCCTGTATACCTGCCCATCTATATGGTCTATTAGACAAACAGCGTGACAGCCTGTATACCCTGCCCATCTATATGTTATGTATATTAGACAAACTGACAGCCTGTATACCCTGCCCATCTATATGTTATGTCTATTAGACAAACTGTGACAGCCTGTATACCCTGCCCATCTATATGTTATGTCTATTAGACAAACTGCGTGACAGCCTGTATACCCTGCCCATCTATATGTTATGTCTATTAGACAAACAGCGTGACAGCCTGTATACCCTGCCCATCTATATGTTATGTCTATTAGACAAACTGCGTGACAGCCTGTATACCCTGCCCATCTATATGTTATGTCTATTAGACAAACTGCGTGACAGCCTGTATACCCTGCCCATCTATATGTTATGTCTATTAGACAAACTGCGCGATGGTGTTATGTCTATTAGACAAACCTGCCCTGTATCTATATCTATATGTTATGTCTATTAGACAAACTACAGCCTGTATACCCTGCCCATCTATATGTTATGTCTATTAGACAAACAGCGTGACAGCCTGTATACCCTGCCCATCTATATGTTATGTCTATTAGACAAACTGCGACAGCCTGTATACCCTGCCCATCTATATGTTATGTCTATTAGACAAACAGCGTGACAGCCTGTATACCCTGCCCATCTATATGTTATGTCTATTAGACAAACAGCGTGACATCTATATGTTATGTCTATTAGACTGTATCTATATGTTATGTCTACCCTGCCCATCTATATGTTATGTCTATTAGACAAACAGCGTGACAGCCTGTATACCCTGCCCATCTATATGTTATGTCTATTAGACAAACAGCGTGACAGCCTGTATACCCTGCCCATCTATATGTTATGTCTATTAGACAAACTGCGTGACAGCCTGTATACCCTGCCCATCTATATGTTATGTCTATTAGACAAACTGCGTGACAGCCTGTAGCCCATCTATATGTTATGTCTATTAGACAAACTGCGTGACAGCCTGTATACCCTGCCCATCTATATGTTATGTCTATTAGACAAACTTGACAGCCTGTATACCCTGCCCATCTATATGTTATGTCTATTAGACAAACTGACAGCCTGACAGTCCTGTGTATACCCTGCCCATCTATATGTTATGTCTATTAGACAAACAGCGTGACAGCCTGTATACCCTGCCCATCTATATGTTATGTCTATTAGACAAACTGCGTGACAGCCTGTATACCCTGCCCATCTATATGTTATGTCTATTAGACAAACAGCGTGCCTGTATACCCTGCCCATCTATATGTTATGTCTATTAGACAAACAGCGTGACAGCCTGTATACCCTGCCCATCTATATGTTATGTCTATTAGACAAACAGCGTGACAGCCTGTATACCCTGCCCATCTATATGTTATGTCTATTAGACAAACAGCGTGACAGCCTGTATACCCTGCCCATCTATATGTTATGTCTATTAGACAAACTGCGTGACAGCCTGTATACCCTGCCCATCTATATGTTATGTCTATTAGACAAACAGCGTGACAGCCTGTATACCCTGCCCATCTATATGTTATGTCTATTAGACAAACAGCGTGACAGCCTGTATACCCTGCCCATCTATATGTTATGTCTACAAACCTGCAGCCTGTATCCCTGCCCATCTATGTTATGTCTATTAGACAAACAGCGTGACAGCCTGTATACCCTGCCCATCTATATGTTATGTCTATTAGACAAACAGCGTGACAGCCTGTATACCCTGCCCATCTATATGTTATGTCTATATACAGCCTGTATACCCTGCCCATCTATATGTTATGTCTATTAGACAAACTGCGTGACAGCCTGTATACCCTGCCCATCTATATGTTATGTCTATTAGACAAACAGCGTGACAGCCTGTATACCCTGCCCATCTATATGTTATGTCTATTAGACAAACAGCGTGACAGCCTGTATACCCTGCCCATCTATATGTTATGTCTATTAGACAAACAGCGTGACAGCCTGTATACCCTGCCCATCTATATGTTATGTCTATTAGACAAACAGCGTGACAGCCTGTATACCCTGCCCATCTATATGTTATGTCTATTAGACAAACAGCGTGACAGCCTGTATACCCTGCCCATCTATATGTTATGTCTATTAGACAAACAGCGTGACAGCCTGTATACCCTGCCCATCTATATGTTATGTCTATTAGACAAACAGCGTGACAGCCTGTATACCCTGCCCATCTATATGTTATGTCTATTAGACAAACAGCGTGACAGCCTGTATACCCTGCCCATCTATATGTTATGTCTATTAGACAAACAGCCCTGCCCATCTATATGTTATGTCTATTAGACAAACAGCGTGACAGCCTGTATACCCTGCCCATCTATATGTTATGTCTATTAGACAAACAGCGTGACAGCCTGTATACCCTGCCCATCTATATGTTATGTCTATTAGACAAACAGCGTGACAGCCTGTATACCCTGCCCATCTATATGTTATGTCTATTAGACAAACTGCGCCCTGTATACCCTGCCCATCTATATGTTATGTCTATTAGACAAACTGCGTGACAGCCTGTATACCCTGCCCATCTATATGTTATGTCTATTAGACAAACTGCCAGCCTGTATACCCTGCCCATCTATATGTTATGTCTATTAGACAAACAGCGTGACAGCCTGTATACCCTGCCCATCTATATGTTATGTCTATTAGACAAACAGCGTGACAGCCTGTATACCCTGCCCATCTATATGTTATGTCTATTAGACAAACTGCGTGACAGCCTGTATACCCTGCCCATCTATATGTTATGTCTATTAGACAAACTGCGTGACAGCCTGTATACCCTGCCCATCTATATGTTATGTCTATTAGACAAACAGCGTGACAGCCTGTATACCTGCCCATCTATATGTTATGTCTATTAGACAAACAGCGTGACAGCCTGTATACCCTGCCCATCTATATGTTATGTCTATTAGACAAACAGCGTGACAGCCTGTATACCCTGCCCATCTATATGTTATGTCTATTAGACAAACAGCGTGACAGCCTGTATACCCTGCCCATCTATATGTTATGTCTATTAGACAAACTGCGTGACAGCCTGTATACCCTGCCCATCTATATGTTATGTCTATTAGACAAACTGCGTGACAGCCTGTATACCCTGCCCATCTATATGTTATGTCTATTAGACAAACTGTATACCCTGCCCATCTATATGTTATGTCTATTAGACAAACTGCGTGACAGCCTGTATACCCTGCCCATCTATATGTTATGTCTATTAGACAAACAGCGTGACAGCCTGTATACCCTGCCCATCTATATGTTATGTCTATTAGACAAACAGCGCGACAGCCTGTATACCCTGCCCATCTATATGTTATGTCTATTAGACAAACTGCGTGACAGCCTGTATACCCTGCCCATCTATATGTTATGTCTATTAGACAAACAGCGTGACAGCCTGTATACCCTGCCCATCTATATGTTATGTCTATTAGACAAACTGCGTTATGCCCATTATATGTTATGTCTATTAGACAAACTGCGTGACAGCCTGTATACCCTGCCCATCTATATGTTATGTCTATTAGACAAACTGCGTGACAGCCTGTTCTATGTCTATTAGACAAACAGCGTGACAGCCTGTATACCCTGCCCATCTATATGTTATGTCTATTAGACAAACAGCGTGACAGCCTGTATACCCTGCCCATCTATATGTTATGTCTATTAGACAAACTGCGTGACAGCCTGTATACCCTGCCCATCTATATGTTATGTCTATTAGACAAACAGCGTGACAGCCTGTATACCCTGCCCATCTATATGTTATGTCTATTAGACAAACAGCGTGACAGCCTGTATACCCTGCCCATCTATATGTTATGTCTATTAGACAAACAGCGTGACAGCCTGTATACCCTGCCCATCTATATGTTATGTCTATTAGACAAACAGCGTGACAGCCTGTATACCCTGCCCATCTATATGTTATGTCTATTAGACAAACAGCGTGACAGCCTGTATACCCTGCCCATCTATATGTTATGTCTATTAGACAAACAGCGTGACAGCCTGTATACCCTGCCCATCTATATGTTATGTCTATTAGACAAACAGCGTGACAGCCTGTATACCCTGCCCATCTATATGTTATGTCTATTAGACAAACCCTGCCCATCTATATGTTATGTCTATTAGACAAACAGCGTGACAGCCTGTATACCCTGCCCATCTATATGTTATGTCTATTAGACAAACTGCGTGACAGCCTGTATACCCTGCCCATCTATATGTTATGTCTATTAGACAAACTGCGCGACAGCCTGTATACCCTGCCCATCTATATGTTATGTCTATTAGACAAACTGCGTGACAGCCTGTATACCCTGCCCATCTATATGTTATGTCTATTAGACAAACAGCGTGACAGCCTGTATACCCTGCCCATCTATATGTTATGTCTATTAGACAAACAGCGTGACAGCCTGTATACCCTGCCCATCTATATGTTTTGTCTATTAGACAAACTGCGCGACAGCCTGTATACCCTGCCCATATATATGTTATGGCTCTGGGAGCCCGCAAAAGCCAGCAGGGATAGAATGCAAGAATTTGCCATATTCTAATATTCTCATGTGCCTATTTATCGCCTACTTATCGCCTACTTATCGCCACCATGGTCCGTGGTGTAACTTGCACTCAAGCAGGCCTAGATGATCTGAAACTATTTAATGGTGACAGTTATCATTGGAATGTGAAGCAATCCAGGTATTCTTTAAAGTCAAGAAAATCCTTGTTCTGTAAAAGAAAAAAAAACGTTCTTATTGTTGAATAAATGAATTTTTCAAGCGGTAGGCCGAGGGCATTATAATGACATGTGGAGTAGAGCGGTAGGCCGAGGGCATTATAATGACATGTGGAGTAGAGCGGTAGGCCGAGGCATTATAATGACATGTGGAGTAGAGCGGTAGGCCGAGGGCATTATAATGACATGTGGAGTAGAGCGGTAGACCGAGGGCATTATAATGACATGTGGAGTAGAGCGGTAGGCCGAGGCATTATAATGACATGTGGAGTAGAGCGGTAGAGGGTTAGGGTTAGGGTAAGGCTTTAGGGGAAAATATATTTTGAAGGGTAATCAATTTTAGGTTTCCACAAGGATAGTACATCACGTGTGTGTGTGTGTGTGTGTGTGTGTGTGTGTGTGTGTGTGTGTGTGTGTGTGTGTGTGTGTGTGTGTGTAAGGGAGAAAAGATGAAGAGATCTGTCATCAATTATTGTTGTCAACAAGCATTATTGACCTAATGCAACCGCAAGGCTCTCCAGAGGGTAGTGATGTCTGCACAACGCATCACCGGGGGCAAACTACCTGCCCTCCATGACACCTACACCACCCGATGTCAAAGGAAGGCCAAAAAGATCATCAAGGACAACAACCACCCGAGCCACTGCCTGTTCACCCCGCTATCATCCAGAAGGCGAGGTCAGTACAGGTGCATCAAAGCAGGGACAGAGAGACTGAAAAACAGCTTCTATCTCAAGGGCATCAGACTGTTAAACACCCATCATTAGCACATTAATGTTTACATATCTAGTTTTAATCATCTCATATGTATATACTGTATTCTATACTATTCTACTGTATCTCATTCACTTAATGTTTACATCTGGCATTACTCATCTCATATGTATATACTGTATTCTATACTATTCTACTGTATCTTAGTGACTTAATAATGTTTACATATCTAGTTTTAATCATCTCATATGTATATACTGTATTCTTTACTATTCTACTGTATATTAGTCCGTTCCTCTCTGACATCACTCGTCCATATGTGTATAGTTTTAATTCATTCCTACTTAGATGTGTGTATATTTGGGTATATGTTGTGTAATTTGTTAGATATTACTTGTTAGATTTTACTGCACTGTCGGAGCTAGAAGCACAAGAATTTCGCTACAAACGCAATAACATCTGCTAATCACGTGTATGTGACCAATAATATTTGATTTGATTTAATGCAGGGGTTCTCCATTTTTTGGGGCCAGGGATCCCCTTTGTAATAGCACATTCTTCAGGGACACCTCTTTGGCCGGGGTAGGTTGTCATTGTAAAGTTCTTATTAACTGACTTGCCTAGTTAAATAAAGGTTAAATAAAGGTTAAATAAAATTAAAATAAACAAATAATTAAAACACAACTCGAGTGCGATTAAAATAGCCTACAAGGAGTTGTACTCTGATGTTTGCTTCCTGCAGTAGGCTACATGGCTGGGCCAATCAAGTCTTGGGCCCGAGGGAAACAACATTTAAAAGGTCTCCTCTTGGCATGGGATAATGTCCTGCTATTCTCCACATTTTACCACTTGACAGAAAAAACTTTTCATTTTTAAAGCATAAATTACAGTGCATTTTATTTATTATTTTTATATATTTTTTAAACATATTTTGAGATCTTTCTGAGATCTTTCCTAACCCTAACCTAACCTTAATCTAACCCTAACCCTAATCTAACCCTAACACTAATCTAACCCTAACACTAATCTAACCCTAATCTAACCCTAACCCTGCAGTACCTCCGCGGATCCCTAATGCATATGATAAATTGCTAAATTGTACATTTAGAGCAGTAATCAATTGATTGGAATAATTTGACTGACAGCGATCCAACCATTATGAGAACCAGGATCATGGCTAGAAAGGAACCATCTTTTGTTAAATTAACGTTCAAAGTAGTTTTTTTGTTGTTGCATTCTAGCTAACCCTAATCCCTTTCCTAACCTTAACCTGATTATCCTAACCTGCTACGTTAATTTTCCTAACCTGCTGCGTAAATTCTCCTAACCTTCTACGAAAAGTCAAATCTGACGTTAATTTGACAAAAGCTGGATCCATTCTAGCCATTACCCCGAGGAATTGGGAGAACCAGGGTGTTTTCCTATTACTTTTAGTGGGTAGTGAAAGTGATTGATAGACAGAGATTGACAGCCAATCGGCTGATAGAAAAATGATTGACATAAACATGCTCCAATGACATGACGACAAATGAGTGACATCGCCCCAAAATTATCCAATCAAAGTTAAGAAGAGGGCGGGATAAAGACGGGTGGGTAGCAACAGTTGCCCGGGTGAGGACGAGGCGCCATAGTCACGGTAGTCGTGGCGACAAGAACCAAGCAACGAGAATCAACAACAACAACCAGAATCATTAAGAAACAAACTTTAACACCAAAGCCAGGAATATTCCAGTGGGAATTTGAGGTGAATAAGCAACACCTTTATAAAACCGTCGTCTGATGTTTATGTCTGAATAATTTTGTTAAGTTGTTTAACGTTGTATTGCTTTAATCGAGCGTTAAAAGGCACTAGCGTGGCAGAGATGGAATAGCACTGGTCCCAGCTAGTTGCTCACCGCTTTCCAAACGCAGACGGTTGTTATGACGATGTCAAATCTGTTATAGGAATACAAAATGGCGGGTGTTGTAATATGAGAATCTTGTACTTTTAGTTGTTCGAAATGTTTTGTTCGCAAAGCTTTTAAACATGAAAAATAATTGTTAAACTTAGTGAACGAGGCATACTTGTCACATGTTTACGGATACTTTTGATTAGAAAATCACTTTAGATTTTCTAACTTTTTTTCAAATCTAATTGCAAAACAGACATATGTGCCAGTGTGTGTAAACAGAAGCATAGAAACGAATGTGTCATGATGTTGACTGTTATTTTATAGTTGTGAAAAAGTTTTCTCTAGTAAAAGTGATCGTCATGCCCGTACTGTGCAATGTGTGCCAGATCTCATGCTCTGCCGTCCTCGCGGTGGCTGTCACGCAGGGAGGGGAAGGTGGGTTGAGCATATGGGTGGGATTGACATTACCTGAAGCCAATGGAGAAGCAATATTTAGAAGCATACACCAATGGCAACTGGAGAAAATATTATATGATATGCTTGTAGAGAAGGAGCAAGGTGCGTTTCCTGTGTGCTGTCGCTATCAGAACGTGTGTGTGTGTGTGTGTGTGTGTGTGTGTGTGTGTGTGTGTGCAGTTCAGTTCAGAATCCTCACGTGGTATATTTTACTAGTGGAAACTTCTCATTATCAAATGTATGGCATAGTTAAAGGGTCTATATGTAATAATTTCATGGGATATAACTATGATATAACTATGATAATAGTTTGTCAGAGCTCACACCTCAGTGCTTTAGATCAGGGGTTCCCAAACTCAGTCCTGGGCCCTAGAATGACACAACTGATTCAAGTACCCAACTCATCATCAAGCTTTGATCATTTGAATCTGCTGTTTAGTGCTATGGACAAAAAAACTTGCACTTGGGGAGGTTTTTGCATCCAACAGGAAGAACCTTAGTGTGCCTCAGCCTCAGACAAAATACTCACTTCCACCCTGGTTTCTGTCCACCTTTGTCAGTGTGCTTTCACAAGAGGTGGCCTGAAGTGTGTTGAAAAAGGTTTGAAAGTGTGTTGGCACAATTCTACACATTGTGTGTGTGTGTGTGTCATAACCAACTCCTTCCCTTGTCCTTCCCCCAGAGTGGTGGTCTTGGTCCAGCCGTGGCGGTAGTCATGGCGACCCCAGGCTACACAGAAGAGCTCCAGCCGGCCCCCCAGCCCAACGCTGTCACCATAGCAATGCAATCAGCCACGCCCTCCCGCTCCACGCCAACCCAGTTCAACCAGTCAGTGTCCATCGTCTCCACAGCCGGACAGGACAAACTTCCTGCTCAAGCCACGCCCACCATGGCCCAGAAGACAGTGGTTCTTGCCACTCCTTCTCAGACTCAGTTTGTTACCACGGAGATCCAGAGTTCTGCCGTTCAGCAGAGTAACGGACAGAGTTCCACACCGCAGTACATCGTAGTGACTGTTACAGGTGAGGCATTCTCACTCTCTCACTCTCTCAGGTGAGAGTAGCTGACATGATGAAACATGTCTATTCCACCACAGCCACACCTTCCTCTCCTGACGACTGTTACCATGGTTATCTACCAGACCTGTAGGACAGGCTCTCTGAGGTCCAGGTTGGTTAATGGTTGGTCTGTTCTATGAGGTCCAGGTTGGTTAATGGTCTGCTCTCTGAGGTCCAGGTTGGTTAATGGTTGGTCTGTTCTCTGAGGTCCAGGTTGGTTAATGGTTGGTCTGTTCTCTGAGGTCCAGGTTGGTTAATGGTTGGTCTGTTCTCTGAGGTCCAGGTTGGTTAATGGTTGGTCTGTTCTCTGAGATCCAGGTTGGTTAATGGTCTGTTCTCTGAGGTCCAGGTTGGTTAATGGTCTGTTCTCTGAGGTCATGGTTGGTTAATGGTTGGTCTGCTCTCCGAGGTCCAGGCTGGTTAATGGTTGGTCTGTTCTCTGAGATCCAGGTTGGTTAATGGTCTGTTCTCTGAGGTCATGGTTGGTTAATGGTTGGTCTGCTCTCCGAGGTCCAGGCTGGTTAATGGTTGGTCTGTTCTCTGAGGTCCAGGTTGGTTAATGGTTGGTTTACTAACCCAGTGGAAACCTTAAAGCACCGTTGTAATTTAACCTGCATTAGGCCATTTAGAAGCCACTTTTATTCAAAGTAACTGACAACAGAGGCTTTTTAATGGCCGCATAGGGATTTGAACCCACAACCTACAACCTTTGCCAAGTGGTCCATGCAGGACTACCGTTAGCTGCAGGACTACCGTTAGCTGCAGGACTACCGTTAGCTGGGCTGTAGGAGGGACATACTGGCACGCAGGACTACTGTTAGCTGGGCTGTAGGAGGGACATACTGGCACGCAGGACTACTGTTAGCTGGGCTGTAGGAGGGACATACTGGCACGCAGGACTACCCTTAGCTGCAGGACTACCGTTAGCTGGGCTGTAGGAGGGACATACTGGGACGCAGGACTACTGTTAGCTGGGCTGAAGGAGGGTCATACTGGCACGCAGGACTACCGTTAGCTGGGCTGTAGGAGGGACATACTGGGATGCAGGACTACCGTTAGCTGGGCTGTAGGAGGGACATACTGGCACGCAGGACTACCGTTAGCTGGGCTGTAAGGAGGGACATACTGGCACGCAGGACTACCCTTAGCTGCAGGACTACCGTTAGCTGCAGGACTACCGTTAGCTGGGCTGTAGGAGGGACATACTGGCATGTGGCCAACACCTTTCTGCTACTAATCTTGGAAACTCAGAACGACAATCTTGCTTAATTACATAGATGCTCGATTAAGTTCTGTCCGCGAGAGATAATTCTACTACCTACCATCAGTAAGCCTGTTCGCTACCCAACAGTCTTTGGGGCAGATATACACAGGACGTTTGTATATGATTAAAAAATAATAATAATCCAGCGCCAGCTGTGCCACCAGAGACTCTGGGTTCGGCCCAGGCTCTGTCGTAACCGGCTACGACCGGGAGGTCCGTGGGGCGACGCACAGTTGGCCTAGCGTCATCCGGGTTAGGGAGGGTTCGGCCCAGGCTCTGTCGTAACCGGCTGCGACCGGGAGGTCCGTGGGGCGACGCACAGTTGGCCTAGCGTCGTCCGGGTTAGGGAGGGTTCGGTCCAGGCTCTGTCGTAACCGGCCGCGACCGGGAGGTCCGTGGGGCAACGCACAGTTGGCCTAGCGTCGTCCGGGTTAGGGAGGGTTTGGCCCAGGCTCTGTCATAACCGGCCGCGACCGGGAGGTCCTTGGGGCCTAGCGTCGTCCGGGTTAGGGAGGGTTCGCGCCCAGGCTCTGTCGTAACCGGCCACGACCGGGAGGTCCGTGGGGCGACACACAGTTGGCCTAGCGTCGTCCGGGTTAGGGAGGGTTTGGCCGGTAGGGAAATCCTTGTCTCATCGCGCACCAGCGACTCCTGTGGTGGGCCGGGCGCAGTGCGCGCTAACCAAGGTTGCCAGGTGCACGGTGTTTCCTCCGACACATTGGTGCGGCTGGCTTCCGGGTTGGATGCGCACTGTGTTAAGAAGCAGTGCGGCTTGGTTGGGTTGTGTATCAGAGGACGCATGACTTTCAACCTTCGTCTCTCCCGAGCCCGTACGGGAGTTGTAGCGATGAGACAAGATAGTAGCTACTAACAATTGGATACCACGAAATTGGGGAGAAAAAGGGGTAAAATTCACAAATAAATAAATAATCATTTAAAAACACAATTCCACCACATGTGGATATACACTACATTTAAAATCATTGAGGACAGCTCTGTAACATTTAAACAATGTATTTCCATTGTAGTCCCACTGTAAAGCTGCCAGACTAGTTGACCAGCCATACTGTGTGTTGTGTGTAGTTTATTTGCATCTTGTCTATTAGTAGATTACCAGCAGCAGCTAACCTGCCAGCCGGGCAGGGTGTTAGTATCAGGTAACACTAGTGAGGCCTGGCCTGCTCCACTCACACCACAGACACACACACTGGAGCTAGAGACAGATCTGCCTGTCTGTCTGTCTCTGTCTCTGTCTCAATTTAATTCAAGAGGCTTTATTGTCATGGGAAACATATGTTAACATTGCTAAAGCAAGTGAAGTAGATAATAAACAATAACATTGAATGGATCATCATACTATATGAACAGTAATAAATCACAAAAGTCAACATCTATCTCTGTCCACCCTCTCTTCCCTCCACCCTCCCTCTCTTCCCTCCACCCCTCCCTCTCTCCCCTCCACCCTCCCTCTCTTCCCTCCACCCCTCCCTCTCTTCCCTCCACCCCTCCCTCTCTTCCTCCACCCTCCCTCTCTTCACTCCACCCCTCCCTCTCTTCCCTCCACCCTCCCTCTCTTCCCTCCACCCTCCCTCTCTTCCCTCCACCCTCCCTCTCTTCCCTCCACCCTCCCTCTCTTCCCTCCCTCCCCCTCTCTTCCCTCCACCCCTCCCTCCCTCTCTCCTCTCCACCCCTCCCTCTCTTCTCTCCACCCCTCCCTCTCTTCCCTCCACCCCTCCCTCTCTTCCCTCCACCCCTCCCTCTCTTCCCTCCACCCCTCCCTCTCTTCACTCCACCCCTCCCTCTCTTCCCTCCACCCCTCCCTCTCTTCACTCCACCCCTCCCTCTCTTCCCTCCACCCCTCCCTCTCTTCCCTCAACCCCTCCCTCTCTTCACTCCACCCCTCCCTCTCTTCCCTCCACCCCTCCCTCTCTTCACTCCACCCCTCCCTCTCTTCCCTCCACCCCTCCCTCTCTTCACTCCACCCCTCCCTCTCTCTCCTCACCTGATACCTGTGTTTATATGATGGGGGGATTGTTCCCTCCATCTAGGGAGATTAGCTGTCCAAGGCCTCCCTCTGCCTGCCTCATATATAAGGCTGGAGAGATGGCCAGCCCTCTGTCCTCTCTCCATCTCCTTCTCGTCTGTCCTAAGAGCTATGTTCTACAGTAACTGCTGTTATAGTGTGGAGACAGAGTATCGCCCTCTGTCCTCTCTCCATCTCTCTCTCGTCTGTCCTAAGAGCTATGTTCTACAGTAACTGCTGTTATAGTGTGGAGACAGAGTATCGCCCTCTGTCCTCTCTCCATCTCTCTCTCGTCTGTCCTAAGAGCTATGTTCTACAGTAACTGCTGTTATAGTGTGGAGACAGAGTATCGTGAGTACTGCTTTATTATTTAATGATTTGATATTTGATGAAGTTGTAAACATAATCTCATGTTGTTTATCTTCCTCCCATCCATCCTCTTCCTCCTGCTACTCTCTTTCTCTCTCTTCCTCTGTCCTCTTTTCCTGCTACTCTCTTTCTCTCTCTTCCTCCTGTACTCAATCTTTCTCTCTCTTCCTCTGTCCTCTCTTCCTGCTACTCTATCTTTCTCTCTCTTCCTCCTGCTACTCTCTTTCTCTCTCTTCCTCCTGCTACTCTCTTTCTCTCTCTTCCTCCTGCTACTCTCTTTCTCTCTCTTCCTCTGTCCTCTCTTCCTGCTACTCTCTTTCTCTCTCTTCCTCTGTCCTCTCTTCCTGCTACTCTATCTTTCTCTCTCTTCCTCCTGCTACTCTCTTTCTCTCTCTTCCTCCTGTACTCTCTCTTTCTCTCTCTATTTTCATTTACTGTGTTCCATCGATTCTCTCGCTCATCTCGTCTCTCTCTCGTCTCTCTCTCTCTCTCTCTCTCTCTCTCTCTCTGTCTCTGTTTCTCTCTTTTCTTTCTCCATCTGTCTGTCTCTCTCTCCTCCCTCCCTCTATCCATCTCTTCCTCTCTCCTTCTCTCTCTCCATAGATGGCTCTCTCCATTCTAGTGACAGTGTATCAGACTCCAGTCCTCCAGTAGTTGTGGTTCAGACAGGGGTCTCCACCCAGGTAGTACAGCAGACCACCCAACAGGTACGCTACACACACACCTGCACGTACACACACCTGACGCACACCTGACGCACACCAGACACACACCTGACGCACACCAAACACACACCAAACACACACCAGACGCACACCAAACACACACCAAACACACACCAAACACACACCTGACACACACCTGACGCACACCTGACACACACCTGACGCACACCAGACACACACCTGACGCACACCAAACACACACCAAACACACACCTGAAGCACACCTGACGCACACCTGAAGCACACCTGACGCACACCAGACACACACCTGACGCACACCTGACGCACACCAGACATACACCTGAAGCACACCAGACATACACCTGACACACACCAGACACACACCTGACGCACACCAGACACACACCTGACGCACACCAGACACACACCTGACGCACACCAGACACACACCTGACGCACACCAGACACACACCTGACGCACACCTGACACACACCAGACACACACCAGACATACACCTGAAGCACACCAGACACACACCAGACACACACCAGACGCACACCAGACACACACCTGAAGCACACCTGACACACACCAGACATACACCTGAAGCACACCTGACACACACCAGACGCACACCAGACACACACCTGACACACACCTGACGCAGACCAGACGCACACCTGAAGCACACCAGGCGCACACCAGACACACACCTGACACACACCTGACACACACCTGACACACAGAGTGCGAGTGGTTCAGACATTGTCACCAACAGCCAAGAGTGGAAGAAACAGAGATGGATAGAAACAGAGAAGGATAGAAACAGAGATGATAGAAACAGAGAGATGATAGAAACAGAGATGGATAGAAACAGAGATGGATAGAAACAGAGATGGACAGAAACAGAGATGGATAGAAACAGAGAGATGGATAGAAACAGAGAGATGGACAGAAACAGAGATGGACAGAAACAGAGATGGACAGAAACAGAGATGGACAGAAACATAGATGATAGAAACAGAGATGGACAGAAACAGAGATGATAGAAACAGAGATGATAGAAACAGAGATGGACAGAAACAGAGAGATGATAGAAACAGAGATGGACAGAGATGGACAGAAACAGAGAGATGATAGAAACAGAGATGGATAGAAACAGAGATGGATAGAAACAGAGAGATGATAGAAACAGAGATGGATAGAAACAGAGAGATGGATAGAAACAGAGAGATTGATAGAAACAGAGAGATGGATAGAAACCGAGATGGACAGAAACAGAGATGGACAGAAACAGAGATGGACAGAAACAGAGATGGATAGAAACAGAGAGATGATAGAAACAGAGATGGAGAGAAACTGAGATGGATAGATACAGAGATGGATAGAAACTGAGATGGATAGAAACAGAGATGGACAGAAACTGAGATGGACAGAAACAGAGAGATGATAGAAACAGAGATGGATAGAAGCAGAGAGATGATAGAAACGGAGAGATGATAGAAACAGAGAGATGGATAGAAACAGAGATGGATAGAAACAGAGATGGATAGAAACAGAGAGATGATAGAAACAGAGAGATGATAGAAACAGAGAGATGATAAAAACAGAGAGATGATAGAAACAGAGAGATGATAGAAACAGAGAGATGGATAGAAACAGAGAGATGGATAGAAACAGAGATGGACAGAAACAGAGAGATGATAGAAACAGAGAGATGATAGAAACAGAGAGATGGATAGAAACAGAGATGGACAGAAACAGAGAGATGATAGAAACAGAGAGATGATAGAAACAGAGAGATGATAGAAACAGAGAGATGATAGAAACAGAGAGATGATAGAAACAGAGAGATGGATAGAAACAGAGATGGATAGAAACAGAGAGATGATAGAAACAGAGAGATGATAGAAACAGAGAGATGATAGAAACAGAGAGATGGACAGAAACAGAGATGGACAGAAACAGAGATGGACAGAAACAGAGATGGATAGAAACAGAGATGGACAGAAACAGAGAGATGGATAGAAACAGAGAGATGGATAGAAACAGAGAGATGGATAGAAACAGAGAGATGGATAGAAACAGAGAGATGGATAGAAACAGAGAGATGGATAGAAACAGAGATGGACAGAAACTGAGATGGACAGAAACTGAGATGGAGAGAAACAGAGATGGACAGAAACTGAGATGGAGAGAAACAGAGATGGATAGAGCGAGCGAGAGAAGAGGCACCAGTGGAAGACAGACAGCGAGAGGGATATCCCTCATTCCCATCTCCAAAAGCAGCCCTTCCCTCCTCTCTTCCTTCTCTCCTTCCCTCCTCTCTTCCTTCTCTCCTTCCCTCCTCTCTTTCCCTCCTCTCTTCCTTCTCTCCTTCCCTTCTCTCTTCCCTCTCTCCTTCCCTCTGTCTTGTTCCACCTCATGATGCTCTACGTGTCAGCTGCAACACTCAGAGTATGAGAGGGAGAGAGGAGAGGGAGGAGGGGATACAGGAGGGGAGGAAGGGGAGGGAAGGAGAAGGGAGGGGAGGAAGGAGAAGGGAGAGAGGAGGGGATACAAGAGGAGAGGAAGGGGAGGGAAGGAGATAGTTGGGGAGGAGAGGAGTGATAGAGCGAAGGTTTCTGAAAGGGAGGGAGGGAGGGATACAGGAGGGGACAGAGCCCCAGGACAACAGCACAATTAGACCCAACCAAATCATGAGAAAACAAAAAGATAATTACTTAACACATTGGAAAGAATTAACAAAAAAACAGAGCAAACTAGAATGCTATTTGGCCCTACACAGAGAGTACACAGCGGCAGAATACCTGACCACTGTGACTGACCCAAAATTAAGGAAAGCTTTGACTATGTACTGACTCAGTGAGCATAGTCTTGCTATTGAGAAAGGCCGCTGTAGGCAGACCTGGCTCTCAAGAGAAGACAGGCTATGTGCTCACTGCCCACAAAATGAGGTGGAAACTGAGCTGCACTTCCTAACCTCCTGCCCAATGTATGACCATATTAGAGAGACATATTTCCCCCAGATCACACAGATCCACAAAGAATTCGAAAACAAATCCAATTTTGAAAAACTCCCATATCTACTGGGTGAAATTCCACAGTGTGCCATCACAGCAGCAAGATTTGTGACCTGTTGCCACGAGAAAAGGGCAACCAGTGAAGAACAAACACCATTGTAAATACAACCCATATTTATGCTTATTTATTTTATCTTGTGTCCTTTAACTATTTGTACATTGTATATATATATATATATATATATATATATATATATATATATATATATATAATATGACATTTGTAATGTCTTTACTGTTTTGAAACTTCTGTATGTGTAATGTTTACTGTTCATTTTTGTTGTTTTTCACCTTATATATTCACTTTGTATGTTGTCTACCTCACTTGCTTTGGCAATGTTAACACATGTTTCCCATGCCAATAAAGCCCTTGAATTGAATTGAATTGAGTGAGGGAGGGAGGTAGTTGGAGAGGAGCAATAGGGTGAAGGTTTCTGAAAGAGAAGGAGGGAGGGAGGGGGGGAGGAAGGGAAGAGAGTGAGGGAGGGAGATAGTTGGGGTGGAGAGGAGTGATAGGGCGAAGGTTTCTGAAAGAGAGGGAGGGAGGGAGGAGAGAGAAGGGAAGGGAGGGAGGAGGGGAGGAAGGGGAGAGAGTGAGGGAGGGAGATAGTTGGGGTGGAGAGGAGTGATAGGGCGAAGGTTTCTGAAAGAGAAGGAGGGAGGGAGGGAGGGAGGGAGGAGAGAGAAGGGAAGGGAGGGGAGGAAGGGGAGAGAGTGAGGGAGGGAGGGAGATAGTTGGGGTGGAGAGGAGTGATAGGGCGAAGGTTTCTGAAAGAGGGAGGGAGAGCGTGATAGAGAAGAGAGATGTTCATATGAATTCCCCTGAGACTATTAAATGAGTTACTGGTTTCTCTGTAGGTGCAGCAGCATGTTTACTCCAGTCAGTATGTGGAGGGAGAGGACTCTTCTTACACCACCTCTACCATGTGAGTAGTACACACACACACACACACACACACACACACACACACACACACACACACACATACCATGGAGACATGTTCTATATATCGTGTTTTACAGATTATTATTGTATTATTTTCTCTC